>NW_027437562.1:0-312113 GCF_965140245.1 Athene noctua | reverse complement strand
AGGGAAGCTGCTAGCCGGGAATTCTCTGCCTGGTTCTACCCGCTGCCCGGAACGCTACGCAGGGCAAAAGCGGTTCTAGTCCTCCGTGCTTGCTTTTTCTCAGAAAGAGCCGTGGTGTGCCTTTTCGCCGGAAAACGTGTTTTCGGCCGAAAACGTGTACGTTTGCACTTCCCCGCCACAGGGAAGCTGCTAGCCGGGAATTCTCTGCCTGGTTCTACCCGCTGCCCGGTACGCTACGCAGGGCAAAAGCGGTTCTCGTCCTCCGTGCTTGCTTGTTCTCAGAAAGAGCCGTGGTGTGCGTTTTCGCCGTAAAACGCGTTTTCGGCCGAAAACGTGTACGTTTGCACTTCCCCGCCACAGGGAAGCTGCTAGCCGGGAATTCTCTGCCTGGTTCTACCCGCTGCCCGGAACGCTAAGCAGGGCAAAAGCGGTTCTCGTCCTCCGTTCTTGCTTTTTCTCAGAAAGAGCCGTGGTGTGCGTTTTCGCCGTAAAACGCGTTTTCGGCCGAAAACGTGTACGTTTGCACTTCCCCGCCACAGGGAAGCTGCTAGACGGGAATTCTCTGCCTGGTTCTACCCGCTGCCCGGAACGCTACGCAGGGCAAAAGCGGTTCTCGTCCTCCGTGCTTGCTTTTTCTCACAAAGACCCGTGGTGTGTGTTTTCGCCGGAAAACGCGTTTTCGGCCGAAAACGTGTACGTTTGCACTTCCCCGCCACAGGGAAGCTGCTAGCCGGGAATTCTCTGCCTGGTTCTACCCGCTGCCCGGAACGCTACGCAGGGCAAAAGCGGTTCTCGTCCTCCGTGCTTGCTTTTTCTCAGAAAGAGCCGTGGTGTGTGTTTTCGCCGGAAAACGCGTTTTCGGCCGAAAACGTGTACGTTTGCACTTCCCCGCCACAGGGAAGCTGCTAGCCGGGAATTCTCTGCCTGGTTCTACCCGCTGCCCGGAACGCTACGCAGGGCAAAAGCGGTTCTCGTCCTCCGTGCTTGCTTTTTCTCAGTAAGAGCCGTGGTGTGTGTTTTCGCCGGAAAACGCGTTTTCGGCCGAAAACGTGTACGTTTGCACTTCCCCGCCACAGGGAAGCTGCTAGCCGGGAATTCTCTGCCTGGTTCTACCCGCTGCCCGGAACGCTACGCAGGGCAAAAGCGGTTCTAGTCCTCCGTGCTTGCTTTTTCTCAGACAGAGCCGTGGTGTGCGTTTTCGCCGGAAAACGCGTTTTCGGCCGAAAACGTATACGTTTGCACTTCCCCGCCACAGGGAAGCTGTAGCCGGGAATTCTCTGCCTGGTTCTACCCGCTGCCCGGAACGCTACGCAGGGCAAAAGCGGTTCTCGTCCTCCGTGCTTGCTTTTTCTCAGAAAGAGCCGTGGTGTGCCTTTTCGCCGGAAAACGCGTTTTCGGCCGAAACCGTGTACGTTTGCACTTCCCCGCCACAGGGAAGCTGCTAGCCGGGAATTCTCTGCCTGGTTCTACCCGCTGCCCGGAACGCTACGCAGGGCAAAAGCGGTTCTCGTCCTCCGTGCTTGCTTTTTCTCAGAAAGAGCCGTGGTGTGCGTTTTCGCCGGAAAACGCGTTTCCGACCGAAAACGTCTACGTTTGCACTTCCCCGCCACAGGGAAGCTGCTAGCCGGGAATTCTCTGCTTGGTTCTACCCGCTGTCGGAACGCTACGCAGGGCAAAAGCGGTTCTCGTCCTCCGTGCTTGCTTTTTCTCAGAAAGAGCCGTGGTGTACCTTTTCGCCGGAAAACGCGTTTTCGGCCGAAAACGTGTACGTTTGCACTTCCCCGCCACAGGGAAGCTGCTAGCCGGGAATTCTCTGCCTGGTTCTACCCGCTGCCCGGAACGCTACGCAGGGCAAAAGCGGTTCTCGTCCTCCGTGCTTGCTTTTTCTCAGAAAGAGCCGTGGTGTGCGTTTTCGCCGGAAAACGCGTTTTCGGCCGAAAAAGTGTACGTTTGCACTTCCCCGCCACAGGGAAGCTGCTAGCCGGGAATTCTCTGCCTGGTTCTACCCGCTGTCCGGAACGCTACGCAGGGCAAAAGCGGTTCTCGTCCTCCGTGCTTGCTTTTTCTCAGAAAGAGCCGTGGTGTGTGTTTTCACCGTAAAACAAGTTTTCGGCCGAAACCGTGTACGTTTGCACTTCCCCGCCACAGGGAAGCTGCTAGCCGGGAATTCTCTGCCTGGTTCTACCCGCTGCTGGAACGCTACGCAGGGCAAAAGCGGTTCTCGTCCTCCGTGCTTGCTTTATCTCAGAAAGAGCCGTGGTGTTCGTTTTCGCCGGAAAACTCGCTTTCGGCCGAAAACGTGTATGTTTGCACTTCCCCGCCACAGGGAAGCTGCTAGCCGGGAATTCTCTGCCTGGTTCTACCCGCTGCCCGGAACGCTACGCAGGGCAAAAGCGGTTCTCGTCCTCCGTGCTTGCTTTTTCTCAGAAAGAGCCGTGGTGTGCGTTTTCGCCGGAAAACGCGTTTTCGGCCGAAAACGTGTACGTTTGCACTTCCCCGCCACAGGGAAGCTGCTAGCCGGGAATTCTCTGCCTGGTTCTACCCGCTGCCCGGAACGCTACGCAGGGCAAAAGCGGTTCTCGTCCTCCATGCTTGCTTTTTCTCAGAAAGAGCCGTGGTGTGCGTTTTCAACAGAAAACGCGTTTTCGGCCGAAAACGTGTACGTTTGCACTTCCCCGCCACAGGGAAGCTGCTAGCCGGGAATTCTCTGCCTGGTTCTACCCGCTGCCCGGAACGCTACGCAGGGCAAAAGCGGTTCTCGTCCTCCGTGCTTGCTTTTTCTCAGAAAGAGCCGTGGTGTGCGTTTTCGCCGGAAAACGCGTTTACGGCCGAAATCGTGTATGTTTGCACTTCCCCGCCACAGGGAAGCTGCTAGCCGGGAATTCTCTGCCTGGTTCTACCCGCTGCCCGGAACGCTACGCAGGGCAAAAGCGGTTCTCGTCCACCGTGCTTGCTTTTTCTCAGAAAGAGCCGTGGTGTGCGTTTTCGCCGGAAAACGCATTTTCGGCTGAAAACGTGTACGTTTGCACTTCCCCGCCACAGGGAAGCTGTTAGCCGGGAATTCTCTGCCTGGTTCTACCCGCTGCCGGAACGCTACGCAGGGCAAAAGCGGTTCTCGTCCTCCGTGCTTGCTTTTTCTCAGAAAGAGCCGTGGTGTGCCTTTTCGCCGGAAAACGCGTTTTCGGCCGAAAACGTGTACGTTTGCACTTCCCCGCCACAGGGAAGCTGCTAGCCGGGAATTCTCTGCCTGGTTCTACCCGCTGCCCGGAACGCTACGCAGGGCAAAAGCGGTTCTCGTCCTCCGTGCTTGCTTTTTCTCAGAAAGAGCCGTGGTGTGCGTTTTCGACAGAAAACGCGTTTTCGGCCGAAAACGTGTACGTTTGCACTTCCCCGCCACAGGGAAGCTGCTAGCCGGGAATTCTCTGCCTGGTTCTACCCGCTGCCCGGAACGCTACGCAGGGCAAAAGCGGTTCTCGTCCTCCGTGCTTGCTTTTTCTCAGAAAGAGCCGTGGTGTGCCTTTTCGCCGGAAAACGCGTTTTCGGCTGAAAACCTGTACGTTTACACTTCCCCGCCACAGGGAAGCTGCTAGCCGGGAATTCTCTGCCTGGTTCTACCCGCTGCCCGGAACGCTACGCAGGGCAAAAGCGGTTCTTGTCCTCCGTGCTTTCTTTTTCTTTGAAAGAGCCGTGGTGTGCGTTTTCGCCGGAAAACGCGTTTTCGTCCGAAAACGTGTACGTTTGCACTTCCCCGCCACAGGGAAGCTGCTAGCCGGGAATTCTCTGCCTGGTTCTACCCGCTGCCGGAACGCTAAGCAGGGCAAAAGCGGTTCTCGTCCTCCGTGCTTGCTTTTTCTCAGAAAGAGCCGTGGTGTGCGTTTTCGCCGGAAAACGCGTTTTCGGCCGAAAACGTGTACGTTTGCACTTCCCCGCCACAGGGAAGCTGCTATCCGGGAATTCTCTGCCTGGTTCTACCCGCTGCCCGGAACGCTACGCAGGGCAAAAGCGGTTCTCGTCCTCCGTGCTTGCTTTTTCTCAGAAAGAGCCGTGGTGTGCGTTTTCGCCGGAAAACGCGTTTTCGACCGAAAACGTGTACGTTTGCACTTCCCCGCCACAGGGAAGCTGCTAGCCGGGAATTCTCTGCTTGGTTCTACCCGCTGCCGGAACGCTACGCAGGGCAAAAGCGGTTCTCGTCCTCCGTGCTTGCTTTTTCTCAGAAAGAGCCGTGGTGTGCGTTTTCGCTGGAAAACGCGTTTTCGGCCGAAAACGTGTACGTTTGCACTTCCCCGCCACAGGGAAGCTGCTAGCCGGGAATTCTCTGCCTGGTTCTACCCGCTGCCCGGAACGCTACGCAGGGCAAAAGCGGTTCTCGTCCTCCGTGCTTGCTTTTTCTCAGAAAGAGCCGTGGTGTGCGTTTTCGCCGGAAAACGCGTTTTCGGCCGAAAACGTGTACGTTTGCACTTCCCCGCCACAGGGAAGCTGCTAGCCGGGAATTCTCTGCCTGGTTCTACCCGCTGTCCGGAACGCTACGCAGGGCAAAAGCGGTTCTCGTCCTCCGTACTTGCTTTATCTCAGAAAGAGCCGTGGTGTTCGTTTTCGCCGGAAAACTCGCTTTCGGCCGAAAACGTGTATGTTTGCACTTCCCCGCCACAGGGAAGCTGCTAGCCGGGAATTCTCTGCCTGGTTCTACCCGCTGCCCGGAACGCTACGCAGGGCAAAAGCGGTTCTCGTCCTCCGTGCTTGCTTTTTCTCAGAAAGAGCCGTGGTGTGCCTTTTCGCCGGAAAACGCGTTTTCGGCCGAAAACGTGTACGTTTGCACTTCCCCGCCACAGGGAAGCTGCTAGCCGGGAATTCTCTGCCTGGTTCTACCCGCTGCCCGGAACGCTACGCAGGGCAAAAGCGGTTCTCGTCCTCCATGCTTGCTTTTTCTCAGAAAGAGCCGTGGTGTGCGTTTTCAACAGAAAACGCGTTTTCGGCCGAAAACGTGTACGTTTGCACTTCCCCGCCACAGGGAAGCTGCTAGCCGGGAATTCTCTGCCTGGTTCTACCCGCTGCCCGGAACGCTACGCAGGGCAAAAGCGGTTCTCGTCCTCCGTGCTTGCTTTTTCTCAGAAAGAGCCGTGGTGTGCGTTTTCGCCGGAAAACGCGTTTTCGGCCGAAATCGTGTATGTTTGCACTTCCCCGCCACAGGGAAGCTGCTAGCCGGGAATTCTCTGCCTGGTTCTACCCGCTGCCGGAACGCTACGCAGGGCAAAAGCGGTTCTCGTCCTCCGTGCTTGCTTTTTCTCTGAAAGAGCCGTGGTGTGCGTTTTCGCCGGAAAACGCGTTTTCGGCCGAAAACGTGTACGTTTGCACTTCCCCGCCACAGGGAAGCTGCTAGCCGGGAATTCTCTGCCTGGTTCTACCCGCTGCCCGGAACGCTACGCAGGGCAAAAGCGGTTCTTGTCCTCCGTGCTTTCTTTTTCTCTGAAAGAGCCGTGGTGTGCGTTTTCGCCGGAAAACGCGTTTTCGGCCGAAAACGTGTACGTTTGCACTTCCCCGCCACAGGGAAGCTGCTAGCCGGGAATTCTCTGCCTGGTTCTACCCGCTGCCGGAACGCTAAGCAGGGCAAAAGCGGTTCTCGTCCTCCGTGCTTGCTTTTTCTCAGAAAGAGCCGTGGTGTGCCTTTTCGCTGGAAAACGCGTTTTCGGCCGAAAACGTGTACGTTTGCACTTCCCCGCCACAGGGAAGCTGCTAGCCGGGAATTCTCTGCCTGGTTCTACCCGCTTCCCGGAACGCTACGCAGGGCAAAAGCGGTTCTCGTCCTCCGTGCTTGCTTTTTCTCAGAAAGAGCCGTGGTGTGCGTTTTTGCCGGAAAACGCGTTTTCGGCCGAAAACGTGTACGTTTGCACTTCCCCGCCACAGGGAAGCTGCTAGCCGGGAATTCTCTGCCTGGTTCTACCCGCTGCCCGGAACGCTACGCAGGGCAAAAGCGGTTCTCGTCCTCCGTGCTTGCTTTTTCTCAGAAAGAGCCGTGGTGTGTGTTATCGCCGTAAAACGCGTTTTCGGCCGAAAACGTGTACGTTTGCACTTCCCCGCCACAGGGAAGCAGCTAGCCGGGAATTCTCTGCCAGGTTCTACCCGCTGCCCGGAACGCTACGCAGGGCAAAAGCGGTTCTCGTCCTCCGTGCTTGCTTTATCTCAGAAAGAGCCGTGGTGTTCGTTTTCGCCGGAAAACTCGCTTTCGGCCGAAAACGTGTATGTTTGCACTTCCCCGCCACAGGGAAGCTGCTAGCCGGGAATTCTCTGCCTGGTTCTACCCGCTGCCCGGAACGCTACGCAGGGCAAAAGCGGTTCTCGTCCTCCGTGCTTGCTTTTTCTCAGAAAGAGCCGTGGTGTGCCTTTTCGCCGGAAAACGCGTTTTCGGCCGAAAACGTGTACGTTTGCACTTCCCCGCCACAGGGAAGCTGCTAGCCGGGAATTCTCTGCCTGGTTCTACCCGCTGCCCGGAACGCTACGCAGGGCAAAAGCGGTTCTCGTCCTCCATGCTTGCTTTTTCTCAGAAAGAGCCGTGGTGTGCGTTTTCAACAGAAAACGCGTTTTCGGCCGAAAACGTGTACGTTTGCACTTCCCCGCCACAGGGAAGCTGCTAGCCGGGAATTCTCTGCCTGGTTCTACCCGCTGCCCGGAACGCTACGCAGGGCAAAAGCGGTTCTCGTCCTCCGTGCTTGCTTTTTCTCAGAAAGAGCCGTGGTGTGCGTTTTCGCCGGAAAACGCGTTTTCGGCCGAAATCGTGTATGTTTGCACTTCCCCGCCACAGGGAAGCTGCTAGCCGGGAATTCTCTGCCTGGTTCTACCCGCTGCCGGAACGCTACGCAGGGCAAAAGCGGTTCTCGTCCTCCGTGCTTGCTTTTTCTCTGAAAGAGCCGTGGTGTGCGTTTTCGCCGGAAAACGCGTTTTCGGCCGAAAACGTGTACGTTTGCACTTCCCCGCCACAGGGAAGCTGCTAGCCGGGAATTCTCTGCCTGGTTCTACCCGCTGCCCGGAACGCTACGCAGGGCAAAAGCGGTTCTTGTCCTCCGTGCTTTCTTTTTCTCTGAAAGAGCCGTGGTGTGCGTTTTCGCCGGAAAACGCGTTTTCGGCCGAAAACGTGTACGTTTGCACTTCCCCGCCACAGGGAAGCTGCTAGCCGGGAATTCTCTGCCTGGTTCTACCCGCTGCCGGAACGCTAAGCAGGGCAAAAGCGGTTCTCGTCCTCCGTGCTTGCTTTTTCTCAGAAAGAGCCGTGGTGTGCCTTTTCGCTGGAAAACGCGTTTTCGGCCGAAAACGTGTACGTTTGCACTTCCCCGCCACAGGGAAGCTGCTAGCCGGGAATTCTCTGCCTGGTTCTACCCGCTTCCCGGAACGCTACGCAGGGCAAAAGCGGTTCTCGTCCTCCGTGCTTGCTTTTTCTCAGAAAGAGCCGTGGTGTGCGTTTTTGCCGGAAAACGCGTTTTCGGCCGAAAACGTGTACGTTTGCACTTCCCCGCCACAGGGAAGCTGCTAGCCGGGAATTCTCTGCCTGGTTCTACCCGCTGCCCGGAACGCTACGCAGGGCAAAAGCGGTTCTCGTCCTCCGTGCTTGCTTTTTCTCAGAAAGAGCCGTGGTGTGTGTTATCGCCGTAAAACGCGTTTTCGGCCGAAAACGTGTACGTTTGCACTTCCCCGCCACAGGGAAGCTGCTAGCCGGGAATTCTCTGCCTGGTTCTACCCGCTGCCCGGAACGCTACGCAGGGCAAAAGCGGTTCTCGTCCTCCGTGCTTGCTTTTTCTCAGAAAGAGCCGTGGTGTGCGTTTTCGCCGGAAAACGCGTTTTCGGCCGAAACCGTGTACGTTTGCAATTCCCCGCCACAGGGAAGCTGCTAGCCGGGAATTCTCTGCCTGGTTCTACCCGCTGCCCGGAACGCTACGCAGGGCAAAAGCGGTTCTCATCCTCCGTTCTTGCTTTTTCTCAGAAAGAGCCGTGGTGTGCGTTTTCGCCGGAAAACGCGTTTTCGGCCGAAAACGTGTACGTTTGCACTTCCCCGCCACAGGGAAGCTGCTAGCCGGGAATTCTCTGCCTGGTTCTACCCGCTGCCCGGAACGCTACGCAGGGCAAAAGCGGTTCTCGTCCTCCGTGCTTGCTTTTTCTCAGAAAGAGCCGTGGTGTGCGTTTTCGCCGGAAAACGCGTTTTCGGCCGAAAACGTGTACGTTTGCACTTCCCCGCCACAGGGAAGCTGCTATCCGGGAATTCTCTGCCTGGTTCTACCCGCTGCCGGAACGCTACGCAGGGCAAAAGCGGTTCTCGTCCTCCGTGCTTGCTTTATCTCAGAAAGAGCCGTGGTGTTCGTTTTCGCCGGAAAACTCGCTTTCGGCCGAAAACGTGTATGTTTGCACTTCCCCGCCACAGGGAAGCTGCTAGCCGGGAATTCTCTGCCTGGTTCTACCCGCTGCCCGGAACGCTACGCAGGGCAAAAGCGGTTCTCGTCCTCCGTGCTTGCTTTTTCTCAGAAAGAGCCGTGGTGTGTGTTTTCGCCGGAAAACGCGTTTTCGGCCGAAAACGTGTACGTTTGCACTTCCCCGCCACAGGGAAGCTGCTAGCCGGGAATTCTCTGCCTGGTTCTACCCGCTGCCCGGAACGCTACGCAGGGCAAAAGCGGTTCTCGTCCTCCATGCTTGCTTTTTCTCAGAAAGAGCCGTGGTGTGCGTTTTCAACAGAAAACGCGTTTTCGGCCGAAACCGTGTACGTTTGCACTTCCCCGCCACAGGGAAGCTGCTAGCCGGGAATTCTCTGCTTGGTTCTACCCGCTGCCGGAACGCTACGCAGGGCAAAAGCGGTTCTGGTCCTCCGTGCTTGCTTTTTCTCAGAAAGAGCCGTGGTGTGCGTTTTCGCCGGAAAACGCGTTTTCGGCCGAAAACGTGTACGTTTGCACTTCCCCGCCACAGGGAAGCTGCTAGCCGGGAATTCTCTGCCTGGTTCTACCCGCTGCCCGGAACGCTACGCAGGGCAAAAGCGGTTCTCGTCCTCCGTGCTTGCTTTTTCTCAGAAAGAGCCGTGGACTGCCTTTTCGCCGGAAAACGCGTTTTCGGCCGAAAACGTGTACGTTTGCACTTCCCCGCCACAGGGAAGCTGCTAGCCGGGAATTCTCTGCCTGGTTCTACCCGCTGTCCGGAACGCTACGCAGGGCAAAAGCGGTTCTCGTCCTCCGTGCTTCCTTGTTCTCAGAAAGAGCCGTGGTGTGTGTTTTCACCGTAAAACACGTTTTCGGCCGAAACCGTGTACGTTTGCACTTCCCCGCCACAGGGAAGCTGCTAGCCGGGAATTCTCTGCCTGGTTCTACCCGCTGCCGGAACGCTACGCAGGGCAAAAGCGGTTCTCGTCCTCCGTGCTTGCTTTATCTCAGAAAGAGCCGTGGTGTTCGTTTTCGCCGGAAAACTCGCTTTCGGCCGAAAACGTGTATGTTTGCACTTCCCCGCCACAGGGAAGCTGCTAGCCGGGAATTCTCTGCCTGGTTCTACCCGCTGCCCGGAACGCTACGCAGGGCAAAAGCGGTTCTGGTCCTCCGTGCTTGCTTTTTCTCAGAAAGAGCCGTGGTGTGCGTTTTCGCCGGAAAACGCGTTTTCGGCCGAAATCGTGTACGTTTGCACTTCCCCGCCACAGGGAAGCTGTTAGCCGGGAATTCTCTGCCTGGTTCTACCCGCTGCCGGAACGCTACGCAGGGCAAAAGCGGTTCTCGTCCTCCGTGCTTGCTTTTTCTCAGAAAGAGCCGTGGTGTGCCTTTTCGCCGGAAAACGCGTTTTCGGCCGAAAACGTGTACGTTTGCACTTCCCCGCCACAGGGAAGCTGCTAGCCGGGAATTCTCTGCCTGGTTCTACCCGCTGCCCTGAACGCTACGCAGGGCAAAAGCGGTTCTCGTCCTCCGTGCTTGCTTTTTCTCAGAAAGAGCCGTGGTGTGCGTTTTCGTCAGAAAACGCGTTTTCGGCCGAAAACGTGTACGTTTGCACTTCCCCGCCACAGGGAAGCTGCTAGCCGGGAATTCTCTGCCTGGTTCTACCCGCTGCCCGGAACGCTACGCAGGGCAAAAGCGGTTCTCGTCCTCCGTGCTTGCTTTTTCTCTGAAAGAGCCGTGGTGTGCGTTTTCGCCGGAAAACGCGTTTTCGGCCGAAAACGTGTACGTTTGCACTTCCCCGCCACAGGGAAGCTGCTAGCCGGGAATTCTCTGCCTGGTTCTACCCGCTGCCCGGAACGCTACGCAGGGCAAAAGCGGTTCTTGTCCTCCGTGCTTTCTTTTTCTCTGAAAGAGCCGTGGTGTGCGTTTTCGCCGGAAAACGCGTTTTCGGCCGAAAACGTGTACGTTTGCACTTCCCCGCCACAGGGAAGCTGCTAGCCGGGAATTCTCTGCCTGGTTCTACCCGCTGCCGGAACGCTAAGCAGGGCAAAAGCGGTTCTCGTCCTCCGTGCTTGCTTTTTCTCAGAAAGAGCCGTGGTGTGCCTTTTCGCTGGAAAACGCGTTTTCGGCCGAAAACGTGTACGTTTGCACTTCCCCGCCACAGGGAAGCTGCTAGCCGGGAATTCTCTGCCTGGTTCTATCCGCTTCCCGGAACGCTACGCAGGGCAAAAGCGGTTCTCGTCCTCCGTGCTTGCTTTTTCTCAGAAAGAGCCGTGGTGTGCGTTTTTGCCGGAAAACGCGTTTTCGGCCGAAAACGTGTACGTTTGCACTTCCCCGCCACAGGGAAGCTGCTAGCCGGGAATTCTCTGCCTGGTTCTACCCGCTGCCCGGAACGCTACGCAGGGCAAAAGCGGTTCTCGTCCTCCGTGCTTGCTTTTTCTCAGAAAGAGCCGTGGTGTGTGTTATCGCCGTAAAACGCGTTTTCGGCCGAAAACGTGTACGTTTGCACTTCCCCGCCACAGGGAAGCAGCTAGCCGGGAATTCTCTGCCAGGTTCTACCCGCTGCCCGGAACGCTACGCAGGGCAAAAGCGGTTCTCGTCCTCCGTGCTTGCTTTTTCTCAGAAAGAGCCGTGGTGTGCCTTTTCGCCGGAAAACGCGTTTTCGGCCGAAACCGTGTACGTTTGCAATTCCCCGCCACAGGGAAGCTGCTAGCCGGGAATTCTCTGCCTGGTTCTACCCGCTGCCCGGAACGCTACGCAGGGCAAAAGCGGTTCTCATCCTCCGTTCTTGCTTTTTCTCAGAAAGAGCCGTGGTGTGCGTTTTCGCCGGAAAACGCGTTTTCGGCCGAAAACGTGTACGTTTGCACTTCCCCGCCACAGGGAAGCTGCTAGCCGGGAATTCTCTGCCTGGTTCTACCCGCTGCCCGGATCGCTACGCAGGGCAAAAGCGGTTCTCGTCCTCCGTGCTTGCTTTTTCTCAGAAAGAGCCGTGGTGAGCGTTTTCGCCGGAAAACGCGTTTTCGGCCGAAAACGTGTGTGTTTGCACTTCCCCGCCACAGGGAAGCTGCTATCCGGGAATTCTCTGCCTGGTTCTACCCGCTGCCCGGAACGCTACGCAGGGCAAAAGCGGTTCTCGTCCTCCGTGCTTGCTTTTTCTCAGAAAGAGCCGTGGTGTGCGTTTTCGCCGGAAAACGCGTTTTCGACCGAAAACGTGTACGTTTGCACTTCCCCGCCACAGGGAAGCTGCTAGCCGGGAATTCTCTGCCTGGTTCTACCCGCTGCCCGGAACGCTACGCAGGGCAAAAGCGGTTCTCGTCCTCCGTGCTTCCTTGTTCTCAGAAAGAGCCGTGGTGTGTGTTTTCACCGTAAAACACGTTTTCGGCCGAAACCGTGTACGTTTGCACTTCCCCGCCACAGGGAAGCTGCTAGCCGGGAATTCTCTGCCTGGTTCTACCCGCTGCCGGAACGCTACGCAGGGCAAAAGCGGTTCTCGTCCTCCGTGCTTGCTTTATCTCAGAAAGAGCCGTGGTGTTCGTTTTCGCCGGAAAACTCGCTTTCGGCCGAAAACGTGTATGTTTGCACTTCCCCGCCACAGGGAAGCTGCTAGCCGGGAATTCTCTGCCTGGTTCTACCCGCTGCCCGGAACGCTACGCAGGGCAAAAGCGGTTCTCGTCCTCCGTGCTTGCTTTTTCTCAGAAAGAGCCGTGGTGTGTGTTTTCGCCGGAAAACGCGTTTTCGGCCGAAAACGTGTACGTTTGCACTTCCCCGCCACAGGGAAGCTGCTAGCCGGGAATTCTCTGCCTGGTTCTACCCGCTGCCCGGAACGCTACGCAGGGCAAAAGCGGTTCTCGTCCTCCATGCTTGCTTTTTCTCAGAAAGAGCCGTGGTGTGCGTTTTCAACAGAAAACGCGTTTTCGGCCGAAACCGTGTACGTTTGCACTTCCCCGCCACAGGGAAGCTGCTAGCCGGGAATTCTCTGCTTGGTTCTACCCGCTGCCGGAACGCTACGCAGGGCAAATGCGGTTCTGGTCCTCCGTGCTTGCTTTTTCTCAGAAAGAGCCGTGGTGTGCGTTTTCGCCGGAAAACGCGTTTTCGGCCGAAAACGTGTACGTTTGCACTTCCCCGCCACAGGGAAGCTGCTAGCCGGGAATTCTCTGCCTGGTTCTACCCGCTGCCCGGAACGCTACGCAGGGCAAAAGCGGTTCTCGTCCTCCGTGCTTGCTTTTTCTCAGAAAGAGCCGTGGTGTGCGTTTTCGCCGGAAAACGCGTTTTCGGCCGAAAACGTGTACGTTTGCACTTCCCCGCCACAGGGAAGCTGCTAGCCGGGAATTCTCTGCCTGGTTCTACCCGCTGTCCGGAACGCTACGCAGGGCAAAAGCGGTTCTCGTCCTCCGTGCTTCCTTGTTCTCAGAAAGAGCCGTGGTGTGTGTTTTCACCGTAAAACACGTTTTCGGCCGAAACCGTGTACGTTTGCACTTCCCCGCCACAGGGAAGCTGCTAGCCGGGAATTCTCTGCCTGGTTCTACCCGCTGCCCGGAACGCTACGCAGGGCAAAAGCGGTTCTCGTCCTCCGTGCTTGCTTTTTCTCAGAAAGAGCCGTGGTGTGCGTTTTCGCCGGAAAACGCGTTTTCGGCCGAAATCGTGTACGTTTGCACTTCCCCGCCACAGGGAAGCTGTTAGCCGGGAATTCTCTGCCTGGTTCTACCCGCTGCCCGGAACGCTACGCAGGGCAAAAGCGGTTCTCGTCCTCCGTGCTTGCTTTTTCTCAGAAAGAGCCGTGGTGTGCGTTTTCGCCGGAAAACGCGTTTTCGGCCGAAAACGTGTACGTTTGCACTTCCCCGCCACAGGGAAGCTGCTAGCCGGGAATTCTCTGCCTGGTTCTACCCGCTGCCCTGAACGCTACGCAGGGCAAAAGCGGTTCTCGTCCTCCGTGCTTGCTTTTTCTCAGAAAGAGCCGTGGTGTGCGTTTTCGTCAGAAAACGCGTTTTCGGCCGAAAACGTGTACGTTTGCACTTCCCCGCCACAGGGAAGCTGCTAGCCGGGAATTCTCTGCCTGGTTCTACCCGCTGCCCGGAACGCTACGCAGGGCAAAAGCGGTTCTCGTCCTCCGTGCTTGCTTTTTCTCTGAAAGAGCCGTGGTGTGCGTTTTCGCCGGAAAACGCGTTTTCGGCCGAAAACGTGTACGTTTGCACTTCCCCGCCACAGGGAAGCTGCTAGCCGGGAATTCTCTGCCTGGTTCTACCCGCTGCCCGGAACGCTACGCAGGGCAAATGCGGTTCTTGTCCTCCGTGCTTTCTTTTTCTCTGAAAGAGCCGTGGTGTGCGTTTTCGCCGGAAAACGCGTTTTCGGCCGAAAACGTGTACGTTTGCACTTCCCCGCCACAGGGAAGCTGCTAGCCGGGAATTCTCTGCCTGGTTCTACCCGCTGCCGGAACGCTAAGCAGGGCAAAAGCGGTTCTCGTCCTCCGTGCTTGCTTTTTCTCAGAAAGAGCCGTGGTGTGCCTTTTCGCTGGAAAACGCGTTTTCGGCCGAAAACGTGTACGTTTGCACTTCCCCGCCACAGGGAAGCTGCTAGCCGGGAATTCTCTGCCTGGTTCTACCCGCTTCCCGGAACGCTACGCAGGGCAAAAGCGGTTCTCGTCCTCCGTGCTTGCTTTTTCTCAGAAAGAGCCGTGGTGTGCGTTTTTGCCGGAAAACGCGTTTTCGGCCGAAAACGTGTACGTTTGCACTTCCCCGCCACAGGGAAGCTGCTAGCCGGGAATTCTCTGCCTGGTTCTACCCGCTGCCCGGAACGCTACGCAGGGCAAAAGCGGTTCTCGTCCTCCGTGCTTGCTTTTTCTCAGAAAGAGCCGTGGTGTGCGTTTTTGCCGGAAAACGCGTTTTCGGCCGAAAACGTGTACGTTTGCACTTCCCCGCCACAGGGAAGCTGCTAGCCGGGAATTCTCTGCCAGGTTCTACCCGCTGCCCGGAACGCTACGCAGGGCAAAAGCGGTTCTCGTCCTCCGTGCTTGCTTTTTCTCAGAAAGAGCCGTGGTGTGCGTTTTCGCCGGAAAACGCGTTTTCGGCCGAAACCGTGTACGTTTGCAATTCCCCGCCACAGGGAAGCTGCTAGCCGGGAATTCTCTGCCTGGTTCTACCCGCTGCCCGGAACGCTACGCAGGGCAAAAGCGGTTCTCATCCTCCGTTCTTGCTTTTTCTCAGAAAGAGCCGTGGTGTGCCTTTTCGCCGGAAAACGCGTTTTCGGCCGAAAACGTGTACGTTTGCACTTCCCCGCCACAGGGAAGCTGCTAGCCGGGAATTCTCTGCCTGGTTCTACCCGCTGCCCGGAACGCTACGCAGGGCAAAAGCGGTTCTCGTCCTCCGTGCTTGCTTTTTCTCAGAAAGAGCCGTGGTGTGCGTTTTCGACGGAAAACGCGTTTTCGGCCGAAAACGTGTACGTTTGCACTTCCCCGCCACAGGGAAGCTGCTAGCCGGGAATTCTCTGCCTGGTTCTACCCGCTGCCCGGAACGCTACGCAGGGCAAAAGCGGTTCTCGTCCTCCGTGCTTGCTTTTTCTCAGTAAGAGCCGTGGTTTGTGTTTTCGCCGGAAAACGAGTTTTCGGCCGAAAACGTGTACGTTTGCACTTCCCCGCCACAGGGAAGCTGCTAGCCGGGAATTCTCTGCCTGGTTCTACCCGCTGCCCGGAACGCTACGCAGGGCAAAAGCGGTTCTCGTCCTCCGTGCTTGCTTTTTCTCAGAAAGAGCCGTGGTGTGCCTTTTCGCCGGAAAACGCGTTTTCGGCCGAAAACGTGTACGTTTGCACTTCCCCGCCACAGGGAAGCTGCTAGCCGGGAATTCTCTGCCTGGTTCTACCCGCTGCCCGGAACGCTACGCAGGGCAAAAGCGGTTCTAGTCCTCCGTGCTTGCTTTTACTTAGAAAGAGCCGTGGTGTGCGTTTTCGCCGGAAAACGCGTTTTCGGCCGAAACCGTGTACGTTTGCACTTCCCCGCCACAGGGAAGCTGCTAGCCGGGAATTCTCTGCCTGGTTCTACCCGCTGCCCGGAACGCTACGCAGGGCAAAAGCGGTTCTCGTCCTCCGTGCTTGCTTTTTCTCAGAAAGAGCCGTGGTGTGCGTTTTCGCCGGAAAACGCGTTTTCGGCCGAAAACGTGTACGTTTGCACTTCCCCGCCACAGGGAAGCTGCTAGCCGGGAATTCTCTGCCTGGTTCTACCCGCTGTCCGGAACGCTACGCAGGGCAAAAGCGGTTCTCGTCCTCCGTGCTTCCTTGTTCTCAGAAAGAGCCGTGGTGTGTGTTTTCACCGTAAAACACGTTTTCGGCCGAAACCGTGTACGTTTGCACTTCCCCGCCACAGGGAAGCTGCTAGCCGGGAATTCTCTGCCTGGTTCTACCCGCTGCCGGAACGCTACGCAGGGCAAAAGCGGTTCTCGTCCTCCGTGCTTGCTTTATCTCAGAAAGAGCCGTGGTGTTCGTTTTCGCCGGAAAACTCGCTTTCGGCCGAAAACGTGTATGTTTGCACTTCCCCGCCACAGGGAAGCTGCTAGCCGGGAATTCTCTGCCTGGTTCTACCCGCTGCCCGGAACGCTACGCAGGGCAAAAGCGGTTCTCGTCCTCCGTGCTTGCTTTTTCTCAGAAAGAGCCGTGGTGTGTGTTTTCGCCGGAAAACGCGTTTTCGGCCGAAAACGTGTACGTTTGCACTTCCCCGCCACAGGGAAGCTGCTAGCCGGGAATTCTCTGCCTGGTTCTACCCGCTGCCCGGAACGCTACGCAGGGCAAAAGCGGTTCTCGTCCTCCATGCTTGCTTTTTCTCAGAAAGAGCCGTGGTGTGCGTTTTCAACAGA
The DNA here is from genome assembly GCF_965140245.1 of Athene noctua. Taxonomy (NCBI): domain Eukaryota; kingdom Metazoa; phylum Chordata; class Aves; order Strigiformes; family Strigidae; genus Athene; species Athene noctua. Next base: position 295,890 of record NW_027437562.1, on the reverse strand, counting down.
AAACACGTTTTCGGCCGAAAACGTGTACGTTTGCACTTCCCCGCCACAGGGAAGCTGCTAGCCGGGAATTCTCTGCCTGGTTCTACCCGCTGCCCGGAACGCTACGCAGGGCAAAAGCGGTTCTCGTCCTCCGTGCTTGCTTTTTCTCAGAAAGAGCCGTGGTGTGCGTTTTCGCCGGAAAACGCGTTTTCGGCCGAAATCGTGTATGTTTGCACTTCCCCGCCACAGGGAAGCTGCTAGCCGGGAATTCTCTGCCTGGTTCTACCCGCTGCCCGGAACGCTACTCAGGGCAAAAGCGGTTCTCGTCCACCGTGCTTGCTTTTTCTCAGAAAGAGCCGTGGTGTGCGTTTTCGCCGGAAAACGCGTTTTCGGCCGAAAACGTGTACGTTTGCACTTCCCCGCCACAGGGAAGCTGTTAGCCGGGAATTCTCTGCCTGGTTCTACCCGCTGCCGGAACGCTACGCAGGGCAAAAGCGGTTCTCGTCCTCCGTGCTTGCTTTTTCTCAGAAAGAGCCGTGGTGTGCCTTTTCGCCGGAAAACGCGTTTTCGGCCGAAAACGTGTACGTTTGCACTTCCCCGCCACAGGGAAGCTGCTAGCCGGGAATTCTCTGCCTGGTTCTACCCGCTGCCCTGAACGCTACGCAGGGCAAAAGCGGTTCTCGTCCTCCGTGCTTGCTTTTTCTCAGAAAGAGCCGTGGTGTGCGTTTTCGTCAGAACACGCGTTTTCGGCAGAAAACGTGTACGTTTGCACTTCCCCGCCACAGGGAAGCTGCTAGCCGGGAATTCTCTGCCTGGTTCTACCCGCTGCCCGGAACGCTACGCAGGGCAAAAGCGGTTCTTGTCCTCCGTGCTTGCTTTTTCTCTGAAAGAGCCGTGGTGTGCGTTTTCGCCGGAAAACGCGTTTTCGGCCGAAAACGTGTACGTTTGCACTTCCCCGCCACAGGGAAGCTGCTAGCCGGGAATTCTCTGCCTGGTTCTACCCGCTGCCGGAACGCTAAGCAGGGCAAAAGCGGTTCTCGTCCTCCGTGCTTGCTTTTTCTCAGAAAGAGCCGTGGTGTGCCTTTTCGCTGGAAAACGCGTTTTCGGCCGAAAACGTGTACGTTTGCACTTCCCCGCCACAGGGAAGCTGCTAGCCGGGAATTCTCTGCCTGGTTCTACCCGCTTCCCGGAACGCTACGCAGGGCAAAAGCGGTTCTCGTCCTCCGTGCTTGCTTTTTCTCAGAAAGAGCCGTGGTGTGCGTTTTTGCCGGAAAACGCGTTTTCGGCCGAAAACGTGTACGTTTGCACTTCCCCGCCACAGGGAAGCTGCTATCCGGGAATTCTCTGCCTGGTTCTACCCGCTGCCCGGAACGCTACGCAGGGCAAAAGCGGTTCTCGTCCTCCGTGCTTGCTTTTTCTCAGAAAGAGCCGTGGTGTGCGTTTTTGCCGGAAAACGCGTTTTCGGCCGAAAACGTGTACGTTTGCACTTCCCCGCCACAGGGAAGCAGCTAGCCGGGAATTCTCTGCCAGGTTCTACCCGCTGCCCGGAACGCTACGCAGGGCAAAAGCGGTTCTCGTCCTCCGTGCTTGCTTTTTCTCAGAAAGAGCCGTGGTGTGCGTTTTCGCCGGAAAACGCGTTTTCGGCCGAAACCGTGTACGTTTGCAATTCCCCGCCACAGGGAAGCTGCTAGCCGGGAATTCTCTGCCTGGTTCTACCCGCTGCCCGGAACGCTACGCAGGGCAAAAGCGGTTCTCGTCCTCCGTGCTTGCTTTTTCTCAGAAAGAGCCGTGGTGTGTGTTTTCGCCGGAAAACGCGTTTTCGGCCGAAAACGTGTACGTTTGCACTTCCCCGCCACAGGGAAGCTGCTAGCCGGGAATTCTCTGCCTGGTTCTACCCGCTGCCCGGAACGCTACGCAGGGCAAAAGCGGTTCTCGTCCTCCGTGCTTGCTTTTTCTCAGAAAGAGCCGTGGTGTGCCTTTTCGCCGGAAAACGCGTTTTCGGCCGAAAACGTGTACGTTTGCACTTCCCCGCCACAGGGAAGCTGCTAGCCGGGAATTCTCTGCCTGGTTCTACCCGCTGCCCGGAACGCTACGCAGGGCAAAAGCGGTTCTCGTCCTCCGTGCTTGCTTTTTCTCAGAAAGAGCCGTGGTGTGCGTTTTCGCCGGAAAACGCGTTTTCGGCCGAAAACGTGTACGTTTGCACTTCCCCGCCACAGGGAAGCTGCTAGCCGGGAATTCTCTGCCTGGTTCTACCCGCTGCCCGGAACGCTACGCAGGGCAAAAGCGGTTCTAGTCCTCCGTGCTTGCTTTTACTCAGAAAGAGCCGTGGTGTGCGTTTTCGCCGGAAAACGCGTTTTCGGCCGAAACCGTGTACGTTTGCACTTCCCCGCCACAGGGAAGCTGCTAGCCGGGAATTCTCTGCCTGGTTCTACCCGCTGCCCGGAACGCTACGCAGGGCAAAAGCGGTTCTCGTCCTCCGTGCTTGCTTTTTCTCAGAAAGAGCCGTGGTGTGCGTTTTCGCCGGAAAACGCGTTTTCGGCCGAAAACGTGTACGTTTGCACATCCCCGCCACAGGGAAGCTGCTAGCCGGGAATTCTCTGCTTGGTTCTACCCGCTGCCGGAACGCTACGCAGGGCAAAAGCGGTTCTCGTCCTCCGTGCTTGCTTTTTCTCAGAAAGAGCCGTGGTGTGCCTTTTCGCCAGAAAACGCGTTTTCGGCCGAAAACGTGTACGTTTGCACTTCCCCGCCACAGGGAAGCTGCTAGCCGGGAATTCTCTGCCTGGTTCTACCCGCTGCCCGGAACGCTACGCAGGGCAAAAGCGGTTCTCGTCCTCCGTGCTTGCTTTGTCTCAGAAAGAGCCGTGGTGTTCGTTTTCGCCGGAAAACTCGTTTTCGGCCGAAAACGTGTATGTTTGCACTTCCCCGCCACAGGGAAGCTGCTAGCCGGGAATTCTCTGCCTGGTTCTACCCGCTGCCCGGAACGCTACTCAGGGCAAAAGCGGTTCTCGTCCTCCGTGCTTGCTTTTTCTCAGAAAGAGCCGTGGTGTGCGTTTTCGCCAGAAAACACGTTTTCGGCCGAAAACGTGTACGTTTGCACTTCCCCGCCACAGGGAAGCTGCTAGCCGGGAATTCTCTGCCAGGTTGTACCCGCTGCCCGGAACGCTACGCAGGGCAAAAGCGGTTCTCGTCCTCCATGCTTGCTTTTTCTCAGAAAGAGCCGTGGTGTGCGTTTTTGCCGGAAAACGCGTTTTCGGCCGAAAACGTGTACGTTTGCACTTCCCCGCCACAGGGAAGCTGCTATCCGGGAATTCTCTGCCTGGTTCTACCCGCTGCCCGGAACGCTACGCAGGGCAAAAGCGGTTCTCGTCCTCCGTGCTTGCTTTTTCTCAGAAAGAGCCGTGGTGTGCCTTTTCGCCGGAAAACGCGTTTTCGGCTGAAAACCTGTACGTTTGCACTTCCCCGCCACAGGGAAGCTGCTAGCCGGGAATTCTCTGCCTGGTTCTACCCGCTGCCCGGAACGCTACGCAGGGCAAAAGCGGTTCTTGTCCTCCGTGCTTTCTTTTTCTCAGAAAGAGCCGTGGTGTGCGTTTTCGCCGGAAAACGCGTTTTCGGCCGAAAACGTGTACGTTTGCACTTCCCCGCCACAGGGAAGCTGCTAGCCGGGAATTCTCTGCCTGGTTCTACCCGCTGCCCGGAACGCTACGCAGGGCAAAAGCGGTTCTCGTCCTCCGTGCTTGCTTTTTCTCAGAAAGAGCCGTGGTGTGCGTTTTCGACAGAAAACGCGTTTTCGTCCGAAAACGTGTACGTTTGCACTTCCCCGCCACAGGGAAGCTGCTAGCCGGGAATTCTCTGCCTGGTTCTACCCGCTGCCCGGAACGCTACGCAGGGCAAAACCGGTTCTCGTCCTCCGTGCTTGCTTTTTCTCAGAAAGAGCCGTGGTGTGCGTTTTCGCCGGAAAACACGTTTTCGGCCGAAACCGTGTACGTTTGCAATTCCCCGCCACAGGGAAGCTGCTAGCAGGGAATTCTCTGCCTGGTTCTACCCGCTGCCCGGAACGCTACGCAGGGCAAAAGCGGTTCTCGTCCTCCGTTCTTGCTTTTTTTCAGAAAGAGCCGTGGTGTGCGTTTTCGCCGGAAAACGCGTTTTCGGCCGAAAACGTGTACGTTTGCACTTCCCCGCCACAGGGAAGAAGCTAGCCGGGAATTCTCTGCCTGGTTCTACCCGCTGCCCGGAACGCTACGCAGGGCAAAAGCGGTTCTCGTCCTCCGTGCTTGCTTTTTCTCAGAAAGAGCCGTGGTGTGCGTTTTCGCCGGAAAGCACGTTTTCGGCCGAAACCGTGTACGTTTGCACTTCCCCGCCACAGGGAAGCTGCTAGCCGGGAATTCTCTGCCTGGTTCTACCCGCTGCCCGGAACGCTACGCAGGGCAAAAGCGGTTCTCGTCCTCCGTGCTTGCTTTTTCTCAGAAAGAGCCGTGGTGTGCGTTTTCGCCGGAAAACGCGTTTTCGGCCGAAACCGTGTACGTTTGCACTTCCCCGCCACAGGGAAGCTGCTAGCCGGGAATTCTCTGCCTGGTTCTACCCGCTGCCCGGAACGCTACGCAGGGCAAAAGCGGTTCTCGTCCTCCGTGCTTGCTTTTTCTCAGAAAGAGCCGTGGTGTGCGTTTTCGCCGGAAAACGCGTTTTCGGCCGAAAACGTGTACGTTTGCACTTCCCCGCCACAGGGAAGCTGCTAGCCAGGAATTCTCTGCTTGGTTCTACCCGCTGCTGGAACGCTACGCAGGGCAAAAGCGGTTCTCGTCCTCCGTGCTTGCTTTTTCTCAGAAAGAGCCGTGGTGTGCCTTTTGGCCGGAAAACGCGTTTTCGGCCGAAAACGTGTACGTTTGCACTTCCCCGCCACAGGGAAGCTGCTAGCCGGGAATTCTCTGCCTGGTTCTACCCGCTGCCCGGAACGCTACGCAGGGCAAAAGCGGTTCTCGTCCTCCGTGCTTGCTTTTTCTCAGAAAGAGCCGTGGTGTGCGTTTTCGCCGGAAAACGCCTTTTCGGGCGAAAACGTGTACGTTTGCACTTCCCCGCCACAGGGAAGCTGCTAGCCGGGAATTCTCTGCCTGGTTCTACCCGCTGCCCGGAACGCTACGCAGGGCAAAAGCGGTTCTCGTCCTCCGTGCTTGCTTTTTCTCAGAAAGAGCCGTGGTGTGCGTTTTCGCCGGAAAACGCGTTTTCGGCCGAAAACGTGTACGTTTGCACTTCCCCGCCACAGGGAAGCAGCTAGCCGGGAATTCTCTGCCTGGTTCTACCCGCTGCCCGGAACGCTACGCAGGGCAAAAGCGGTTCTCGTCCTCCGTGCTTGCTTTTTCTCAGAAAGAGCCGTGGTGTGCGTTTTCGCCGGAAAACGCGTTTTCGGCCGAAACCGTGTACGTTTGCAATTCCCCGCCACAGGGAAGCTGCTAGCAGGGAATTCTCTGCCTGGTTCTACCCGCTGCCCGGAACGCTACGCAGGGCAAAAGCGGTTCTCGTCCTCCGTTCTTGCTTTTTTTCAGAAAGAGCCGTGGTGTGCGTTTTCGCCGGAAAACGCGTTTTCGGCCGAAAACGTGTACGTTTGCACTTCCCCGCCACAGGGAAGAAGCTAGCCGGGAATTCTCTGCCTGGTTCTACCCGCTGCCCGGAACGCTACGCAGGGCAAAAGCGGTTCTCGTCCTCCGTGCTTGCTTTTTCTCAGAAAGAGCCGTGGTGTGCGTTTTCGCCGGAAAACGCGTTTTCGGCCGAAACCGTGTACGTTTGCACTTCCCCGCCACAGGGAAGCTGCTAGCCGGGAATTCTCTGCCTGGTTCTAACCGCTGCCCGGAACGCTACGCAGGGCAAAAGCGGTTCTCGTCCTCCGTGCTTGCTTTTTCTCAGAAAGAGCCGTGGTGTGCGTTTTCGCCGGAAAACGCGTTTTCGGCCGAAAACGTGTACGTTTGCACTTCCCCGCCACAGGGAAGCTGCTAGCCAGGAATTCTCTGCTTGGTTCTACCCGCTGCTGGAACGCTACGCAGGGCAAAAGCGGTTCTCGTCCTCCGTGCTTGCTTTTTCTCAGAAAGAGCCGTGGTGTGCCTTTTCGCCGGAAAACGCGTTTTCGGCCGAAAACGTGTACGTTTGCACTTCCCCGCCACAGGGAAGCTGCTAGCCGGGAATTCTCTGCCTGGTTCTACCCGCTGCCCGGAACGCTACGCAGGGCAAAAGCGGTTCTCGTCCTCCGTGCTTGCTTTTTCTCAGAAAGAGCCGTGGTGTGCGTTTTCGCCGGAAAACGCCTTTTCGGCCGAAAATGTGTACGTTTGCACTTCCCCGCCACAGGGAAGCTGCTAGCCGGGAATTCTCTGCCTGGTTCTACCCGCTGCCCGGAACGCTACGCAGGGCAAAAGCGGTTCTCGTCCTCCGTGCTTGCTTTTTCTCAGAAAGAGCCGTGGTGTGCGTTTTCGACAGAAAACGCGTTTTCGTCCGAAAACGTGTACGTTTGCACTTCCCCGCCACAGGGAAGCTGCTAGCCGGGAATTCTCTGCCTGGTTCTACCCGCTGCCCGGAACGCTACGCAGGGCAAAACCGGTTCTCGTCCTCCGTGCTTGCTTTTTCTCAGAAAGAGCCGTGGTGTGCGTTTTCGCCGGAAAACACGTTTTCGGCCGAAACCGTGTACGTTTGCAATTCCCCGCCACAGGGAAGCTGCTAGCAGGGAATTCTCTGCCTGGTTCTACCCGCTGCCCGGAACGCTACGCAGGGCAAAAGCGGTTCTCGTCCTCCGTTCTTGCTTTTTTTCAGAAAGAGCCGTGGTGTGCGTTTTCGCCGGAAAACGCGTTTTCGGCCGAAAACGTGTACGTTTGCACTTCCCCGCCACAGGGAAGAAGCTAGCCGGGAATTCTCTGCCTGGTTCTACCCGCTGCCCGGAACGCTACGCAGGGCAAAAGCGGTTCTCGTCCTCCGTGCTTGCTTTTTCTCAGAAAGAGCCGTGGTGTGCGTTTTCGCCGGAAAGCACGTTTTCGGCCGAAACCGTGTACGTTTGCACTTCCCCGCCACAGGGAAGCTGCTAGCCGGGAATTCTCTGCCTGGTTCTACCCGCTGCCCGGAACGCTACGCAGGGCAAAAGCGGTTCTCGTCCTCCGTGCTTGCTTTTTCTCAGAAAGAGCCGTGGTGTGCGTTTTCGCCGGAAAACGCGTTTTCGGCCAAAACCGTGTACGTTTGCACTTCCCCGCCACAGGGAAGCTGCTAGCCGGGAATTCTCTGCCTGGTTCTACCCGCTGCCCGGAACGCTACGCAGGGCAAAAGCGGTTCTCGTCCTCCGTGCTTGCTTTTTCTCAGAAAGAGCCGTGGTGTGCGTTTTCGCCGGAAAACGCGTTTTCGGCCGAAAACGTGTACGTTTGCACTTCCCCGCCACAGGGAAGCTGCTAGCCAGGAATTCTCTGCTTGGTTCTACCCGCTGCTGGAACGCTACGCAGGGCAAAAGCGGTTCTCGTCCTCCGTGCTTGCTTTTTCTCAGAAAGAGCCGTGGTGTGCCTTTTCGCCGGAAAACGCGTTTTCGGCCGAAAACGTGTACGTTTGCACTTCCCCGCCACAGGGAAGCTGCTAGCCGGGAATTCTCTGCCTGGTTCTACCCGCTGCCCGGAACGCTACGCAGGGCAAAAGCGGTTCTCGTCCTCCGTGCTTGCTTTTTCTCAGAAAGAGCCGTGGTGTGCGTTTTCGCCGGAAAACGCCTTTTCGGCCGAAAACGTGTACGTTTGCACTTCCCCGCCACAGGGAAGCTGCTAGCCGGGAATTCTCTGCCTGGTTCTACCCGCTGCCCGGAACGCTACGCAGGGCAAAAGCGGTTCTCGTCCTCCGTGCTTGCTTTTTCTCAGAAAGAGCCGTGGTGTACGTTTTTGCCGGAAAACGCGTTTTCGGCCGAAAACGTGTACGTTTGCACTTCCCCGCCACAGGGAAGCTGCTAGCCGGGAATTCTCTGCCTGGTTCTACCCGCTGCCCGGAACGCTACGCAGGGCAAAAGCGGTTCTCGTCCTCCGTGCTTGCTTTTTCTCAGAAAGAGCCGTGGTGTGCGTTTTTGCCGGAAAACGCGTTTTCGGCCGAAAACGTGTACGTTTGCACTTCCCCGCCACAGGGAAGCTGCTAGCCGGGAATTCTCTGCCTGGTTCTACCCGCTGCCCGGAACGCTACGCAGGGCAAAAGCGGTTCTCGTCCTCCGTGCTTGCTTTTTCTCAGAAAGAGCCGTGGTGTGCCTTTTCGCCGGAAAACGCGTTTTCGGCCGAAAACGTGTACGTTTGCACTTCCCCGCCACAGGGAAGCACCTAGCCGGGAATTCTCTGCCTGGTTCTACCCGCTGCCCGGAACGCTACGCAGGGCAAAAGCGGTTCTCGTCCTCCGTGCTTGCTTTTTCTCAGAAAGAGCCGCGGTGTGCGTTTTTGCCGGAAAACGCGTTTTCGGCCGAAAACGTGTACGTTTGCACTTCCCCGCCACAGGGAAGCTGCTAGCCGGGAATTCTCTGCCTGGTTCTACCCGCTGCCCGGAACGCTACGCAGGGCAAAAGCGGTTCTCGTCCTCCGTTCTTGCTTTTTTTCAGAAAGAGCCGTGGTGTGCGTTTTCGCCGGAAAACGCGTTTTCGGCCGAAAACGTGTACGTTTGCACTTCCCCGCCACAGGGAAGAAGCTAGCCGGGAATTCTCTGCCTGGTTCTACCCGCTGCCCGGAACGCTACGCAGGGCAAAAGCGGTTCTCGTCCTCCGTGCTTGCTTTTTCTCAGAAAGAGCCGTGGTGTGCGTTTTCGCCAGAAAACGCGTTTTCGGCCGAAACCGTGTACGTTTGCACTTCCCCGCCACAGGGAAGCTGCTAGCCGGGAATTCTCTGCCTGGTTCTAACCGCTGCCCGGAACGCTACGCAGGGCAAAAGCGGTTCTCGTCCTCCGTGCTTGCTTTTTCTCAGAAAGAGCCGTGGTGTGCGTTTTCGCCGGAAAACGCGTTTTCGGACGAAAACGTGTACGTTTGCACTTCCCCGCCACAGGGAAGCTGCTATCCTGGAATTCTCTGCCTGGTTCTACCCGCTGCCCGGAACGCTACGCAAGGCAAAAGCGGTTCTCGTCCTCCGTGCTTGCTTTTTCTCAGAAAGAGCCGTGGTGTGCGTTTTCGCCGGAAAACGCGTTTTCGGCCGAAAACGTGTACGTTTGCACTTCCCCGCCACAGGGAAGCTGCTAGCCAGGAATTCTCTGCTTGGTTCTACCCGCTGCTGGAACGCTACGCAGGGCAAAAGCGGTTCTCGTCCTCCGTGCTTGCTTTTTCTCAGAAAGAGCCGTGGTGTGCCTTTTCGCCGGAAAACGCGTTTTCGGCCGAAAACGTGTACGTTTGCACTTCCCCGCCACAGGGAAGCTGCTAGCCGGGAATTCTCTGCCTGGTTCTACCCGCTGCCCGGAACGCTACGCAGGGCAAAAGCGGTTCTCGTCCTCCGTGCTTGCTTTTTCTCAGAAAGAGCCGTGGTGTGCGTTTTCGCCGGAAAACGCCTTTTCGGCCGAAAACGTGTACGTTTGCACTTCCCCGCCACAGGGAAGCTGCTAGCCGGGAATTCTCTGCCTGGTTCTACCCGCTGCCCGGAACGCTACGCAGGGCAAAAGCGGTTCTCGTCCTCCGTGCTTGCTTTTTCTCAGAAAGAGCCGTGGTGTGCGTTTTCGACAGAAAACGCGTTTTCGTCCGAAAACGTGTACGTTTGCACTTCCCCGCCACAGGGAAGCTGCTAGCAGGGAATTCTCTGCCTGGTTCTACCCGCTGCCCGGAACGCTACGCAGGGCAAAAGCGGTTCTCGTCCTCCGTGCTTGCTTTTTCTCAGAAAGAGCCGTGGTGTGCGTTTTTGCCGGAAAACGCGTTTTCGGCCGAAAACGTGTACGTTTGCACTTCCCCGCCACAGGGAAGCTGCTAGCCGGGAATTCTCTGCCTGGTTCTACCCGCTGCCCGGAACGCTACGCAGGGCAAAAGCGGTTCTCGTCCTCCGTGCTTGCTTTTTCTCAGAAAGAGCCGTGGTGTGCGTTTTTGATAGAAAACGCGTTTTCGTCCGAAAACGTGTACGTTTGCACTTCCCCGCCACAGGGAAGCAGCTAGCCGGGAATTCTCTCCCTGGTTCTACCCGCTGCCCGGAACGCTACGCAGGGCAAAAGCGGTTCTCGTCCTCCGTGCTTGCTTTTTCTCAGAAAGAGCCGTGGTGTGCGTTTTCGCCGGAAAACGCGTTTTCGGCCGAAACCGTGTACGTTTGCAATTCCCCGCCACAGGGAAGCTGCTAGCAGGGAATTCTCTGCCTGGTTCTACCCGCTGCCCGGAACGCTACGCAGGGCAAAAGCGGTTCTCGTCCTCCGTTCTTGCTTTTTTTCAGAAAGAGCCGTGGTGTGCGTTTTCGCCGGAAAACGCGTTTTCGGCCGAAAACGTGTACGTTTGCACTTCCCCGCCACAGGGAAGAAGCTAGCCGGGAATTCTCTGCCTGGTTCTACCCGCTGCCCGGAACGCTACGCAGGGCAAAAGCGGTTCTCGTCCTCCGTGCTTGCTTTTTCTCAGAAAGAGCCGTGGTGTGCGTTTTCGCCGGAAAACACGTTTTCGGCCGAAACCGTGTACGTTTGCACTTCCCCGCCACAGGGAAGCTGCTAGCCGGGAATTCTCTGCCTGGTTCTAACCGCTGCCCGGAACGCTACGCAGGGCAAAAGCGGTTCTCGTCCTCCGTGCTTGCTTTTTCTCAGAAAGAGCCGTGGTGTGCGTTTTCGCCGGAAAACGCGTTTTCGGCCGAAAACGTGTCCGTTTGCACTTCCCCGCCACAGGGAAGCTGCTATCCTGGAATTCTCTGCCTGGTTCTACCCGCTGCCCGGAACGCTACGCAAGGCAAAAGCGGTTCTCGTCCTCCGTGCTTGCTTTTTCTCAGAAAGAGCCGTGGTGTGCGTTTTCGCCGGAAAACGCGTTTTCGGCCGAAAACGTGTACGTTTGCACTTCCCCGCCACAGGGAAGCTGCTAGCCAGGAATTCTCTGCTTGGTTCTACCCGCTGCTGGAACGCTACGCAGGGCAAAAGCGGTTCTCGTCCTCCGTGCTTGCTTTTTATCAGAAAGAGCCGTGGTGTGCCTTTTCGCCGGAAAACGCGTTTTCGGCCGAAAACGTGTACGTTTGCACTTCCCCGCCACAGGGAAGCTGCTAGCCGGGAATTCTCTGCCTGGTTCTACCCGCTGCCCGGAACGCTACGCAGGGCAAAAGCGGTTCTCCGTGCTTGCTTTTTCTCAGAAAGAGCCGTGGTGTGCGTTTTCGCCAGAAAACGCCTTTTCGGCCGAAAACGTGTACGTTTGCACTTCCCCGCCACAGGGAAGCTGCTAGCCGGGAATTCTCTGCCTGGTTCTACCCGCTGCCCGGAACGCTACGCAGGGCAAAAGCGGTTCTCGTCCTCCGTGCTTGCTTTTTCTCAGAAAGAGCCGTGGTGTGCGTTTTCGACAGAAAACGCGTTTTCGTCCGAAAACGTGTACGTTTGCACTTCCCCGCCACAGGGAAGCTGCTAGCCGGGAATTCTCTGCCTGGTTCTACCCGCTGCCCGGAACGCTACGCAGGGCAAAAGCGGTTCTCGTCCTCCGTGCTTGCTTTTTCTCAGAAAGAGCCGTGGTGTGCGTTTTTGCCGGAAAACGCGTTTTCGGCCGAAAACGTGTACGTTTGCACTTCCCCGCCACAGGGAAGCTGCTAGCCGGGAATTCTCTGCCTGGTTCTACCCGCTGCCCGGAACGCTACGCAGGGCAAAAGCGGTTCTCGTCCTCCGTGCTTGCTTTTTCTCAGAAAGAGCCGTGGTGTGCGTTTTCGCCGGAAAACGCGTTTTCGGCCGAAAACGTGTACGTTTGCACTTCCCCGCCACAGGGAAGCACCTAGCCGGGAATTCTCTGCCTGGTTCTACCCGCTGCCCGGAACGCTACGCAGGGCAAAAGCGGTTCTCGTCCTCCGTGCTTGCTTTTTCTCAGAAAGAGCCGTGGTGTGCGTTTTCGCCGGAAAACGCATTTTCGGCCGAAAACGTGTACGTTTGCAATTCCCCGCCACAGGGAAGCTGCTAGCAGGGAATTCTCTGCCTGGTTCTACCCGCTGCCCGGAACGCTACGCAGGGCAAAAGCGGTTCTCGTCCTCCGTGCTTGCTTTTTCTCAGAAAGAGCCGTGGTGTGCGTTTTCGCCGGAAAACGCGTTTTCGGCCGAAAACGTGTACGTTTGCACTTCCCCGCCACAGGGAAGAAGCTAGCCCGGAATTCTCTGCCTGGTTCTACCCGCTGCCCGGAACGCTACGCAGGGCAAAAGCGGTTCTCGTCCTCCGTGCTTGCTTTTTCTCAGAAAGAGCCGTGGTGTGCGTTTTCGCCGGAAAACGCGTTTTCGGCCGAAACCGTGTACGTTTGCACTTCCCCGCCACAGGGAAGCTGCTAGCCGGGAATTCTCTGCCTGGTTCTACCCGCTGCCCGGAACGCTACGCAGGGCAAAAGCGGTTCTCGTCCTCCGTTCTTGCTTTTTTTCAGAAAGAGCCGTGGTGTGCGTTTTCGCCGGAAAACGCGTTTTCGGACGAAAACGTGTACGTTTGCACTTCCCCGCCACAGGGAAGCTGCTATCCTGGAATTCTCTGCCTGGTTCTACCCGCTGCCCGGAACGCTACGCAAGGCAAAAGCGGTTCTCGTCCTCCGTGCTTGCTTTTTCTCAGAAAGAGCCGTGGTGTGCGTTTTCACCGGAAAAAGCGTTTTCAGCCGAAAACGTGTACGTTTGCACTTCCCCGCCACAGGGAAGCTGCTAGCCGGGAATTCTCTGCTTGGTTCAACCCGCTGCTGGAACGCTACGCAGGGCAAAAGCGGATATTGTCCTCCGTGCTTGCTTTTTCTCAGAAAGGGCCGTGGTGTGCCTTTTCGCCGGAAAACGCGTTTTCGGCCGAAAACGTGTACGTTTGCACTTCCCCGCCACAGGGAAGCTGCTAGCCGGGAATTCTCTGCCTGGTTCTACCCGCTGCCCAGAACGCTACGCAGGGCAAAAGCGGTTCTCGTCCTCCGTGCTTGCTTTTTCTCAGAAAGAGCCGTGGTGTGCGTTTTCGCCGGAAAACGCCTTTTCGGCCGAAAACGTGTACGTTTGCACTTCCCCGCCACAGGGAAGCTGCTAGCCGGGAATTCTCTGCCTGGTTCTACCCGCTGCCCGGAACGCTACGCAGGGCAAAAGCGGTTCTCGTCCTCCGTGCTTGCTTTTTCTCAGAAAGATCCGTGGTGTGCGTTTTCGCCGGAAAACGCGTTTTCGGACGAAAACGTGTACGTTTGCACTTCCCCGCCACAGGGAAGCTGCTATCCTGGAATTCTCTGCCTGGTTCTACCCGCTGCCCGGAACGCTACGCAAGGCAAAAGCGGTTCTCGTCCTCCGTGCTTGCTTTTTCTCAGAAAGAGCCGTGGTGTGCGTTTTCACCGGAAAAAGCGTTTTCAGCCGAAAACGTGTACGTTTGCACTTCCCCGCCACAGGGAAGCTGCTAGCCGGGAATTCTCTGCTTGGTTCAACCCGCTGCTGGAACGCTACGCAGGGCAAAAGCGGATATTGTCCTCCGTGCTTGCTTTTTCTCAGAAAGGGCCGTGGTGTGCCTTTTCGCCGGAAAACGCGTTTTCGGCCGAAAACGTGTACGTTTGCACTTCCCCGCCACAGGGAAGCTGCTAGCCGGGAATTCTCTGCCTGGTTCTACCCGCTGCCCGGAACGCTACGCAGGGCAAAAGCGGTTCTCGTCCTCCGTGCTTGCTTTTTCTCAGAAAGAGCCGTGGTGTGCGTTTTCGCCGGAAAACGCGTTTTCGGCCGAAAACGTGTACGTTTGCACTTCCCCGCCACAGGGAAGAAGCTAGCCGGGAATTCTCTGCCTGGTTCTACCCGCTGCCCGGAACGCTACGCAGGGCAAAAGCGGTTCTCGTCCTCCGTGCTTGCTTTTTCTCAGAAAGAGCCGTGGTGTGCGTTTTCGCCGGAAAACGCGTTTTCGGCCGAAACCGTGTACGTTTGCACTTCCCCGCCACAGGGAAGCTGCTAGCCGGGAATTCTCTGCCTGGTTCTAACCGCTGCCCGGAACGCTACGCAGGGCAAAAGCGGTTCTCGTCCTCCGTGCTTGCTTTTTCTCAGAAAGAGCCGTGGTGTGCGTTTTCGCCGGAAAACGCGTTTTCGGCCGAAAACGTGTACGTTTGCACTTCCCCGCCACAGGGAAGCTGCTAGCCAGGAATTCTCTGCTTGGTTCTACCCGCTGCTGGAACGCTACGCAGGGCAAAAGCGGTTCTCGTCCTCCGTGCTTGCTTTTTCTCAGAAAGAGCCGTGGTGTGCCTTTTCGCCGGAAAACGCGTTTTCGGCCGAAAACGTGTACGTTTGCACTTCCCCGCCACAGGGAAGCTGCTAGCCGGGAATTCTCTGCCTGGTTCTACCCGCTGCCCGGAACGCTACGCAGGGCAAAAGCGGTTCTCGTCCTCCGTGCTTGCTTTTTCTCAGAAAGAGCCGTGGTGTGCGTTTTCGCCGGAAAACGCCTTTTCGGCCGAAAACGTGTACGTTTGCACTTCCCCGCCACAGGGAAGCTGCTAGCCGGGAATTCTCTGCCTGGTTCTACCCGCTGCCCGGAACGCTACGCAGGGCAAAAGCGGTTCTCGTCCTCCGTGCTTGCTTTTTCTCAGAAAGAGCCGTGGTGTGCGTTTTCGACAGAAAACGCGTTTTCGTCCGAAAACGTGTACGTTTGCACTTCCCCGCCACAGGGAAGCTGCTAGCCGGGAATTCTCTGCCTGGTTCTACCCGCTGCCCGGAACGCTACGCAGGGCAAAACCGGTTCTCGTCCTCCGTGCTTGCTTTTTCTCAGAAAGAGCCGTGGTGTGCGTTTTCGCCGGAAAACACGTTTTCGGCCGAAAACGTGTACGTTTGCACTTCCCCGCCACAGGGAAGAAGCTAGCCGGGAATTCTCTGCCTGGTTCTACCCGCTGCCCGGAACGCTACGCAGGGCAAAAGCGGTTCTCGTCCTCCGTGCTTGCTTTTTCTCAGAAAGAGCCGTGGTGTGCGTTTTCGCCGGAAAGCACGTTTTCGGCCGAAACCGTGTACGTTTGCACTTCCCCGCCACAGGGAAGCTGCTAGCCGGGAATTCTCTGCCTGGTTCTACCCGCTGCCCGGAACGCTACGCAGGGCAAAAGCGGTTCTCGTCCTCCGTGCTTGCTTTTTCTCAGAAAGAGCCGTGGTGTGCGTTTTCGCCGGAAAACGCGTTTTCGGCCGAAACCGTGTACGTTTGCACTTCCCCGCCACAGGGAAGCTGCTAGCCGGGAATTCTCTGCCTGGTTCTACCCGCTGCCCGGAACGCTACGCAGGGCAAAAGCGGTTCTCGTCCTCCGTGCTTGCTTTTTCTCAGAAAGAGCCGTGGTGTGCGTTTTCGCCGGAAAACGCGTTTTCGGCCGAAAACGTGTACGTTTGCACTTCCCCGCCACAGGGAAGCTGCTAGCCAGGAATTCTCTGCTTGGTTCTACCCGCTGCTGGAACGCTACGCAGGGCAAAAGCGGTTCTCGTCCTCCGTGCTTGCTTTTTCTCAGAAAGAGCCGTGGTGTGCCTTTTCGCCGGAAAACGCGTTTTCGGCCGAAAACGTGTACGTTTGCACTTCCCCGCCACAGGGAAGCTGCTAGCCGGGAATTCTCTGCCTGGTTCTACCCGCTGCCCGGAACGCTACGCAGGGCAAAAGCGGTTCTCGTCCTCCGTGCTTGCTTTTTCTCAGAAAGAGCCGTGGTGTGCGTTTTCGCCGGAAAACGCCTTTTCGGGCGAAATCGTGTACGTTTGCACTTCCCCGCCACAGGGAAGCTGCTAGCCGGGAATTCTCTGCCTGGTTCTACCCGCTGCCCGGAACGCTACGCAGGGCAAAAGCGGTTCTCGTCCTCCGTGCTTGCTTTTTCTCAGAAAGAGCCGTGGTGTGCGTTTTCGCCGGAAAACGCGTTTTCGGCCGAAAACGTGTACGTTTGCACTTCCCCGCCACAGGGAAGCAGCTAGCCGGGAATTCTCTGCCTGGTTCTACCCGCTGCCCGGAACGCTACGCAGGGCAAAAGCGGTTCTCGTCCTCCGTGCTTGCTTTTTCTCAGAAAGAGCCGTGGTGTGCGTTTTCGCCGGAAAACGCGTTTTCGGCCGAAACCGTGTACGTTTGCAATTCCCCGCCACAGGGAAGCTGCTAGCAGGGAATTCTCTGCCTGGTTCTACCCGCTGCCCGGAACGCTACGCAGGGCAAAAGCGGTTCTCGTCCTCCGTTCTTGCTTTTTTTCAGAAAGAGCCGTGGTGTGCGTTTTCGCCGGAAAACGCGTTTTCGGCCGAAAACGTGTACGTTTGCACTTCCCCGCCACAGGGAAGAAGCTAGCCGGGAATTCTCTGCCTGGTTCTACCCGCTGCCCGGAACGCTACGCAGGGCAAAAGCGGTTCTCGTCCTCCGTGCTTGCTTTTTCTCAGAAAGAGCCGTGGTGTGCGTTTTCGCCGGAAAGCACGTTTTCGGCCGAAACCGTGTACGTTTGCACTTCCCCGCCACAGGGAAGCTGCTAGCCGGGAATTCTCTGCCTGGTTCTACCCGCTGCCCGGAACGCTACGCAGGGCAAAAGCGGTTCTCGTCCTCCGTGCTTGCTTTTTCTCAGAAAGAGCCGTGGTGTGCGTTTTCGCCGGAAAACGCGTTTTCGGCCGAAACCGTGTACGTTTGCACTTCCCCGCCACAGGGAAGCTGCTAGCCGGGAATTCTCTGCCTGGTTCTACCCGCTGCCCGGAACGCTACGCAGGGCAAAAGCGGTTCTCGTCCTCCGTGCTTGCTTTTTCTCAGAAAGAGCCGTGGTGTGCGTTTTCGCCGGAAAACGCGTTTTCGGCCGAAAACGTGTACGTTTGCACTTCCCCGCCACAGGGAAGCTGCTAGCCAGGAATTCTCTGCTTGGTTCTACCCGCTGCTGGAACGCTACGCAGGGCAAAAGCGGTTCTCGTCCTCCGTGCTTGCTTTTTCTCAGAAAGAGCCGTGGTGTGCCTTTTCGCCGGAAAACGCGTTTTCGGCCGAAAACGTGTACGTTTGCACTTCCCCGCCACAGGGAAGCTGCTAGCCGGGAATTCTCTGCCTGTTTCTACCCGCTGCCCGGAACGCTACGCAGGGCAAAAGCGGTTCTCGTCCTCCGTGCTTGCTTTTTCTCAGAAAGAGCCGTGGTGTGCGTTTTCGCCGGAAAACGCGTTTTCGGCCGAAAACGTGTACGTTTGCACTTCCCCGCCACAGGGAAGAAGCTAGCCGGGAATTCTCTGCCTGGTTCTACCCGCTGCCCGGAACGCTACGCAGGGCAAAAGCGGTTCTCGTCCTCCGTGCTTGCTTTTTCTCAGAAAGAGCCGTGGTGTGCGTTTTCGCCGGAAAACGCGTTTTCGGCCGAAACCGTGTACGTTTGCACTTCCCCGCCACAGGGAAGCTGCTAGCCGGGAATTCTCTGCCTGGTTCTAACCGCTGCCCGGAACGCTACGCAGGGCAAAAGCGGTTCTCGTCCTCCGTGCTTGCTTTTTCTCAGAAAGAGCCGTGGTGTGCGTTTTCGCCGGAAAACGCGTTTTCGGCCGAAAACGTGTACGTTTGCACTTCCCCGCCACAGGGAAGCTGCTAGCCAGGAATTCTCTGCTTGGTTCTACCCGCTGCTGGAACGCTACGCAGGGCAAAAGCGGTTCTCGTCCTCCGTGCTTGCTTTTTCTCAGAAAGAGCCGTGGTGTGCCTTTTCGCCGGAAAACGCGTTTTCGGCCGAAAACGTGTACGTTTGCACTTCCCCGCCACAGGGAAGCTGCTAGCCGGGAATTCTCTGCCTGGTTCTACCCGCTGCCCGGAACGCTACGCAGGGCAAAAGCGGTTCTCGTCCTCCGTGCTTGCTTTTTCTCAGAAAGAGCCGTGGTGTGCGTTTTCGCCGGAAAACGCCTTTTCGGCCGAAAACGTGTACGTTTGCACTTCCCCGCCACAGGGAAGCTGCTAGCCGGGAATTCTCTGCCTGGTTCTACCCGCTGCCCGGAACGCTACGCAGGGCAAAAGCGGTTCTCGTCCTCCGTGCTTGCTTTTTCTCAGAAAGAGCCGTGGTGTGCGTTTTCGACAGAAAACGCGTTTTCGTCCGAAAACGTGTACGTTTGCACTTCCCCGCCACAGGGAAGCTGCTAGCCGGGAATTCTCTGCCTGGTTCTACCCGCTGCCCGGAACGCTACGCAGGGCAAAACCGGTTCTCGTCCTCCGTGCTTGCTTTTTCTCAGAAAGAGCCGTGGTGTGCGTTTTCGCCGGAAAACACGTTTTCGGCCGAAACCGTGTACGTTTGCAATTCCCCGCCACAGGGAAGCTGCTAGCAGGGAATTCTCTGCCTGGTTCTACCCGCTGCCCGGAACGCTACGCAGGGCAAAAGCGGTTCTCGTCCTCCGTTCTTGCTTTTTTTCAGAAAGAGCCGTGGTGTGCGTTTTCGCCGGAAAACGCGTTTTCGGCCGAAAACGTGTACGTTTGCACTTCCCCGCCACAGGGAAGAAGCTAGCCGGGAATTCTCTGCCTGGTTCTACCCGCTGCCCGGAACGCTACGCAGGGCAAAAGCGGTTCTCGTCCTCCGTGCTTGCTTTTTCTCAGAAAGAGCCGTGGTGTGCGTTTTCGCCGGAAAGCACGTTTTCGGCCGAAACCGTGTACGTTTGCACTTCCCCGCCACAGGGAAGCTGCTAGCCGGGAATTCTCTGCCTGGTTCTACCCGCTGCCCGGAACGCTACGCAGGGCAAAAGCGGTTCTCGTCCTCCGTGCTTGCTTTTTCTCAGAAAGAGCCGTGGTGTGCGTTTTCGCCGGAAAACGCGTTTTCGGCCGAAACCGTGTACGTTTGCACTTCCCCGCCACAGGGAAGCTGCTAGCCGGGAATTCTCTGCCTGGTTCTACCCGCTGCCCGGAACGCTACGCAGGGCAAAAGCGGTTCTCGTCCTCCGTGCTTGCTTTTTCTCAGAAAGAGCCGTGGTGTGCGTTTTCGCCGGAAAACGCGTTTTCGGCCGAAAACGTGTACGTTTGCACTTCCCCGCCACAGGGAAGCTGCTAGCCAGGAATTCTCTGCTTGGTTCTACCCGCTGCTGGAACGCTACGCAGGGCAAAAGCGGTTCTCGTCCTCCGTGCTTGCTTTTTCTCAGAAAGAGCCGTGGTGTGCCTTTTCGCCGGAAAACGCGTTTTCGGCCGAAAACGTGTACGTTTGCACTTCCCCGCCACAGGGAAGCTGCTAGCCGGGAATTCTCTGCCTGGTTCTACCCGCTGCCCGGAACGCTACGCAGGGCAAAAGCGGTTCTCGTCCTCCGTGCTTGCTTTTTCTCAGAAAGAGCCGTGGTGTGCGTTTTCGCCGGAAAACGCCTTTTCGGGCGAAATCGTGTACGTTTGCACTTCCCCGCCACAGGGAAGCTGCTAGCCGGGAATTCTCTGCCTGGTTCTACCCGCTGCCCGGAACGCTACGCAGGGCAAAAGCGGTTCTCGTCCTCCGTGCTTGCTTTTTCTCAGAAAGAGCCGTGGTGTGCGTTTTCGCCGGAAAACGCGTTTTCGGCCGAAAACGTGTACGTTTGCACTTCCCCGCCACAGGGAAGCAGCTAGCCGGGAATTCTCTGCCTGGTTCTACCCGCTGCCCGGAACGCTACGCAGGGCAAAAGCGGTTCTCGTCCTCCGTGCTTGCTTTTTCTCAGAAAGAGCCGTGGTGTGCGTTTTCGCCGGAAAACGCGTTTTCGGCCGAAACCGTGTACGTTTGCAATTCCCCGCCACAGGGAAGCTGCTAGCAGGGAATTCTCTGCCTGGTTCTACCCGCTGCCCGGAACGCTACGCAGGGCAAAAGCGGTTCTCGTCCTCCGTTCTTGCTTTTTTTCAGAAAGAGCCGTGGTGTGCGTTTTCGCCGGAAAACGCGTTTTCGGCCGAAAACGTGTACGTTTGCACTTCCCCGCCACAGGGAAGAAGCTAGCCGGGAATTCTCTGCCTGGTTCTACCCGCTGCCCGGAACGCTACGCAGGGCAAAAGCGGTTCTCGTCCTCCGTGCTTGCTTTTTCTCAGAAAGAGCCGTGGTGTGCGTTTTCGCCGGAAAGCACGTTTTCGGCCGAAACCGTGTACGTTTGCACTTCCCCGCCACAGGGAAGCTGCTAGCCGGGAATTCTCTGCCTGGTTCTACCCGCTGCCCGGAACGCTACGCAGGGCAAAAGCGGTTCTCGTCCTCCGTGCTTGCTTTTTCTCAGAAAGAGCCGTGGTGTGCGTTTTCGCCGGAAAACGCGTTTTCGGCCGAAACCGTGTACGTTTGCACTTCCCCGCCACAGGGAAGCTGCTAGCCGGGAATTCTCTGCCTGGTTCTACCCGCTGCCCGGAACGCTACGCAGGGCAAAAGCGGTTCTCGTCCTCCGTGCTTGCTTTTTCTCAGAAAGAGCCGTGGTGTGCGTTTTCGCCGGAAAACGCGTTTTCGGCCGAAAACGTGTACGTTTGCACTTCCCCGCCACAGGGAAGCTGCTAGCCAGGAATTCTCTGCTTGGTTCTACCCGCTGCTGGAACGCTACGCAGGGCAAAAGCGGTTCTCGTCCTCCGTGCTTGCTTTTTCTCAGAAAGAGCCGTGGTGTGCCTTTTCGCCGGAAAACGCGTTTTCGGCCGAAAACGTGTACGTTTGCACTTCCCCGCCACAGGGAAGCTGCTAGCCGGGAATTCTCTGCCTGTTTCTACCCGCTGCCCGGAACGCTACGCAGGGCAAAAGCGGTTCTCGTCCTCCGTGCTTGCTTTTTCTCAGAAAGAGCCGTGGTGTGCGTTTTCGCCGGAAAACGCCTTTTCGGGCGAAAACGTGTACGTTTGCACTTCCCCGCCACAGGGAAGCTGCTAGCCGGGAATTCTCTGCCTGGTTCTACCCGCTGCCCGGAACGCTACGCAGGGCAAAAGCGGTTCTCGTCCTCCGTGCTTGCTTTTTCTCAGAAAGAGCCGTGGTGTGCGTTTTCGCCGGAAAACGCGTTTTCGGCCGAAAACGTGTACGTTTGCACTTCCCCGCCACAGGGAAGCAGCTAGCCGGGAATTCTCTGCCTGGTTCTACCCGCTGCCCGGAACGCTACGCTGGGCAAAAGCGGTTCTCGTCCTCCGTGCTTGCTTTTTCTCAGAAAGAGCCGTGGTGTGCGTTTTCGCCGGAAAACGCGTTTTCGGCCGAAACCGTGTACGTTTGCAATTCCCCGCCACAGGGAAGCTGCTAGCAGGGAATTCTCTGCCTGGTTCTACCCGCTGCCCGGAACGCTACGCAGGGCAAAAGCGGTTCTCGTCCTCCGTTCTTGCTTTTTTTCAGAAAGAGCCGTGGTGTGCGTTTTCGCCGGAAAACGCGTTTTCGGCCGAAAACGTGTACGTTTGCACTTCCCCGCCACAGGGAAGAAGCTAGCCGGGAATTCTCTGCCTGGTTCTACCCGCTGCCCGGAACGCTACGCAGGGCAAAAGCGGTTCTCGTCCTCCGTGCTTGCTTTTTCTCAGAAAGAGCCGTGGTGTGCGTTTTCGCCGGAAAACGCGTTTTCGGCCGAAACCGTGTACGTTTGCACTTCCCCGCCACAGGGAAGCTGCTAGCCGGGAATTCTCTGCCTGGTTCTAACCGCTGCCCGGAACGCTACGCAGGGCAAAAGCGGTTCTCGTCCTCCGTGCTTGCTTTTTCTCAGAAAGAGCCGTGGTGTGCGTTTTCGCCGGAAAACGCGTTTTCGGCCGAAAACGTGTACGTTTGCACTTCCCCGCCACAGGGAAGCTGCTAGCCAGGAATTCTCTGCTTGGTTCTACCCGCTGCTGGAACGCTACGCAGGGCAAAAGCGGTTCTCGTCCTCCGTGCTTGCTTTTTCTCAGAAAGAGCCGTGGTGTGCCTTTTCGCCGGAAAACGCGTTTTCGGCCGAAAACGTGTACGTTTGCACTTCCCCGCCACAGGGAAGCTGCTAGCCGGGAATTCTCTGCCTGGTTCTACCCGCTGCCCGGAACGCTACGCAGGGCAAAAGCGGTTCTCGTCCTCCGTGCTTGCTTTTTCTCAGAAAGAGCCGTGGTGTGCGTTTTCGCCGGAAAACGCCTTTTCGGCCGAAAACGTGTACGTTTGCACTTCCCCGCCACAGGGAAGCTGCTAGCCGGGAATTCTCTGCCTGGTTCTACCCGCTGCCCGGAACGCTACGCAGGGCAAAAGCGGTTCTCGTCCTCCGTGCTTGCTTTTTCTCAGAAAGAGCCGTGGTGTGCGTTTTCGACAGAAAACGCGTTTTCGTCCGAAAACGTGTACGTTTGCACTTCCCCGCCACAGGGAAGCTGCTAGCCGGGAATTCTCTGCCTGGTTCTACCCGCTGCCCGGAACGCTACGCAGGGCAAAACCGGTTCTCGTCCTCCGTGCTTGCTTTTTCTCAGAAAGAGCCGTGGTGTGCGTTTTCGCCGGAAAACACGTTTTCGGCCGAAACCGTGTACGTTTGCAATTCCCCGCCACAGGGAAGCTGCTAGCAGGGAATTCTCTGCCTGGTTCTACCCGCTGCCCGGAACGCTACGCAGGGCAAAAGCGGTTCTCGTCCTCCGTTCTTGCTTTTTTTCAGAAAGAGCCGTGGTGTGCGTTTTCGCCGGAAAACGCGTTTTCGGCCGAAAACGTGTACGTTTGCACTTCCCCGCCACAGGGAAGAAGCTAGCCGGGAATTCTCTGCCTGGTTCTACCCGCTGCCCGGAACGCTACGCAGGGCAAAAGCGGTTCTCGTCCTCCGTGCTTGCTTTTTCTCAGAAAGAGCCGTGGTGTGCGTTTTCGCCGGAAAGCACGTTTTCGGCCGAAACCGTGTACGTTTGCACTTCCCCGCCACAGGGAAGCTGCTAGCCGGGAATTCTCTGCCTGGTTCTACCCGCTGCCCGGAACGCTACGCAGGGCAAAAGCGGTTCTCGTCCTCCGTGCTTGCTTTTTCTCAGAAAGAGCCGTGGTGTGCGTTTTCGCCGGAAAACGCGTTTTCGGCCGAAACCGTGTACGTTTGCACTTCCCCGCCACAGGGAAGCTGCTAGCCGGGAATTCTCTGCCTGGTTCTACCCGCTGCCCGGAACGCTACGCAGGGCAAAAGCGGTTCTCGTCCTCCGTGCTTGCTTTTTCTCAGAAAGAGCCGTGGTGTGCGTTTTCGCCGGAAAACGCGTTTTCGGCCGAAAACGTGTACGTTTGCACTTCCCCGCCACAGGGAAGCTGCTAGCCAGGAATTCTCTGCTTGGTTCTACCCGCTGCTGGAACGCTACGCAGGGCAAAAGCGGTTCTCGTCCTCCGAGCTTGCTTTTTCTCAGAAAGAGCCGTGGTGTGCCTTTTCGCCGGAAAACGCGTTTTCGGCCGAAAACGTGTACGTTTGCACTTCCCCGCCACAGGGAAGCTGCTAGCCGGGAATTCTCTGCCTGGTTCTACCCGCTGCCCGGAACGCTACGCAGGGCAAAAGCGGTTCTCGTCCTCCGTGCTTGCTTTTTCTCAGAAAGAGCCGTGGTGTGCGTTTTCGCCGGAAAACGCCTTTTCGGCCGAAAACGTGTACGTTTGCACTTCCCCGCCACAGGGAAGCTGCTAGCCGGGAATTCTCTGCCTGGTTCTACCCGCTGCCCGGAACGCTACGCAGGGCAAAAGCGGTTCTCGTCCTCCGTGCTTGCTTTTTCTCAGAAAGAGCCGTGGTGTGCGTTTTTGCCGGAAAACGCGTTTTCGGCCGAAAACGTGTACGTTTGCACTTCCCCGCCACAGGGAAGCTGCTAGCCGGGAATTCTCTGCCTGGTTCTACCCGCTGCCCGGAACGCTACGCAGGGCAAAAGCGGTTCTCGTCCTCCGTGCTTGCTTTTTCTCAGAAAGAGCCGTGGTGTGCGTTTTTGCCGGAAAACGCGTTTTCGGCCGAAAACGTGTACGTTTGCACTTCCCCGCCACAGGGAAGCTGCTAGCCGGGAATTCTCTGCCTGGTTCTACCCGCTGCCCGGAACGCTACGCAGGGCAAAAGCGGTTCTCGTCCTCCGTGCTTGCTTTTTCTCAGAAAGAGCCGTGGTGTGCCTTTTCGCCGGAAAACGCGTTTTCGGCCGAAAACGTGTACGTTTGCACTTCCCCGCCACAGGGAAGCACCTAGCCGGGAATTCTCTGCCTGGTTCTACCCGCTGCCCGGAACGCTACGCAGGGCAAAAGCGGTTCTCGTCCTCCGTGCTTGCTTTTTCTCAGAAAGAGCCGCGGTGTGCGTTTTTGCCGGAAAACGCGTTTTCGGCCGAAAACGTGTACGTTTGCACTTCCCCGCCACAGGGAAGCTGCTAGCCGGGAATTCTCTGCCTGGTTCTACCCGCTGCCCGGAACGCTACGCAGGGCAAAAGCGGTTCTCGTCCTCCGTTCTTGCTTTTTTTCAGAAAGAGCCGTGGTGTGCGTTTTCGCCGGAAAACGCGTTTTCGGCCGAAAACGTGTACGTTTGCACTTCCCCGCCACAGGGAAGAAGCTAGCCGGGAATTCTCTGCCTGGTTCTACCCGCTGCCCGGAACGCTACGCAGGGCAAAAGCGGTTCTCGTCCTCCGTGCTTGCTTTTTCTCAGAAAGAGCCGTGGTGTGCGTTTTCGCCAGAAAACGCGTTTTCGGCCGAAACCGTGTACGTTTGCACTTCCCCGCCACAGGGAAGCTGCTAGCCGGGAATTCTCTGCCTGGTTCTAACCGCTGCCCGGAACGCTACGCAGGGCAAAAGCGGTTCTCGTCCTCCGTGCTTGCTTTTTCTCAGAAAGAGCCGTGGTGTGCGTTTTCGCCGGAAAACGCGTTTTCGGACGAAAACGTGTACGTTTGCACTTCCCCGCCACAGGGAAGCTGCTATCCTGGAATTCTCTGCCTGGTTCTACCCGCTGCCCGGAACGCTACGCAAGGCAAAAGCGGTTCTCGTCCTCCGTGCTTGCTTTTTCTCAGAAAGAGCCGTGGTGTGCGTTTTCGCCGGAAAACGCGTTTTCGGCCGAAAACGTGTACGTTTGCACTTCCCCGCCACAGGGAAGCTGCTAGCCAGGAATTCTCTGCTTGGTTCTACCCGCTGCTGGAACGCTACGCAGGGCAAAAGCGGTTCTCGTCCTCCGTGCTTGCTTTTTCTCAGAAAGAGCCGTGGTGTGCCTTTTCGCCGGAAAACGCGTTTTCGGCCGAAAACGTGTACGTTTGCACTTCCCCGCCACAGGGAAGCTGCTAGCCGGGAATTCTCTGCCTGGTTCTACCCGCTGCCCGGAACGCTACGCAGGGCAAAAGCGGTTCTCGTCCTCCGTGCTTGCTTTTTCTCAGAAAGAGCCGTGGTGTGCGTTTTCGCCGGAAAACGCCTTTTCGGCCGAAAACGTGTACGTTTGCACTTCCCCGCCACAGGGAAGCTGCTAGCCGGGAATTCTCTGCCTGGTTCTACCCGCTGCCCGGAACGCTACGCAGGGCAAAAGCGGTTCTCGTCCTCCGTGCTTGCTTTTTCTCAGAAAGAGCCGTGGTGTGCGTTTTCGACAGAAAACGCGTTTTCGTCCGAAAACGTGTACGTTTGCACTTCCCCGCCACAGGGAAGCTGCTAGCAGGGAATTCTCTGCCTGGTTCTACCCGCTGCCCGGAACGCTACGCAGGGCAAAAGCGGTTCTCGTCCTCCGTGCTTGCTTTTTCTCAGAAAGAGCCGTGGTGTGCGTTTTTGCCGGAAAACGCGTTTTCGGCCGAAAACGTGTACGTTTGCACTTCCCCGCCACAGGGAAGCTGCTAGCCGGGAATTCTCTGCCTGGTTCTACCCGCTGCCCGGAACGCTACGCAGGGCAAAAGCGGTTCTCGTCCTCCGTGCTTGCTTTTTCTCAGAAAGAGCCGTGGTGTGCGTTTTTGATAGAAAACGCGTTTTCGTCCGAAAACGTGTACGTTTGCACTTCCCCGCCACAGGGAAGCAGCTAGCCGGGAATTCTCTCCCTGGTTCTACCCGCTGCCCGGAACGCTACGCAGGGCAAAAGCGGTTCTCGTCCTCCGTGCTTGCTTTTTCTCAGAAAGAGCCGTGGTGTGCGTTTTCGCCGGAAAACGCGTTTTCGGCCGAAACCGTGTACGTTTGCAATTCCCCGCCACAGGGAAGCTGCTAGCAGGGAATTCTCTGCCTGGTTCTACCCGCTGCCCGGAACGCTACGCAGGGCAAAAGCGGTTCTCGTCCTCCGTTCTTGCTTTTTTTCAGAAAGAGCCGTGGTGTGCCTTTTCGCCGGAAAACGCGTTTTCGGCCGAAAACGTGTACGTTTGCACTTCCCCGCCACAGGGAAGAAGCTAGCCGGGAATTCTCTGCCTGGTTCTACCCGCTGCCCGGAACGCTACGCAGGGCAAAAGCGGTTCTCGTCCTCCGTGCTTGCTTTTTCTCAGAAAGAGCCGTGGTGTGCGTTTTCGCCGGAAAACACGTTTTCGGCCGAAACCGTGTACGTTTGCACTTCCCCGCCACAGGGAAGCTGCTAGCCGGGAATTCTCTGCCTGGTTCTAACCGCTGCCCGGAACGCTACGCAGGGCAAAAGCGGTTCTCGTCCTCCGTGCTTGCTTTTTCTCAGAAAGAGCCGTGGTGTGCGTTTTCGCCGGAAAACGCGTTTTCGGACGAAAACGTGTCCGTTTGCACTTCCCCGCCACAGGGAAGCTGCTATCCTGGAATTCTCTGCCTGGTTCTACCCGCTGCCCGGAACGCTACGCAAGGCAAAAGCGGTTCTCGTCCTCCGTGCTTGCTTTTTCTCAGAAAGAGCCGTGGTGTGCGTTTTCGCCGGAAAACGCGTTTTCGGCCGAAAACGTGTACGTTTGCACTTCCCCGCCACAGGGAAGCTGCTAGCCAGGAATTCTCTGCTTGGTTCTACCCGCTGCTGGAACGCTACGCAGGGCAAAAGCGGTTCTCGTCCTCCGTGCTTGCTTTTTATCAGAAAGAGCCGTGGTGTGCCTTTTCGCCGGAAAACGCGTTTTCGGCCGAAAACGTGTACGTTTGCACTTCCCCGCCACAGGGAAGCTGCTAGCCGGGAATTCTCTGCCTGGTTCTACCCGCTGCCCGGAACGCTACGCAGGGCAAAAGCGGTTCTCGTCCTCCGTGCTTGCTTTTTCTCAGAAAGAGCCGTGGTGTGCGTTTTCGCCAGAAAACGCCTTTTCGGCCGAAAACGTGTACGTTTGCACTTCCCCGCCACAGGGAAGCTGCTAGCCGGGAATTCTCTGCCTGGTTCTACCCGCTGCCCGGAACGCTACGCAGGGCAAAAGCGGTTCTCGTCCTCCGTGCTTGCTTTTTCTCAGAAAGAGCCGTGGTGTGCGTTTTCGACAGAAAACGCGTTTTCGTCCGAAAACGTGTACGTTTGCACTTCCCCGCCACAGGGAAGCTGCTAGCCGGGAATTCTCTGCCTGGTTCTACCCGCTGCCCGGAACGCTACGCAGGGCAAAAGCGGTTCTCGTCCTCCGTGCTTGCTTTTTCTCAGAAAGAGCCGTGGTGTGCGTTTTTGCCGGAAAACGCGTTTTCGGCCGAAAACGTGTACGTTTGCACTTCCCCGCCACAGGGAAGCTGCTAGCCGGGAATTCTCTGCCTGGTTCTACCCGCTGCCCGGAACGCTACGCAGGGCAAAAGCGGTTCTCGTCCTCCGTGCTTGCTTTTTCTCAGAAAGAGCCGTGGTGTGCGTTTTCGCCGGAAAACGCGTTTTCGGCCGAAAACGTGTACGTTTGCACTTCCCCGCCACAGGGAAGCACCTAGCCGGGAATTCTCTGCCTGGTTCTACCCGCTGCCCGGAACGCTACGCAGGGCAAAAGCGGTTCTCGTCCTCCGTGCTTGCTTTTTCTCAGAAAGAGCCGTGGTGTGCGTTTTCGCCGGAAAACGCATTTTCGGCCGAAAACGTGTACGTTTGCAATTCCCCGCCACAGGGAAGCTGCTAGCAGGGAATTCTCTGCCTGGTTCTACCCGCTGCCCGGAACGCTACGCAGGGCAAAAGCGGTTCTCGTCCTCCGTGCTTGCTTTTTCTCAGAAAGAGCCGTGGTGTGCGTTTTCGCCGGAAAACGCGTTTTCGGCCGAAAACGTGTACGTTTGCACTTCCCCGCCACAGGGAAGAAGCTAGCCCGGAATTCTCTGCCTGGTTCTACCCGCTGCCCGGAACGCTACGCAGGGCAAAAGCGGTTCTCGTCCTCCGTGCTTGCTTTTTCTCAGAAAGAGCCGTGGTGTGCGTTTTCGCCGGAAAACGCGTTTTCGGCCGAAACCGTGTACGTTTGCACTTCCCCGCCACAGGGAAGCTGCTAGCCGGGAATTCTCTGCCTGGTTCTACCCGCTGCCCGGAACGCTACGCAGGGCAAAAGCGGTTCTCGTCCTCCGTTCTTGCTTTTTTTCAGAAAGAGCCGTGGTGTGCGTTTTCGCCGGAAAACGCGTTTTCGGACGAAAACGTGTACGTTTGCACTTCCCCGCCACAGGGAAGCTGCTATCCTGGAATTCTCTGCCTGGTTCTACCCGCTGCCCGGAACGCTACGCAAGGCAAAAGCGGTTCTCGTCCTCCGTGCTTGCTTTTTCTCAGAAAGAGCCGTGGTGTGCGTTTTCACCGGAAAAAGCGTTTTCAGCCGAAAACGTGTACGTTTGCACTTCCCCGCCACAGGGAAGCTGCTAGCCGGGAATTCTCTGCTTGGTTCAACCCGCTGCTGGAACGCTACGCAGGGCAAAAGCGGATATTGTCCTCCGTGCTTGCTTTTTCTCAGAAAGGGCCGTGGTGTGCCTTTTCGCCGGAAAACGCGTTTTCGGCCGAAAACGTGTACGTTTGCACTTCCCCGCCACAGGGAAGCTGCTAGCCGGGAATTCTCTGCCTGGTTCTACCCGCTGCCCAGAACGCTACGCAGGGCAAAAGCGGTTCTCGTCCTCCGTGCTTGCTTTTTCTCAGAAAGAGCCGTGGTGTGCGTTTTCGCCGGAAAACGCCTTTTCGGCCGAAAACGTGTACGTTTGCACTTCCCCGACACAGGGAAGCTGCTAGCCGGGAATTCTCTGCCTGGTTCTACCCGCTGCCCGGAACGCTACGCAGGGCAAAAGCGGTTCTCGTCCTCCGTGCTTGCTTTTTCTCAGAAAGATCCGTGGTGTGCGTTTTCGCCGGAAAACGCGTTTTCGGACGAAAACGTGTACGTTTGCACTTCCCCGCCACAGGGAAGCTGCTATCCTGGAATTCTCTGCCTGGTTCTACCCGCTGCCCGGAACGCTACGCAAGGCAAAAGCGGTTCTCGTCCTCCGTGCTTGCTTTTTCTCAGAAAGAGCCGTGGTGTGCGTTTTCACCGGAAAAAGCGTTTTCAGCCGAAAACGTGTACGTTTGCACTTCCCCGCCACAGGGAAGCTGCTAGCCGGGAATTCTCTGCTTGGTTCAACCCGCTGCTGGAACGCTACGCAGGGCAAAAGCGGATATTGTCCTCCGTGCTTGCTTTTTCTCAGAAAGGGCCGTGGTGTGCCTTTTCGCCGGAAAACGCGTTTTCGGCCGAAAACGTGTACGTTTGCACTTCCCCGCCACAGGGAAGCTGCTAGCCGGGAATTCTCTGCCTGGTTCTACCCGCTGCCCGGAACGCTACGCAGGGCAAAAGCGGTTCTCGTCCTCCGTGCTTGCTTTTTCTCAGAAAGAGCCGTGGTGTGCGTTTTCGCCGGAAAACGCCTTTTCGGCCGAAAACGTGTACGTTTGCACTTCCCCGCCACAGGGAAGCTGCTAGCCGGGAATTCTCTGCCTGGTTCTACCCGCTGTCCGGAACGCTACGCAGGGCAAAAGCGGTTCTCGTCCTCCGTGCTTCCTTGTTCTCAGAAAGAGCCGTGGTGTGTGTTTTCACCGTAAAACGCGTTTTCGGCCGAAAACGTGTACGTTTGCACTTCCCCGCCACAGGGAAGCTGCTAGCCCGGAATTCTCTGCCTGGTTCTACCCGCTGCCGGAACGCTACGCAGGGCAAAAGCGGTTCTCGTCCTCCGTGCTTGCTTTATCTCAGAAAGATCCGTGGTGTTCGTTTTCGCCGGAAAACTCGTTTTCGGCCGAAAACGTGTATGTTTGCACTTCCCCGCCACAGGGAAGCTGCTAGCCGGGAATTCTCTGCCTGGTTCTACCCGCTGCCCGGAACGCTACGCAGGGCAAAAGCGGTTCTCGTCCTCCGTGCTTGCTTTTTCTCAGAAAGAGCCGTGGTGTGCCTTTTCGCCGGAAAACGCGTTTTCGGCCGAAAACGTGTACGTTTGCACTTCCCCGCCACAGGGAAGCTGCTAGCCGGGAATTCTCTGCCTGGTTCTACCCGCTGCCGGAACGCTAAGCAGGGGAAAAGCGGTTCTCGTCCTCCGTGCTTGCTTTTTCTCAGAAAGAGCCGTGGTGTGCCTTTTCGCCGGAAAACGCGTTTTCGGCCGAAAACGTGTACGTTTGCACTTCCCCGCCACAGGGAAGCTGCTAGCCGGGAATTCTCTGCCTGGTTCTACCCGCTGCCCGGAACGCTACGCAGGGCAAAAGCGGTTCTCGTCCTCCGTGCTTGCTTTTTCTCAGAAAGAGCCGTGGTGTGCGTTTTCGCCGGAAAACGCGTTTTCGACCGAAAACGTGTACGTTTGCACTTCCCCGCCACAGGGAAGCTGCTAGCCGGGAATTCTCTGCCTGGTTCTACCCGCTGCCCGGAACGCTACGCAGGGCAAAAGCGGTTCTCGTCCTCCGTGCTTGCTTTTTCTCAGAAAGAGCCGTGGTGTGCGTTTTTGCCGGAAAACGCGTTTTCGGCCGAAAACGTGTACGTTTGCACTTCCCCGCCACAGGGAAGCTGCTAGCCGGGAATTCTCTGCCTGGTTCTACCCGCTGCCCGGAACGCTACGCAGGGCAAAAGCGGTTCTCGTCCTCCGTGCTTGCTTTTTCTCAGAAAGAGCCGTGGTGTGCGTTTTCGCCGGAAAACGCGTTTTCGGCCGAAAACGTGTACGTTTGCACTTCCCCGCCACAGGGAAGCAGCTAGCCCAAAATTCTCTGCCTGGTTCTACCCGCTGCCCGGAACGCTACGCAGGGCAAAAGCGGTTCTCGTCCTCCGTGCTTGCTTTTTCTCAGAAAGAGCCGTGGTGTGCGTTTTCGCCGGAAAACGCGTTTTCGGCCGAAACCGTGTACGTTTGCAATTCCCCGCCACAGGGAAGCTGCTAGCAGGGAATTCTCTGCCTGGTTCTACTCGCTGCCCGGAACGCTACGCAGGGCAAAAGCGGTTCTCGTCCTCCGTGCTTGCTTTTTCTCAGAAAGAGCCGTGGTGTGCGTTTTCGCCGTAAAACGCGATTTCGGCCTAAAACGTGTACGTTTGCAATTCCCCGCCACAGGGAAGCTGCTAGCCGGGAATTCTCTGCCTGGTTCTACCCGCTGCCCGGAACGCTACGCAGGGCAAAAGCGGTTCTCGTCCTCCGTGCTTGCTTTTTCTCAGAAAGAGCCGTGGTGTGCCTTTTCGCCGGAAAACGCGTTTTCGGCCTAAAACGTGTACGTTTGCACTTCCCCGCCACAGGGAAGCTGCTAGCCGGGAATTCTCTGCCTGGTTCTACCCGCTGCCCGGAACGCTACGCAGGGCAAAAGCGGTTCTCGTCCTCCGTGCTTGCTTTTTCTCAGAAAGAGCCGTGGTGTGCCTTTTCGCCGGAAAACGCGTTTTCGGCCGAAAACGTGTACGTTTGCACTTCCCCGCCACAGGGAAGCTGCTAGCCGGGAATTCTCTGCCTGGTTCTACCCGCTGCCCGGAACGCTACGCAGGGCAAAAGCGGTTCTTGTCCTCCGTGCTTTCTTTTACTCTGAAAGAGCCGTGGTGTGCGTTTTCGCCGGAAAACGCGTTTTCGGCCGAAAACGTGTACGTTTGCACTTCCCCGCCACAGGGAAGCTGCTAGCCGGGAATTCTCTGCCTGGTTCTACCTGCTGCCCGGAACGCTACGCAGGGCAAAAGCGGTTGTCGTCCTCCGTGCTTGCTTTTTCTAAGAAAGAGCCGTGGTGTGCGTTTTCGCCGGAAAATGCGTTTTCGGCCGAAAACGTGTACGTTTGCACTTCCCCGCCGCAGGGAAGCTGCTAGCCGGGAATTCTCTGCCTGGTTCTACCCGCTGCCCGGAACGCTACGCAGGGCAAAAGCGGTTCTCGTCCTCCGTGATTGCTTTTTCTCAGAAAGAGCCGTGGTGTGCGTTTTCGCTGGAAAACGCGTTTTCGGTCGAAAACGTGTACGTTTGCACTTCCCCGCCACAGGGAAGCTGCTAGCCGGGAATTCTCTGCCTGGTTCTACCCGCTGCCCGGAACGCTACGCAGGGCAAAAGCGGTTCTCGTCCTCCGTGCTTGCTTGTTCTCAGAAAGAGCCGTGGTGTGCGTTTTCTCCGGAAAACGCGTTTTCGGCCGAAACCGTGTACGTTTGCACTTCCCCTACACAGGGAAGCTGGTAGCCGGGAATTCTCTGCCTGGTTCTACCCGCTGCCCGGAACGCTACGCAGGGCAAAAGCGGTTCTAGTCCTCCGTGCTTGCTTTTTCTCAGAAAGAGCCTTGGTGTGCGTTTTCGCCGGAAAACGCTTTTTCGGCCGAAAACGTGTACGTTTGCACTTCCCCGCCACAGGGAAGCTGCTAGCCGGGAATTCTCTGCCTGGTTCTACCCGCTGCCCGGAACGCTACGCAGGGCAAAAGCGGTTCTCGTCCTCCGTGCTTGCTTTTTCTCAGAAAGAGCCGTGGTGTGCGTTTTCGCCGGAAAACGCGTTTTCGGCCGAAAACGTGTACGTTTGCACTTCCCCGCCACAGGGAAGCTGCTAGCCGGGAATTCTCTGCCTGGTTCTACCCGCTGCCCGGAACGCTACGCAGGGCAAAAGCGGTTCTCGTCCTCCGTGCTTGCTTTTTCTCAGAAAGAGCCGTTGTGTGCGTTTTCGCCGGAAAACGCGTTTTCGGCCGAAAACCTGTACGTTTGCACTTCCCCGCCACAGGGAAGCTGCTAGCCGGGAATTCTCTGCCTGGTTCTACCCGCTGCCCGGAACGCTACGCAGGGCAAAAGCGGTTCTCGTCCTCCGTGCTTGCTTTTTCTCAGAAAGAGCCGTGGTGTGTGTTTTCGCCATAAAACGCGTTTTCGGCCGAAAACGTGTACGTTTGCACTTCCCCGCCACAGGGAAGCTGCTAGCCGGGAATTCTCTGCCTGGTTCTACCCGCTGCCCGGAACGCTACGCAGGGCAAAAGCGGTTCTCGTCCTCCGTGCTTGCTTTATCTCAGAAAGAGCCGTGGTGTGCGTTTTCGCCGGAAAAAGCGTTTTCGGCCGAAAACGTGTACGTTTGCACTTCCCCGCCACAGGGAAGCTGCTAGCCGGGAATTCTCTGCCTGGTTCTACCCGCTGCCCGAAACGCTACGCAGGGCAAAAGCGGTTCTCGTCCTCCGTGCTTGCTTTTTCTCAGAAAGAGCCGCGGCGTGCGTTTTCGCCGGAAAACGCGTTTTCGGCCGAAAACGTGTACGTTTGCACTTCCCTGCCACAGGGAAGCTGCTAGCCGGGAATTCTCTGCCTGGTTCTACACGCTGCCCGGAACGCTACGCAGGGCAAAAGCGGTTCTCGTCCTCCGTGCTTGCTTTTTCGCAGAAAGAGCCGCGGCGTTTGTTTTCGCCGGAAAACGCGTTTTCGGCCGAAAACGTGTACGTTTGCACTTCCCCGCCACAGGGAAGCTGCTAGCCGGGAATTCTCTGCCTGGTTCTACCCGCTGCCCGGAACGCTACGCAGGGCAAAAGCGGTTCTCGTCCTCCGTGCTTGCTTTTTCTCAGAAAGAGCCGTGGTGTGCGTTTTCGCCGGAAAACGCGTTTTCGGCCAAAACCGTGTACGTTTGCACTTCCCCGCCACAGGGAAGCTGCTAGCCGGGAATTCTCTGCCTGGTTCTACCCGCTGCCCGGAACGCTACGCAGGGCAAAAACGGTTCTCGTCCTCTGTGCTTGCTTTTTCTCAGAAAGAGCCGTGGTGTGCGTTTTCGCCGGGAAACGCGTTTTCGGCCGAAAACGTGTACGTTTGCACTTCCCCGCCACAGGGAAGCTGCTAGCCGGGAATTCTCTGCCTGGTTCTACCCGCTGCCCGGAACGCTACGCAGGGCAAAAGCGGTTCTCGTCCTCCGTGCTTGCTTTTTCTCAGAAAGAGCCGTGGTGTGCCTTTTCGCCGGAAAACGCGTTTTCGGCCGAAAAGGTGTACGTTTGCACTTCCCCGCCACAGGGAAGCTGCTAGCCGGGAATTCTCTGCCTGGTTCTACCCGCTGCCCGGAACGCTACGCAGGGCAAAAGCGGTTCTCGTCCTCCGTGCTTGCTTTTTCTCAGAAAGAGCCGTGGTGTGCGTTTTCGCCGGAAAACGCGTTTTCGGCCGAAAACGTGTACGTTTGCACTTCCCCGCCACAGGGAAGCTGCTAGCCGGGAATTCTCTGCCTGGTTCTACCCGCTGCCCGGAACGCTACGCAGGGCAAAAGCGGTTCTCGTCCTCCGTGCTTGCTTTTTCGCAGAAAGAGCCGCGGCGTGTGTTTTCGCCGGAAAACGCGTTTTCGGCCGAAAACGTGTACGTTTGCACTTCCCCGCCACAGGGAAGCTGCTAGCCGGGAATTCTCTGCCTGGTTCTACCCGCTGCCCGGAACGCTACGCAGGGCAAAAGCGGTTCTCGTCCTCCGTGCTTGCTTTTTCTCAGAAAGAGCCGTGGTGTGCGTTTTCGCCGGAAAACGCGTTTTCGGCCTAAAACGTGTACGTTTGCACTTCCCCGCCACAGGGAAGCTGCTAGCCGGGAATTCTCTGCCTGGTTCTACCCGCTGCCCGGAACGCTACGCAGGGCAAAAGCGGTTCTCGTCCTCCGTGCTTGCTTTTTCTCAGAAAGAGCCGTGGTGTGCCTTTTGGCCGGAAAACGCGTTTTCGGCTGAAAACCTGTACGTTTGCACTTCCCCGCCACAGGGAAGCTGCTAGCCGGGAATTCTCTGCCTGGTTCTACCCGCTGCCCGGAACGCTACGCAGGGCAAAAGCGGTTCTCGTCCTCCGTGCTTGCTTTTTCTCAGAAAGAGCCGTGGTGTGCCTTTTCGCCGGAAAACGCGTTTTCGGCCGAAAACGTGTACGTTTGCACTTCCCCGCCACAGGGAAGCTGCTAGCCGGGAATTCTCTGCCTGGTTCTACCCGCTGCCCGGAACGCTACGCAGGGCAAAAGCGGTTCTCGTCCTCCGTGCTTGCTTTTTCTCAGAAAGAGCCGTGGTGTGCGTTTTCGCCGGAAAACGCGTTTTCGGCCGAAAACGTGTACGTTTGCACTTCCCCGCCACAGGGAAGCTGCTAGCCGGGAATTCTCTGCCTGGTTCTACCCGCTGCCCGGAACGCTACGCAGGGCAAAAGCGGTTCTCGTCCACCGTGCTTGCTTTTTCTCAGAAAGAGCCGTGGTGTGCGTTTTCGCCGGAAAACGCGTTTTCGGCCGAAAACGTGTACGTTTGCACTTCCCCGCCACAGGGAAGCTGCTAGCCGGGAATTCTCTGCCTGGTTCTACCCGCTGCCCGGAACGCTACGCAGGGCAAAAGCGGTTCTCGTCCTCCGTGCTTGCTTGTTCTCAGAAAGAGCCGTGGTGTGCGTTTTCGCCGGAAAACGCGTTTTCGGCCGAAAACGTGTACGTTTGCACTTCCCCGCCACAGGGAAGCTGCTAGCCGGGAATTCTCTGCCTGGTTCTACCCGCTGCCCGGAACGCTACGCAGGGCAAAAGCGGTTCTCGTCCTCCGTGCTTGCTTTTTCTCAGAAAGAGCCGTGGTGTGCCTTTTCGCCGGAAAACGCGTTTTCGGCCGAAAACGTGTACGTTTGCACTTCCCCGCCACAGGGAAGCTGCTAGCCGGGAATTCTCTGCCTGGTTCTACCCGCTGCCCGGAACGCTACGCAGGGCAAAAGCGGTTCTCGTCCTCCGTGCTTGCTTTTTCTCAGAAAGAGCCGTGGTGTGCCTTTTCGCCGGAAAACGCGTTTTCGGCCGAAAACGTGTACGTTTGCACTTCCCCGCCACAGGGAAGCTGCTAGCCGGGAATTCTCTGCCTGGTTCTACCCGCTGCCCGGAACGCTACGCAGGGCAAAAGCGGTTCTCGTCCTCCGTGCTTGCTTTTTCTCAGAAAGAGCCGTGGTGTGCGTTTTCGCCGGGAAACGCGTTTTCGGCCGAAAACGTGTACGTTTGCACTTCCCCGCCACAGGGAAGCTGCTAGCCGGGAATTCTCTGCCTGGTTCTACCCGCTGCCCGGAACGCTACGCAGGGCAAAAGCGGTTCTCGTCCTCCGTGCTTGCTTTTTCTCAGAAAGAGCCGTGGTGTGCGTTTTCGCCGGAAAACGCGTTTTCGGCCGAAAACGTGTACGTTTGCACTTCCCCGCCACAGGGAAGCTGCTAGCCGGGAATTCTCTGCCTGATTCTACCCGCTGCCCGGAACGCTACGCAGGGCAAAAGCGGTTCTCGTCCTCCGTGCTTGCTTTTTCTCAGAAAGAGCCGTGGTGTGCGTTTTCGCCCGAAAACGCGTTTTCGGCCGAAAACGTGTACGTTTGCACTTCCCCGCCACAGGGAAGCTGCTAGCCGGGAATTCTCTGCCTGGTTCTACCCGCTGCCCGGAACGCTACGCAGGGCAAAAGCGGTTCTCGTCCTCCGTGCTTGCTTTTTCTCAGAAAGAGCCGTGGTGTGCCTTTTGGCCGGAAAACGCGTTTCCGGCTGAAAACCTGTACGTTTGCACTTCCCCGCCACAGGGAAGCTGCTAGCCGGGAATTCTCTGCCTGGTTCTACCCGCTGCCCGGAACGCTACGCAGGGCAAAAGCGGTTCTCGTCCTCCGTGCTTGCTTTTTCTCAGAAAGAGCCGTGGTGTGCGTTTTCGCCGGAAAACGCGTTTACGGCCGAAATCGTGTATGTTTGCACTTCCCCGCCACAGGGAAGCTGCTAGCCGGGAATTCTCTGCCTGGTTCTACCCGCTGCCCGGAACGCTACTCAGGGCAAAAGCGGTTCTCGTCCACCGTGCTTGCTTTTTCTCAGAAAGAGCCGTGGTGTGCGTTTTCGCCGGAAAACGCGTTTTCGGCCGAAAACGTGTACGTTTGCACTTCCCCGCCACAGGGAAGCTGTTAGCCGGGAATTCTCTGCCTGGTTCTACCCGCTGCCGGAACGCTACGCAGGGCAAAAGCGGTTCTCGTCCTCCGTGCTTGCTTTTTCTCAGAAAGAGCCGTGGTGTGCCTTTTCGCCGGAAAACGCGTTTTCGGCCGAAAACGTGTACGTTTGCACTTCCCCGCCACAGGGAAGCTGCTAGCCGGGAATTCTCTGCCTGGTTCTACCCGCTGCCCGGAACGCTACGCAGGGCAAAAGCGGTTCTCGTCCTCCGTGCTTGCTTTTTCTCAGAAAGAGCCGTGGTGTGCCTTTTCGCCGGAAAACGTGTTTTCGGCCGAAAACGTGTACGTTTGCACTTCCCCGCCACAGGGAAGCTGCTAGCCGGGAATTCTCTGCCTGGTTCTACCCGCTGCCCGGAACGCTACGCAGGGCAAAAGCGGTTCTCGTCCTCCGTGCTTGCTTTTTCTCAGAAAGAGCCGTGGTGTGTGTTTTCGCCGGAAAACGCGTTTTCGGCCGAAAACGTGTACGTTTGCACTTCCCCGCCACAGGGAAGCTGCTAGCCGGGAATTCTCTGCCTGGTTCTACCCGCTGCCCGGAACGCTACGCAGGGCAAAAGCGGTTCTCGTCCTCCGTGCTTGCTTTTTCTCAGAAAGAGCCGTGGTGTGTGTTTTCGCCGGAAAACGCGTTTTCGGCCGAAAACGTGTACGTTTGCACTTCCCCGCCACAGGGAAGCTGTAGCCGGGAATTCTCTGCCTGGTTCTACCCGCTGCCCGGAACGCTACGCAGGGCAAAAGCGGTTCTCGTCCTCCGTGCTTGCTTTTTCTCAGAAAGAGCCGTGGTGTGCCTTTTGGCCGGAAAACGCGTTTCCGGCTGAAAACCTGTACGTTTGCACTTCCCCGCCACAGGGAAGCTGCTAGCCGGGAATTCTCTGCCTGGTTCTACCCGCTGCCCGGAACGCTACGCAGGGCAAAAGCGGTTCTCGTCCTCCGTGCTTGCTTTTTCTCAGAAAGAGCCGTGGTGTGCGTTTTCGCCGGAAAACGCGTTTACGGCCGAAATCGTGTATGTTTGCACTTCCCCGCCACAGGGAAGCTGCTAGCCGGGAATTCTCTGCCTGGTTCTACCCGCTGCCCGGAACGCTACTCAGGGCAAAAGCGGTTCTCGTCCACCGTGCTTGCTTTTTCTCAGAAAGAGCCGTGGTGTGCGTTTTCGCCGGAAAACGCGTTTTCGGCCGAAAACGTGTACGTTTGCACTTCCCCGCCACAGGGAAGCTGTTAGCCGGGAATTCTCTGCCTGGTTCTACCCGCTGCCGGAACGCTACGCAGGGCAAAAGCGGTTCTCGTCCTCCGTGCTTGCTTTTTCTCAGAAAGAGCCGTGGTGTGCCTTTTCGCCGGAAAACGCGTTTTCGGCCGAAAACGTGTACGTTTGCACTTCCCCGCCACAGGGAAGCTGCTAGCCGGGAATTCTCTGCCTGGTTCTACCCGCTGCCCGGAACGCTACGCAGGGCAAAAGCGGTTCTCGTCCTCCGTGCTTGCTTTTTCTCAGAAAGAGCCGTGGTGTGCCTTTTCGCCGGAAAACGTGTTTTCGGCCGAAAACGTGTACGTTTGCACTTCCCCGCCACAGGGAAGCTGCTAGCCGGGAATTCTCTGCCTGGTTCTACCCGCTGCCCGGTACGCTACGCAGGGCAAAAGCGGTTCTCGTCCTCCGTGCTTGCTTGTTCTCAGAAAGAGCCGTGGTGTGCGTTTTCGCCGTAAAACGCGTTTTCGGCCGAAAACGTGTACGTTTGCACTTCCCCGCCACAGGGAAGCTGCTAGCCGGGAATTCTCTGCCTGGTTCTACCCGCTGCCCGGAACGCTAAGCAGGGCAAAAGCGGTTCTCGTCCTCCGTTCTTGCTTTTTCTCAGAAAGAGCCGTGGTGTGCGTTTTCGCCGTAAAACGCGTTTTCGGCCGAAAACGTGTACGTTTGCACTTCCCCGCCACAGGGAAGCTGCTAGCCGGGAATTCTCTGCCTGGTTCTACCCGCTGCCCGGAACGCTACGCAGGGCAAAAGCGGTTCTCGTCCTCCGTGCTTGCTTTTTCTCACAAAGAGCCGTGGTGTGTGTTTTCGCCGGAAAGCGCGTTTTCGGCCGAAAACGTGTACGTTTGCACTTCCCCGCCACAGGGAAGCTGCTAGCCGGGAATTCTCTGCCTGGTTCTACCCGCTGCCCGGAACGCTACGCAGGGCAAAAGCGGTTCTCGTCCTCCGTGCTTGCTTTTTCTCAGAAAGAGCCGTGGTGTGTGTTTTCGCCGGAAAACGCGTTTTCGGCCGAAAACGTGTACGTTTGCACTTCCCCGCCACAGGGAAGCTGCTAGCCGGGAATTCTCTGCCTGGTTCTACCCGCTGCCCGGAACGCTACGCAGGGCAAAAGCGGTTCTCGTCCTCCGTGCTTGCTTTTTCTCAGTAAGAGCCGTGGTGTGTGTTTTCGCCGGAAAACGCGTTTTCGGCCGAAAACGTGTACGTTTGCACTTCCCCGCCACAGGGAAGCTGCTAGCCGGGAATTCTCTGCCTGGTTCTACCCGCTGCCCGGAACGCTACGCAGGGCAAAAGCGGTTCTAGTCCTCCGTGCTTGCTTTTTCTCAGAAAGAGCCGTGGTGTGCGTTTTCGCCGGAAAACGCGTTTTCGGCCGAAAACGTATACGTTTGCACTTCCCCGCCACAGGGAAGCTGTAGCCGGGAATTCTCTGCCTGGTTCTACCCGCTGCCCGGAACGCTACGCAGGGCAAAAGCGGTTCTCGTCCTCCGTGCTTGCTTTTTCTCAGAAAGAGCCGTGGTGTGCCTTTTCGCCGGAAAACGCGTTTTCGGCCGAAACCGTGTACGTTTGCACTTCCCCGCCACAGGGAAGCTGCTAGCCGGGAATTCTCTGCCTGGTTCTACCCGCTGCCCGGAACGCTACGCAGGGCAAAAGCGGTTCTCGTCCTCCGTGCTTGCTTTTTCTCAGAAAGAGCCGTGGTGTGCGTTTTCGCCGGAAAACGCGTTTCCGACCGAAAACGTGTACGTTTGCACTTCCCCGCCACAGGGAAGCTGCTAGCCGGGAATTCTCTGCTTGGTTCTACCCGCTGCCGGAACGCTACGCAGGGCAAAAGCGGTTCTCGTCCTCCGTGCTTGCTTTTTCTCAGAAAGAGCCGTGGTGTGCCTTTTCGCCGGAAAACGCGTTTTCGGCCGAAAACGTGTACGTTTGCACTTCCCCGCCACAGGGAAGCTGCTAGCCGGGAATTCTCTGCCTGGTTCTAACCGCTGCCCGGAACGCTACGCAGGGCAAAAGCGGTTCTCGTCCTCCGTGCTTGCTTTTTCTCAGAAAGAGCCGTGGTGTGCGTTTTCGCCGGAAAACGCGTTTTCGGCCGAAAAAGTGTACGTTTGCACTTCCCCGCCACAGGGAAGCTGCTAGCCGGGAATTCTCTGCCTGGTTCTACCCGCTGTCCGGAACGCTACGCAGGGCAAAAGCGGTTCTCGTCCTCCGTGCTTCCTTGTTCTCAGAAAGAGCCGTGGTGTGTGTTTTCACCGTAAAACACGTTTTCGGCCGAAACCGTGTACGTTTGCACTTCCCCGCCACAGGGAAGCTGCTAGCCGGGAATTCTCTGCCTGGTTCTACCCGCTGCCGGAACGCTACGCAGGGCAAAAGCGGTTCTCGTCCTCCGTGCTTGCTTTATCTCAGAAAGAGCCGTGGTGTTCGTTTTCGCCGGAAAACTCGCTTTCGGCCGAAAACTTGTGTGTTTGCACTTCCCCGCCACAGGGAAGCTGCTAGCCGGGAATTCTCTGCCTGGTTCTACCCGCTGCCCGGAACGCTACGCAGGGCAAAAGCGGTTCTCGTCCTCCGTGCTTGCTTTTTCTCAGAAAGAGCCGTGGTGTGCGTTTTCGCCGGAAAACACGTTTTCGGCCGAAAACGTGTACGTTTGCACTTCCCCGCCACAGGGAAGCTGCTAGCCGGGAATTCTCTGCCTGGTTCTACCCGCTGCCCGGAACGCTACGCAGGGCAAAAGCGGTTCTCGTCCTCCATGCTTGCTTTTTCTCAGAAAGAGCCGTGGTGTGCGTTTTCAACAGAAAACGCGTTTTCGGCCGAAAACGTGTACGTTTGCACTTCCCCGCCACAGGGAAGCTGCTAGCCGGGAATTCTCTGCCTGGTTCTACCCGCTGCCCGGAACGCTACGCAGGGCAAAAGCGGTTCTCGTCCTCCGTGCTTGCTTTTTCTCAGAAAGAGCCGTGGTGTGCGTTTTCGCCGGAAAACGCGTTTACGGCCGAAATCGTGTATGTTTGCACTTCCCCGCCACAGGGAAGCTGCTAGCCGGGAATTCTCTGCCTGGTTCTACCCGCTGCCCGGAACGCTACGCAGGGCAAAAGCGGTTCTCGTCCACCGTGCTTGCTTTTTCTCAGAAAGAGCCGTGGTGTGCGTTTTCGCCGGAAAACGCGTTTTCGGCCGAAAACGTGTACGTTTGCACTTCCCCGCCACAGGGAAGCTGCTAGCCGGGAATTCTCTGCCTGGTTCTACCCGCTGCCGGAACGCTACGCAGGGCAAAAGCGGTTCTCGTCCTCCGTGCTTGCTTTATCTCAGAAAGAGCCGTGGTGTTCGTTTTCGCCGGAAAACTCGCTTTCGGCCGAAAACGTGTATGTTTGCACTTCCCCGCCACAGGGAAGCTGCTAGCCGGGAATTCTCTGCCTGGTTCTACCCGCTGCCCGGAACGCTACGCAGGGCAAAAGCGGTTCTCGTCCTCCGTGCTTGCTTTTTCTCAGAAAGAGCCGTGGTGTGCCTTTTCGCCGGAAAACGCGTTTTCGGCCGAAAACGTGTACGTTTGCACTTCCCCGCCACAGGGAAGCTGCTAGCCGGGAATTCTCTGCCTGGTTCTACCCGCTGCCCGGAACGCTACGCAGGGCAAAAGCGGTTCTCGTCCTCCATGCTTGCTTTTTCTCAGAAAGAGCCGTGGTGTGCGTTTTCAACAGAAAACGCGTTTTCGGCCGAAAACGTGTACGTTTGCACTTCCCCGCCACAGGGAAGCTGCTAGCCGGGAATTCTCTGCCTGGTTCTACCCGCTGCCCGGAACGCTACTCAGGGCAAAAGCGGTTCTCGTCCTCCGTGCTTGCTTTTTCTCAGAAAGAGCCGTGGTGTGCGTTTTCGCCGGAAAACGCGTTTTCGGCCGAAATCGTGTATGTTTGCACTTCCCCGCCACAGGGAAGCTGCTAGCCGGGAATTCTCTGCCTGGTTCTACCCGCTGCCCGGAACGCTACTCAGGGCAAAAGCGGTTCTCGTCCACCGTGCTTGCTTTTTCTCAGAAAGAGCCGTGGTGTGCGTTTTCGCCGGAAAACGCGTTTTCGGCCGAAAACGTGTACGTTTGCACTTCCCCGCCACAGGGAAGCTGTTAGCCGGGAATTCTCTGCCTGGTTCTACCCGCTGCCGGAACGCTACGCAGGGCAAAAGCGGTTCTCGTCCTCCGTGCTTGCTTTTTCTCTGAAAGAGCCGTGGTGTGCGTTTTCGCCGGAAAACGCGTTTTCGGCCGAAAACGTGTACGTTTGCACTTCCCCGCCACAGGGAAGCTGCTAGCCGGGAATTCTCTGCCTGGTTCTACCCGCTGCCCTGAACGCTACGCAGGGCAAAAGCGGTTCTCGTCCTCCGTGCTTGCTTTTTCTCAGAAAGAGCCGTGGTGTGCGTTTTCGTCAGAACACGCGTTTTCGGCCGAAAACGTGTACGTTTGCACTTCCCCGCCACAGGGAAGCTGCTAGCCGGGAATTCTCTGCCTGGTTCTACCCGCTGCCCGGTACGCTACGCAGGGCAAAAGCGGTTCTCGTCCTCCGTGCTTGCTTGTTCTCAGAAAGAGCCGTGGTGTGCGTTTTCGCCGTAAAACGCGTTTTCGGCCGAAAACGTGTACGTTTGCACTTCCCCGCCACAGGGAAGCTGCTAGCAGGGAATTCTCTGCCTGGTTCTACCCGCTGCCCGGAACGCTAAGCAGGGCAAAAGCGGTTCTCGTCCTCCGTTCTTGCTTTTTCTCAGAAAGAGCCGTGGTGTGCGTTTTCGCCGTAAAACGCGTTTTCGGCCGAAAACGTGTACGTTTGCACTTCCCCGCCACAGGGAAGCTGCTAGCCGGGAATTCTCTGCCTGGTTCTACCCGCTGCCCGGAACGCTACGCAGGGCAAAAGCGGTTCTCGTCCTCCGTGCTTGCTTTTTCTCACAAAGAGCCGTGGTGTGTGTTTTCGCCGGAAAACGCGTTTTCGGCCGAAAACGTGTACGTTTGCACTTCCCCGCCACAGGGAAGCTGCTAGCCGGGAATTCTCTGCCTGGTTCTACCCGCTGCCCGGAACGCTACGCAGGGCAAAAGCGGTTCTCGTCCTCCGTGCTTGCTTTTTCTCAGAAAGAGCCGTGGTGTGTGTTTTCGCCGGAAAACGCGTTTTCGGCCGAAAACGTGTACGTTTGCACTTCCCCGCCACAGGGAAGCTGCTAGCCGGGAATTCTCTGCCTGGTTCTACCCGCTGCCCGGAACGCTACGCAGGGCAAAAGCGGTTCTAGTCCTCCGTGCTTGCTTTTTCTCAGAAAGAGCCGTGGTGTGCGTTTTCGCCGGAAAACGCGTTTTCGGCCGAAAACGTATACGTTTGCACTTCCCCGCCACAGGGAAGCTGTAGCCGGGAATTCTCTGCCTGGTTCTACCCGCTGCCCGGAACGCTACGCAGGGCAAAAGCGGTTCTCGTCCTCCGTGCTTGCTTTTTCTCAGAAAGAGCCGTGGTGTGCCTTTTCGCCGGAAAACGCGTTTTCGGCCGAAACCGTGTACGTTTGCAGTTCCCCGCCACAGGGAAGCTGCTAGCCGGGAATTCTCTGCCTGGTTCTACCCGCTGCCCGGAACGCTACGCAGGGCAAAAGCGGTTCTCGTCCTCCGTGCTTGCTTTTTCTCAGAAAGAGCCGTGGTGTGCGTTTTCGCCGGAAAACGCGTTTCCGACCGAAAACGTGTACGTTTGCACTTCCCCGCCACAGGGAAGCTGCTAGCCGGGAATTCTCTGCTTGGTTCTACCCGCTGTCGGAACGCTACGCAGGGCAAAAGCGGTTCTCGTCCTCCGTGCTTGCTTTTTCTCAGAAAGAGCCGTGGTGTGCCTTTTCGCCGGAAAACGCGTTTTCGGCCGAAAACGTGTACGTTTGCACTTCCCCGCCACAGGGAAGCTGCTAGCCGGGAATTCTCTGCCTGGTTCTACCCGCTGCCCGGAACGCTACGCAGGGCAAAAGCGGTTCTCGTCCTCCGTGCTTGCTTTTTCTCAGAAAGAGCCGTGGTGTGCGTTTTCGCCGGAAAACGCGTTTTCGGCCGAAAAAGTGTACGTTTGCACTTCCCCGCCACAGGGAAGCTGCTAGCCGGGAATTCTCTGCCTGGTTCTACCCGCTGTCCGGAACGCTACGCAGGGCAAAAGCGGTTCTCGTCCTCCGTGCTTCCTTGTTCTCAGAAAGAGCCGTGGTGTGTGTTTTCACCGTAAAACACGTTTTCGGCCGAAACCGTGTACGTTTGCACTTCCCCGCCACAGGGAAGCTGCTAGCCGGGAATTCTCTGCCTGGTTCTACCCGCTGCCGGAACGCTACGCAGGGCAAAAGCGGTTCTCGTCCTCCGTGCTTGCTTTATCTCAGAAAGAGCCGTGGTGTTCGTTTTCGCCGGAAAACTCGCTTTCGGCCGAAAACGTGTATGTTTGCACTTCCCCGCCACAGGGAAGCTGCTAGCCGGGAATTCTCTGCCTGGTTCTACCCGCTGCCCGGAACGCTACGCAGGGCAAAAGCGGTTCTCGTCCTCCGTGCTTGCTTTTTCTCAGAAAGAGCCGTGGTGTGCGTTTTCGCCGGAAAACGCGTTTTCGGCCGAAAACGTGTACGTTTGCACTTCCCCGCCACAGGGAAGCTGCTAGCCGGGAATTCTCTGCCTGGTTCTACCCGCTGCCCGGAACGCTACGCAGGGCAAAAGCGGTTCTCGTCCTCCATGCTTGCTTTTTCTCAGAAAGATCCGTGGTGTGCGTTTTCAACAGAAAACGCGTTTTCGGCCGAAAACGTGTACGTTTGCACTTCCCCGCCACAGGGAAGCTGCTAGCCGGGAATTCTCTGCCTGGTTCTACCCGCTG
Organism: Athene noctua; assembly: GCF_965140245.1. Lineage (NCBI taxonomy): Eukaryota > Metazoa > Chordata > Aves > Strigiformes > Strigidae > Athene > Athene noctua. Next base: position 250,910 of record NW_027437562.1, on the reverse strand, counting down.
CCGGAACGCTAAGCAGGGCAAAAGCGGTTCTCGTCCTCCGTGCTTGCTTTTTCTCAGAAAGAGCCGTGGTGTGCGTTTTCGCCGGAAAACGCGTTTTCGGCCGAAAACGTGTACGTTTGCACTTCCCCGCCACAGGGAAGCTGCTATCCGGGAATTCTCTGCCTGGTTCTACCCGCTGCCCGGAACGCTACGCAGGGCAAAAGCGGTTCTCGTCCTCCGTGCTTGCTTTTTCTCAGAAAGAGCCGTGGTGTGCGTTTTCGCCGGAAAACGCGTTTTCGACCGAAAACGTGTACGTTTGCACTTCCCCGCCACAGGGAAGCTGCTAGCCGGGAATTCTCTGCTTGGTTCTACCCGCTGCCGGAACGCTACGCAGGGCAAAAGCGGTTCTCGTCCTCCGTGCTTGCTTTTTCTCAGAAAGAGCCGTGGTGTGCCTTTTCGCCGGAAAACGCGTTTTCGGCCGAAAACGTGTACGTTTGCACTTCCCCGCCACAGGGAAGCTGCTAGCCGGGAATTCTCTGCCTGGTTCTACCCGCTGCCCGGAACGCTACGCAGGGCAAAAGCGGTTCTCGTCCTCCGTGCTTGCTTTTTCTCAGAAAGAGCCGTGGTGTGCGTTTTCGCCGGAAAACGCGTTTTCGGCCGAAAACGTGTACGTTTGCACTTCCCCGCCACAGGGAAGCTGCTAGCCGGGAATTCTCTGCCTGGTTCTACCCGCTGCCCGGAACGCTACGCAGGGCAAAAGCGGTTCTCGTCCTCCGTGCTTCCTTGTTCTCAGAAAGAGCCGTAGTGTGTTTTTTCACCGTAAAACACGTTTTCGGCCGAAACCGTGTACGTTTGCACTTCCCCGCCACAGGGAAGCTGCTAGCCGGGAATTCTCTGCCTGGTTCTACCCGCTGCCGGAACGCTACGCAGGGCAAAAGCGGTTCTCGTCCTCCGTGCTTGCTTTATCTCAGAAAGAGCCGTGGTGTTCGTTTTCGCCGGAAAACTCGCTTTCGGCCGAAAACGTGTATGTTTGCACTTCCCCGCCACAGGGAAGCTGCTAGCCGGGAATTCTCTGCCTGGTTCTACCCGCTGCCCGGAACGCTACGCAGGGCAAAAGCGGTTCTCGTCCTCCGTGCTTGCTTTTTCTCAGAAAGAGCCGTGGTGTGCCTTTTCGCCGGAAAACGCGTTTTCGGCCGAAAACGTGTACGTTTGCACTTCCCCGCCACAGGGAAGCTGCTAGCCGGGAATTCTCTGCCTGGTTCTACCCGCTGCCCGGAACGCTACGCAGGGCAAAAGCGGTTCTCGTCCTCCATGCTTGCTTTTTCTCAGAAAGAGCCGTGGTGTGCGTTTTCAACAGAAAACGCGTTTTCGGCCGAAAACGTGTACGTTTGCACTTCCCCGCCACAGGGAAGCTGCTAGCCGGGAATTCTCTGCCTGGTTCTACCCGCTGCCCGGAACGCTACGCAGGGCAAAAGCGGTTCTCGTCCTCCGTGCTTGCTTTTTCTCAGAAAGAGCCGTGGTGTGCGTTTTCGCCGGAAAACGCGTTTTCGGCCGAAATCGTGTATGTTTGCACTTCCCCGCCACAGGGAAGCTGCTAGCCGGGAATTCTCTGCCTGGTTCTACCCGCTGCCGGAACGCTACGCAGGGCAAAAGCGGTTCTCGTCCTCCGTGCTTGCTTTTTCTCTGAAAGAGCCGTGGTGTGCGTTTTCGCCGGAAAACGCGTTTTCGGCCGAAAACGTGTACGTTTGCACTTCCCCGCCACAGGGAAGCTGCTAGCCGGGAATTCTCTGCCTGGTTCTACCCGCTGCCCGGAACGCTACGCAGGGCAAAAGCGGTTCTTGTCCTCCGTGCTTTCTTTTTCTCTGAAAGAGCCGTGGTGTGCGTTTTCGCCGGAAAACGCGTTTTCGGCCGAAAACGTGTACGTTTGCACTTCCCCGCCACAGGGAAGCTGCTAGCCGGGAATTCTCTGCCTGGTTCTACCCGCTGCCGGAACGCTAAGCAGGGCAAAAGCGGTTCTCGTCCTCCGTGCTTGCTTTTTCTCAGAAAGAGCCGTGGTGTGCCTTTTCGCTGGAAAACGCGTTTTCGGCCGAAAACGTGTACGTTTGCACTTCCCCGCCACAGGGAAGCTGCTAGCCGGGAATTCTCTGCCTGGTTCTACCCGCTTCCCGGAACGCTACGCAGGGCAAAAGCGGTTCTCGTCCTCCGTGCTTGCTTTTTCTCAGAAAGAGCCGTGGTGTGCGTTTTTGCCGGAAAACGCGTTTTCGGCCGAAAACGTGTACGTTTGCACTTCCCCGCCACAGGGAAGCTGCTAGCCGGGAATTCTCTGCCTGGTTCTACCCGCTGCCCGGAACGCTACGCAGGGCAAAAGCGGTTCTGGTCCTCCGTGCTTGCTTTTTCTCAGAAAGAGCCGTGGTGTGTGTTATCGCCGTAAAACGCGTTTTCGGCCGAAAACGTGTACGTTTGCACTTCCCCGCCACAGGGAAGCAGCTAGCCGGGAATTCTCTGCCTGGTTCTACCCGCTGCCCGGAACGCTACGCAGGGCAAAAGCGGTTCTCGTCCTCCGTGCTTGCTTTTTCTCAGAAAGAGCCGTGGTGTGCGTTTTCGCCGGAAAACGCGTTTTCGGCCGAAACCGTGTACGTTTGCAATTCCCCGCCACAGGGAAGCTGCTAGCCGGGAATTCTCTGCCTGGTTCTACCCGCTGCCCGGAACGCTACGCAGGGCAAAAGCGGTTCTCATCCTCCGTTCTTGCTTTTTCTCAGAAAGAGCCGTGGTGTGCGTTTTCGCCGGAAAACGCGTTTTCGGCCGAAAACGTGTACGTTTGCACTTCCCCGCCACAGGGAAGCTGCTAGCCGGGAATTCTCTGCTTGGTTCTACCCGCTGCCGGAACGCTACGCAGGGCAAAAGCGGTTCTCGTCCTCCGTGCTTGCTTTTTCTCAGAAAGAGCCGTGGTGTGCCTTTTCGCCGGAAAACGCGTTTTCGGCCGAAAACGTGTACGTTTGCACTTCCCCGCCACAGGGAAGCTGCTAGCCGGGAATTCTCTGCCTGGTTCTACCCGCTGCCCGGAACGCTACGCAGGGCAAAAGCGGTTCTCGTCCTCCGTGCTTGCTTTTTCTCAGAAAGAGCCGTGGTGTGCGTTTTCGCCGGAAAACGCGTTTTCGGCCGAAAACGTGTACGTTTGCACTTCCCCGCCACAGGGAAGCTGCTAGCCGGGAATTCTCTGCCTGGTTCTACCCGCTGCCCGGAACGCTACGCAGGGCAAAAGCGGTTCTCGTCCTCCGTGCTTCCTTGTTCTCAGAAAGAGCCGTAGTGTGTTTTTTCACCGTAAAACACGTTTTCGGCCGAAACCGTGTACGTTTGCACTTCCCCGCCACAGGGAAGCTGCTAGCCGGGAATTCTCTGCCTGGTTCTACCCGCTGCCGGAACGCTACGCAGGGCAAAAGCGGTTCTCGTCCTCCGTGCTTGCTTTATCTCAGAAAGAGCCGTGGTGTTCGTTTTCGCCGGAAAACTCGCTTTCGGCCGAAAACGTGTATGTTTGCACTTCCCCGCCACAGGGAAGCTGCTAGCCGGGAATTCTCTGCCTGGTTCTACCCGCTGCCCGGAACGCTACGCAGGGCAAAAGCGGTTCTCGTCCTCCGTGCTTGCTTTTTCTCAGAAAGAGCCGTGGTGTGCCTTTTCGCCGGAAAACGCGTTTTCGGCCGAAAACGTGTACGTTTGCACTTCCCCGCCACAGGGAAGCTGCTAGCCGGGAATTCTCTGCCTGGTTCTACCCGCTGCCCGGAACGCTACGCAGGGCAAAAGCGGTTCTCGTCCTCCATGCTTGCTTTTTCTCAGAAAGAGCCGTGGTGTGCGTTTTCAACAGAAAACGCGTTTTCGGCCGAAAACGTGTACGTTTGCACTTCCCCGCCACAGGGAAGCTGCTAGCCGGGAATTCTCTGCCTGGTTCTACCCGCTGCCCGGAACGCTACGCAGGGCAAAAGCGGTTCTCGTCCTCCGTGCTTGCTTTTTCTCAGAAAGAGCCGTGGTGTGCGTTTTCGCCGGAAAACGCGTTTTCGGCCGAAATCGTGTATGTTTGCACTTCCCCGCCACAGGGAAGCTGCTAGCCGGGAATTCTCTGCCTGGTTCTACCCGCTGCCGGTACGCTACGCAGGGCAAAAGCGGTTCTCGTCCTCCGTGCTTGCTTTTTCTCTGAAAGAGCCGTGGTGTGCGTTTTCGCCGGAAAACGCGTTTTCGGCCGAAAACGTGTACGTTTGCACTTCCCCGCCACAGGGAAGCTGCTAGCCGGGAATTCTCTGCCTGGTTCTACCCGCTGCCCGGAACGCTACGCAGGGCAAAAGCGGTTCTTGTCCTCCGTGCTTTCTTTTTCTCTGAAAGAGCCGTGGTGTGCGTTTTCGCCGGAAAACGCGTTTTCGGCCGAAAACGTGTACGTTTGCACTTCCCCGCCACAGGGAAGCTGCTAGCCGGGAATTCTCTGCCTGGTTCTACCCGCTGCCGGAACGCTAAGCAGGGCAAAAGCGGTTCTCGTCCTCCGTGCTTGCTTTTTCTCAGAAAGAGCCGTGGTGTGCCTTTTCGCTGGAAAACGCGTTTTCGGCCGAAAACGTGTACGTTTGCACTTCCCCGCCACAGGGAAGCTGCTAGCCGGGAATTCTCTGCCTGGTTCTACCCGCTTCCCGGAACGCTACGCAGGGCAAAAGCGGTTCTCGTCCTCCGTGCTTGCTTTTTCTCAGAAAGAGCCGTGGTGTGCGTTTTCGTCAGAAAACGCGTTTTCGGCCGAAAACGTGTACGTTTGCACTTCCCCGCCACAGGGAAGCTGCTAGCCGGGAATTCTCTGCCTGGTTCTACCCGCTGCCCGGAACGCTACGCAGGGCAAAAGCGGTTCTGGTCCTCCGTGCTTGCTTTTTCTCAGAAAGAGCCGTGGTGTGTGTTATCGCCGTAAAACGCGTTTTCGGCCGAAAACGTGTACGTTTGCACTTCCCCGCCACAGGGAAGCAGCTAGCCGGGAATTCTCTGCCTGGTTCTACCCGCTGCCCGGAACGCTACGCAGGGCAAAAGCGGTTCTCGTCCTCCGTGCTTGCTTTTTCTCAGAAAGAGCCGTGGTGTGCGTTTTCGCCGGAAAACGCGTTTTCGGCCGAAACCGTGTACGTTTGCAATTCCCCGCCACAGGGAAGCTGCTAGCCGGGAATTCTCTGCCTGGTTCTACCCGCTGCCCGGAACGCTACGCAGGGCAAAAGCGGTTCTCATCCTCCGTTCTTGCTTTTTCTCAGAAAGAGCCGTGGTGTGCGTTTTCGCCGGAAAACGCGTTTTCGGCCGAAAACGTGTACGTTTGCACTTCCCCGCCACAGGGAAGCTGCTAGCCGGGAATTCTCTGCCTGGTTCTACCCGCTGCCCGGAACGCTACGCAGGGCAAAAGCGGTTCTCGTCCTCCGTGCTTGCTTTTTCTCAGAAAGAGCCGTGGTGTGCGTTTTCGCCGGAAAACGCGTTTTCGGCCGAAAACGTGTACGTTTGCACTTCCCCGCCACAGGGAAGCTGCTATCCGGGAATTCTCTGCCTGGTTCTACCCGCTGCCCGGAACGCTACGCAGGGCAAAAGCGGTTCTCGTCCTCCGTGCTTGCTTTTTCTCAGAAAGAGCCGTGGTGTGCGTTTTCGCCGGAAAACGCGTTTTCGACCGAAAACGTGTACGTTTGCACTTCCCCGCCACAGGGAAGCTGCTAGCCGGGAATTCTCTGCCTGGTTCTACCCGCTGTCCGGAACGCTACGCAGGGCAAAAGCGGTTCTCGTCCTCCGTGCTTCCTTGTTCTCAGAAAGAGCCGTGGTGTGTGTTTTCACCGTAAAACACGTTTTCGGCCGAAACCGTGTACGTTTGCACTTCCCCGCCACAGGGAAGCTGCTAGCCGGGAATTCTCTGCCTGGTTCTACCCGCTGCCGGAACGCTACGCAGGGCAAAAGCGGTTCTCGTCCTCCGTGCTTGCTTTATCTCAGAAAGAGCCGTGGTGTTCGTTTTCGCCGGAAAACTCGCTTTCGGCCGAAAACGTGTATGTTTGCACTTCCCCGCCACAGGGAAGCTGCTAGCCGGGAATTCTCTGCCTGGTTCTACCCGCCGCCCGGAACGCTACGCAGGGCAAAAGCGGTTCTCGTCCTCCGTGCTTGCTTTTTCTCAGAAAGAGCCGTGGTGTGTGTTTTCGCCGGAAAACGCGTTTTCGGCCGAAAACGTGTACGTTTGCACTTCCCCGCCACAGGGAAGCTGCTAGCCGGGAATTCTCTGCCTGGTTCTACCCGCTGCCCGGAACGCTACGCAGGGCAAAAGCGGTTCTCGTCCTCCATGCTTGCTTTTTCTCAGAAAGAGCCGTGGTGTGCGTTTTCAACAGAAAACGCGTTTTCGGCCGAAACCGTGTACGTTTGCACTTCCCCGCCACAGGGAAGCTGCTAGCCGGGAATTCTCTGCTTGGTTCTACCCGCTGCCGGAACGCTACGCAGGGCAAAAGCGGTTCTGGTCCTCCGTGCTTGCTTTTTCTCAGAAAGAGCCGTGGTGTGCGTTTTCGCCGGAAAACGCGTTTTCGGCCGAAAACGTGTACGTTTGCACTTCCCCGCCACAGGGAAGCTGCTAGCCGGGAATTCTCTGCCTGGTTCTACCCGCTGCCCGGAACGCTACGCAGGGCAAAAGCGGTTCTCGTCCTCCGTGCTTGCTTTTTCTCAGAAAGAGCCGTGGTGTGCGTTTTCGCCGGAAAACGCGTTTTCGGCCGAAAACGTGTACGTTTGCACTTCCCCGCCACAGGGAAGCTGCTAGCCGGGAATTCTCTGCCTGGTTCTACCCGCTGTCCGGAACGCTACGCAGGGCAAAAGCGGTTCTCGTCCTCCGTGCTTCCTTGTTCTCAGAAAGAGCCGTGGTGTGTGTTTTCACCGTAAAACACGTTTTCGGCCGAAACCGTGTACGTTTGCACTTCCCCGCCACAGGGAAGCTGCTAGCCGGGAATTCTCTGCCTGGTTCTACCCGCTGCCGGAACGCTACGCAGGGCAAAAGCGGTTCTCGTCCTCCGTGCTTGCTTTATCTCAGAAAGAGCCGTGGTGTTCGTTTTCGCCGGAAAACTCGCTTTCGGCCGAAAACGTGTATGTTTGCACTTCCCCGCCACAGGGAAGCTGCTAGCCGGGAATTCTCTGCCTGGTTCTACCCGCTGCCCGGAACGCTACGCAGGGCAAAAGCGGTTCTCGTCCTCCGTGCTTGCTTTTTCTCAGAAAGAGCCGTGGTGTGTGTTTTCGCCGGAAAACGCGTTTTCGGCCGAAAACGTGTACGTTTGCACTTCCCCGCCACAGGGAAGCTGCTAGCCGGGAATTCTCTGCCTGGTTCTACCCGCTGCCCGGAACGCTACGCAGGGCAAAAGCGGTTCTCGTCCTCCATGCTTGCTTTTTCTCAGAAAGAGCCGTGGTGTGCGTTTTCAACAGAAAACGCGTTTTCGGCCGAAACCGTGTACGTTTGCACTTCCCCGCCACAGGGAAGCTGCTAGCCGGGAATTCTCTGCCTGGTTCTACCCGCTGCCCGGAACGCTACGCAGGGCAAAAGCGGTTCTGGTCCTCCGTGCTTGCTTTTTCTCAGAAAGAGCCGTGGTGTGCGTTTTCGCCGGAAAACGCGTTTTCGGCCGAAATCGTGTACGTTTGCACTTCCCCGCCACAGGGAAGCTGTTAGCCGGGAATTCTCTGCCTGGTTCTACCCGCTGCCGGAACGCTACGCAGGGCAAAAGCGGTTCTCGTCCTCCGTGCTTGCTTTTTCTCAGAAAGAGCCGTGGTGTGCCTTTTCGCCGGAAAACGCGTTTTCGGCCGAAAACGTGTACGTTTGCACTTCCCCGCCACAGGGAAGCTGCTAGCCGGGAATTCTCTGCCTGGTTCTACCCGCTGCCCGGAACGCTACGCAGGGCAAAAGCGGTTCTCGTCCTCCGTGCTTGCTTTTTCTCAGAAAGAGCCGTGGTGTGCGTTTTCGTCAGAAAACGCGTTTTCGGCCGAAAACGTGTACGTTTGCACTTCCCCGCCACAGGGAAGCTGCTAGCCGGGAATTCTCTGCCTGGTTCTACCCGCTGCCCGGAACGCTACGCAGGGCAAAAGCGGTTCTCGTCCTCCGTGCTTGCTTTTTCTCTGAAAGAGCCGTGGTGTGCGTTTTCGCCGGAAAACGCGTTTTCGGCCGAAAACGTGTACGTTTGCACTTCCCCGCCACAGGGAAGCTGCTAGCCGGGAATTCTCTGCCTGGTTCTACCCGCTGCCCGGAACGCTACGCAGGGCAAAAGCGGTTCTTGTCCTCCGTGCTTTCTTTTTCTCTGAAAGAGCCGTGGTGTGCGTTTTCGCCGGAAAACGCGTTTTCGGCCGAAAACGTGTACGTTTGCACTTCCCCGCCACAGGGAAGCTGCTAGCCGGGAATTCTCTGCCTGGTTCTACCCGCTGCCGGAACGCTAAGCAGGGCAAAAGCGGTTCTCGTCCTCCGTGCTTGCTTTTTCTCAGAAAGAGCCGTGGTGTGCCTTTTCGCTGGAAAACGCGTTTTCGGCCGAAAAAGTGTACGTTTGCACTTCCCCGCCACAGGGAAGCTGCTAGCCGGGAATTCTCTGCCTGGTTCTACCCGCTTCCCGGAACGCTACGCAGGGCAAAAGCGGTTCTCGTCCTCCGTGCTTGCTTTTTCTCAGAAAGAGCCGTGGTGTGCGTTTTTGCCGGAAAACGCGTTTTCGGCCGAAAACGTGTACGTTTGCACTTCCCCGCCACAGGGAAGCTGCTAGCCGGGAATTCTCTGCCTGGTTCTACCCGCTGCCCGGAACGCTACGCAGGGCAAAAGCGGTTCTCGTCCTCCGTGCTTGCTTTTTCTCAGAAAGAGCCGTGGTGTGTGTTATCGCCGTAAAACGCGTTTTCGGCCGAAAACGTGTACGTTTGCACTTCCCCGCCACAGGGAAGCAGCTAGCCGGGAATTCTCTGCCAGGTTCTACCCGCTGCCCGGAACGCTACGCAGGGCAAAAGCGGTTCTCGTCCTCCGTGCTTGCTTTTTCTCAGAAAGAGCCGTGGTGTGCGTTTTCGCCGGAAAACGCGTTTTCGGCCGAAACCGTGTACGTTTGCAATTCCCCGCCACAGGGAAGCTGCTAGCCGGGAATTCTCTGCCTGGTTCTACCCGCTGCCCGGAACGCTACGCAGGGCAAAAGCGGTTCTCATCCTCCGTTCTTGCTTTTTCTCAGAAAGAGCCGTGGTGTGCGTTTTCGCCGGAAAACGCGTTTTCGGCCGAAAACGTGTACGTTTGCACTTCCCCGCCACAGGGAAGCTGCTAGCCGGGAATTCTCTGCCTGGTTCTACCCGCTGCCCGGAACGCTACGCAGGGCAAAAGCGGTTCTCGTCCTCCGTGCTTGCTTTTTCTCAGAAAGAGCCGTGGTGTGCGTTTTCGCCGGAAAACGCGTTTTCGGCCGAAAACGTGTACGTTTGCACTTCCCCGCCACAGGGAAGCTGCTAGCCGGGAATTCTCTGCCTGGTTCTACCCGCTGCCCGGAACGCTACGCAGGGCAAAAGCGGTTCTCGTCCTCCGTGCTTGCTTTTTCTCAGAAAGAGCCGTGGTGTGCCTTTTCGCCGGAAAACGCGTTTTCGACCGAAAACGTGTACGTTTGCACTTCCCCGCCACAGGGAAGCTGCTAGCCGGGAATTCTCTGCCTGGTTCTACCCGCTGTCCGGAACGCTACGCAGGGCAAAAGCGGTTCTCGTCCTCCGTGCTTCCTTGTTCTCAGAAAGAGCCGTGGTGTGTGTTTTCACCGTAAAACACGTTTTCGGCCGAAACCGTGTACGTTTGCACTTCCCCGCCACAGGGAAGCTGCTAGCCGGGAATTCTCTGCCTGGTTCTACCCGCTGCCGGAACGCTACGCAGGGCAAAAGCGGTTCTCGTCCTCCGTGCTTGCTTTATCTCAGAAAGAGCCGTGGTGTTCGTTTTCGCCGGAAAACTCGCTTTCGGCCGAAAACGTGTATGTTTGCACTTCCCCGCCACAGGGAAGCTGCTAGCCGGGAATTCTCTGCCTGGTTCTACCCGCTGCCCGGAACGCTACGCAGGGCAAAAGCGGTTCTCGTCCTCCGTGCTTGCTTTTTCTCAGAAAGAGCCGTGGTGTGTGTTTTCGCCGGAAAACGCGTTTTCGGCCGAAAACGTGTACGTTTGCACTTCCCCGCCACAGGGAAGCTGCTAGCCGGGAATTCTCTGCCTGGTTCTACCCGCTGCCCGGAACGCTACGCAGGGCAAAAGCGGTTCTCGTCCTCCATGCTTGCTTTTTCTCAGAAAGAGCCGTGGTGTGCGTTTTCAACAGAAAACGCGTTTTCGGCCGAAACCGTGTACGTTTGCACTTCCCCGCCACAGGGAAGCTGCTAGCCGGGAATTCTCTGCTTGGTTCTACCCGCTGCCGGAACGCTACGCAGGGCAAAAGCGGTTCTGGTCCTCCGTGCTTGCTTTTTCTCAGAAAGAGCCGTGGTGTGCGTTTTCGCCGGAAAACGCGTTTTCGGCCGAAAACGTGTACGTTTGCACTTCCCCGCCACAGGGAAGCTGCTAGCCGGGAATTCTCTGCCTGGTTCTACCCGCTGCCCGGAACGCTACGCAGGGCAAAAGCGGTTCTCGTCCTCCGTGCTTGCTTTTTCTCAGAAAGAGCCGTGGTGTGCGTTTTCGCCGGAAAACGCGTTTTCGGCCGAAAACGTGTACGTTTGCACTTCCCCGCCACAGGGAAGCTGCTAGCCGGGAATTCTCTGCCTGGTTCTACCCGCTGTCCGGAACGCTACGCAGGGCAAAAGCGGTTCTCGTCCTCCGTGCTTCCTTGTTCTCAGAAAGAGCCGTGGTGTGTGTTTTCACCGTAAAACGCGTTTTCGGCCGAAAACGTGTACGTTTGCACTTCCCCGCCACAGGGAAGCTGCTAGCCGGGAATTCTCTGCCTGGTTCTACCCGCTGCCCGGAACGCTACGCAGGGCAAAAGCGGTTCTCGTCCTCCGTGCTTGCTTTTTCTCTGAAAGAGCCGTGGTGTGCGTTTTCGCCGGAAAACGCGTTTTCGGCCGAAAACGTGTACGTTTGCACTTCCCCGCCACAGGGAAGCTGCTAGCCGGGAATTCTCTGCCTGGTTCTACCCGCTTCCCGGAACGCTACGCAGGGCAAAAGCGGTTCTCGTCCTCCGTGCTTGCTTTTTCTCAGAAAGAGCCGTGGTGTGCGTTTTTGCCGGAAAACGCGTTTTCGGCCGAAAACGTGTACGTTTGCACTTCCCCGCCACAGGGAAGCTGCTAGCCGGGAATTCTCTGCCTGGTTCTACCCGCTGCCCGGAACGCTACGCAGGGCAAAAGCGGTTCTCGTCCTCCGTGCTTGCTTTTTCTCAGAAAGAGCCGTGGTGTGTGTTATCGCCGTAAAACGCGTTTTCGGCCGAAAACGTGTACGTTTGCACTTCCCCGCCACAGGGAAGCAGCTAGCCGGGAATTCTCTGCCAGGTTCTACCCGCTGCCCGGAACGCTACGCAGGGCAAAAGCGGTTCTCGTCCTCCGTGCTTGCTTTTTCTCAGAAAGAGCCGTGGTGTGCGTTTTCGCCGGAAAACGCGTTTTCGGCCGAAACCGTGTACGTTTGCAATTCCCCGCCACAGGGAAGCTGCTAGCCGGGAATTCTCTGCCTGGTTCTACCCGCTGCCCGGAACGCTACGCAGGGCAAAAGCGGTTCTCATCCTCCGTTCTTGCTTTTTCTCAGAAAGAGCCGTGGTGTGCGTTTTCGCCGGAAAACGCGTTTTCGGCCGAAAACGTGTACGTTTGCACTTCCCCGCCACAGGGAAGCTGCTAGCCGGGAATTCTCTGCCTGGTTCTACCCGCTGCCCGGAACGCTACGCAGGGCAAAAGCGGTTCTCGTCCTCCGTGCTTGCTTTTTCTCAGAAAGAGCCGTGGTGTGCGTTTTCGCCGGAAAACGCGTTTTCGGCTGAAAACGTGTACGTTTGCACTTCCCCGCCACAGGGAAGCTGCTATCCGGGAATTCTCTGCCTGGTTCTACCCGCTGCCCGGAACGCTACGCAGGGCAAAAGCGGTTCTCGTCCTCCGTGCTTGCTTTTTCTCAGAAAGAGCCGTGGTGTGCGTTTTCGCCGGAAAACGCGTTTTCGACCGAAAACGTGTACGTTTGCACTTCCCCGCCACAGGGAAGCTGCTAGCCGGGAATTCTCTGCCTGGTTCTACCCGCTGTCCGGAACGCTACGCAGGGCAAAAGCGGTTCTCGTCCTCCGTGCTTCCTTGTTCTCAGAAAGAGCCGTGGTGTGTGTTTTCACCGTAAAACACGTTTTCGGCCGAAACCGTGTACGTTTGCACTTCCCCGCCACAGGGAAGCTGCTAGCCGGGAATTCTCTGCCTGGTTCTACCCGCTGCCGGAACGCTACGCAGGGCAAAAGCGGTTCTCGTCCTCCGTGCTTGCTTTATCTCAGAAAGAGCCGTGGTGTTCGTTTTCGCCGGAAAACTCGCTTTCGGCCGAAAACGTGTATGTTTGCACTTCCCCGCCACAGGGAAGCTGCTAGCCAGGAATTCTCTGCCTGGTTCTACCCGCTGCCCGGAACGCTACGCAGGGCAAAAGCGGTTCTCGTCCTCCGTGCTTGCTTTTTCTCAGAAAGAGCCGTGGTGTGTGTTTTCGCCGGAAAACGCGTTTTCGGCCGAAAACGTGTACGTTTGCACTTCCCCGCCACAGGGAAGCTGCTAGCCGGGAATTCTCTGCCTGGTTCTACCCGCTGCCCGGAACGCTACGCAGGGCAAAAGCGGTTCTCGTCCTCCATGCTTGCTTTTTCTCAGAAAGAGCCGTGGTGTGCGTTTTCAACAGAAAACGCGTTTTCGGCCGAAACCGTGTACGTTTGCACTTCCCCGCCACAGGGAAGCTGCTAGCCGGGAATTCTCTGCTTGGTTCTACCCGCTGCCGGAACGCTACGCAGGGCAAAAGCGGTTCTGGTCCTCCGTGCTTGCTTTTTCTCAGAAAGAGCCGTGGTGTGCGTTTTCGCCGGAAAACGCGTTTTCGGCCGAAAACGTGTACGTTTGCACTTCCCCGCCACAGGGAAGCTGCTAGCCGGGAATTCTCTGCCTGGTTCTACCCGCTGCCCGGAACGCTACGCAGGGCAAAAGCGGTTCTCGTCCTCCGTGCTTGCTTTTTCTCAGAAAGAGCCTTGGTGTGCGTTTTCGCCGGAAAACGCGTTTTCGGCCGAAAACGTGTACGTTTGCACTTCCCCGCCACAGGGAAGCTGCTAGCCGGGAATTCTCTGCCTGGTTCTACCCGCTGTCCGGAACGCTACGCAGGGCAAAAGCGGTTCTCGTCCTCCGTGCTTCCTTGTTCTCAGAAAGAGCCGTGGTGTGTGTTTTCACCGTAAAACACGTTTTCGGCCGAAACCGTGTACGTTTGCACTTCCCCGCCACAGGGAAGCTGCTAGCCGGGAATTCTCTGCCTGGTTCTACCCGCTGCCGGAACGCTACGCAGGGCAAAAGCGGTTCTCGTCCTCCGTGCTTGCTTTATCTCAGAAAGAGCCGTGGTGTTCGTTTTCGCCGGAAAACTCGCTTTCGGCCGAAAACGTGTATGTTTGCACTTCCCCGCCACAGGGAAGCTGCTAGCCGGGAATTCTCTGCCTGGTTCTACCCGCTGCCCGGAACGCTACGCAGGGCAAAAGCGGTTCTCGTCCTCCGTGCTTGCTTTTTCTCAGAAAGAGCCGTGGTGTGTGTTTTCGCCGGAAAACGCGTTTTCGGCCGAAAACGTGTACGTTTGCACTTCCCCGCCACAGGGAAGCTGCTAGCCGGGAATTCTCTGCCTGGTTCTACCCGCTGCCCGGAACGCTACGCAGGGCAAAAGCGGTTCTCGTCCTCCATGCTTGCTTTTTCTCAGAAAGAGCCGTGGTGTGCGTTTTCAACAGAAAACGCGTTTTCGGCCGAAAACGTGTACGTTTGCACTTCCCCGCCACAGGGAAGCTGCTAGCCGGGAATTCTCTGCCTGGTTCTACCCGCTGCCCGGAACGCTACGCAGGGCAAAAGCGGTTCTCGTCCTCCGTGCTTGCTTTTTCTCAGAAAGAGCCGTGGTGTGCGTTTTCGCCGGAAAACGCGTTTTCGGCCGAAATCGTGTATGTTTGCACTTCCCCGCCACAGGGAAGCTGCTAGCCGGGAATTCTCTGCCTGGTTCTACCCGCTGCCCGGAACGCTACTCAGGGCAAAAGCGGTTCTCGTCCACCGTGCTTGCTTTTTCTCAGAAAGAGCCGTGGTGTGCGTTTTCGCCGGAAAACGCGTTTTCGGCCGAAAACGTGTACGTTTGCACTTCCCCGCCACAGGGAAGCAGCTAGCCGGGAATTCTCTGCCAGGTTCTACCCGCTGCCCGGAACGCTACGCAGGGCAAAAGCGGTTCTCGTCCTCCGTGCTTGCTTTTTCTCTGAAAGAGCCGTGGTGTGCGTTTTCGCCGGAAAACGCGTTTTCGGCCGAAACCGTGTACGTTTGCAATTCCCCGCCACAGGGAAGCTGCTAGCCGGGAATTCTCTGCCTGGTTCTACCCGCTGCCCGGAACGCTACGCAGGGCAAAAGCGGTTCTCATCCTCCGTTCTTGCTTTTTCTCAGAAAGAGCCGTGGTGTGCGTTTTCGCCGGAAAACGCGTTTTCGGCCGAAAACGTGTACGTTTGCACTTCCCCGCCACAGGGAAGCTGCTAGCCGGGAATTCTCTGCCTGGTTCTACCCGCTGCCCGGAACGCTACGCAGGGCAAAAGCGGTTCTCGTCCTCCGTGCTTGCTTTTTCTCAGAAAGAGCCGTGGTGTGCGTTTTCGCCGGAAAACGCGTTTTCGGCCGAAAACGTGTACGTTTGCACTTCCCCGCCACAGGGAAGCTGCTAGCCGGGAATTCTCTGCCTGGTTCTACCCGCTGCCCGGAACGCTACGCAGGGCAAAAGCGGTTCTCGTCCTCCGTGCTTGCTTTTTCTCAGTAAGAGCCGTGGTGTGTGTTTTCGCCGGAAAACGCGTTTTCGGCCGAAAACGTGTACGTTTGCACTTCCCCGCCACAGGGAAGCTGCTAGCCGGGAATTCTCTGCCTGGTTCTACCCGCTGCCCGGAACGCTACGCAGGGCAAAAGCGGTTCTCGTCCTCCGTGCTTGCTTTTTCTCAGAAAGAGCCGTGGTGTGCCTTTTCGCCGGAAAACGCGTTTTCGGCCGAAAACGTGTACGTTTGCACTTCCCCGCCACAGGGAAGCTGCTAGCCGGGAATTCTCTGCCTGGTTCTACCCGCTGCCCGGAACGCTACGCAGGGCAAAAGCGGTTCTCGTCCTCCGTGCTTGCTTTTTCTCAGAAAGAGCCGTGGTGTGCGTTTTCGCCGGAAAACGCGTTTTCGGCCGAAACCGTGTACGTTTGCACTTCCCCGCCACAGGGAAGCTGCTAGCCGGGAATTCTCTGCCTGGTTCTACCCGCTGCCCGGAACGCTACGCAGGGCAAAAGCGGTTCTCATCCTCCGTTCTTGCTTTTTCTCAGAAAGAGCCGTGGTGTGCGTTTTCGCCGGAAAACGCGTTTTCGGCCGAAAACGTGTACGTTTGCACTTCCCCGCCACAGGGAAGCTGCTAGCCGGGAATTCTCTGCCTGGTTCTACCCGCTGCCCGGAACGCTACGCAGGGCAAAAGCGGTTCTCGTCCTCCGTGCTTGCTTTTTCTCAGAAAGAGCCGTGGTGTGCGTTTTCGCCGGAAAACGCGTTTTCGGCCGAAAACGTGTATGTTTGCACTTCCCCGCCACAGGGAAGCTGCTAGCCGGGAATTCTCTGCCTGGTTCTACCCGCTGCCCGGAACGCTACGCAGGGCAAAAGCGGTTCTCGTCCTCCGTGCTTGCTTTTTCTCAGAAAGAGCCGTGGTGTGTGTTTTCGCCGGAAAACGCGTTTTCGGCCGAAAACGTGTACGTTTGCACTTCCCCGCCACAGGGAAGCTGCTAGCCGGGAATTCTCTGCCTGGTTCTACCCGCTGCCCGGAACGCTACGCAGGGCAAAAGCGGTTCTCGTCCTCCGTGCTTGCTTTTTCTCAGAAAGAGCCGTGGTGTGCCTTTTCGCCGGAAAACGCGTTTTCGGCCGAAAACGTGTACGTTTGCACTTCCCCGCCACAGGGAAGCTGCTAGCCGGGAATTCTCTGCCTGGTTCTACCCGCTGCCCGGAACGCTACGCAGGGCAAAAGCGGTTCTCGTCCTCCGTGCTTGCTTTTTCTCAGAAAGAGCCGTGGTGTGCGTTTTCGCCGGAAAACGCGTTTTCGGCCGAAAACGTGTACGTTTGCACTTCCCCGCCACAGGGAAGCTGCTAGCCGGGAATTCTCTGCCTGGTTCTACCCGCTGCCCGGAACGCTACGCAGGGCAAAAGCGGTTCTAGTCCTCCGTGCTTGCTTTTACTCAGAAAGAGCCGTGGTGTGCGTTTTCGCCGGAAAACGCGTTTTCGGCCGAAACCGTGTACGTTTGCACTTCCCCGCCACAGGGAAGCTGCTAGCCGGGAATTCTCTGCCTGGTTCTACCCGCTGCCCGGAACGCTACGCAGGGCAAAAGCGGTTCTCGTCCTCCGTGCTTGCTTTTTCTCAGAAAGAGCCGTGGTGTGCGTTTTCGCCGGAAAACGCGTTTTCGGCCGAAATCGTGTATGTTTGCACTTCCCCGCCACAGGGAAGCTGCTAGCCGGGAATTCTCTGCCTGGTTCTACCCGCTGCCCGGAACGCTACTCAGGGCAAAAGCGGTTCTCGTCCACCGTGCTTGCTTTTTCTCAGAAAGAGCCGTGGTGTGCGTTTTCGCCGGAAAACGCGTTTTCGGCCGAAAACGTGTACGTTTGCACTTCCCCGCCACAGGGAAGCAGCTAGCCGGGAATTCTCTGCCAGGTTCTACCCGCTGCCCGGAACGCTACGCAGGGCAAAAGCGGTTCTCGTCCTCCGTGCTTGCTTTTTCTCTGAAAGAGCCGTGGTGTGCGTTTTCGCCGGAAAACGCGTTTTCGGCCGAAACCGTGTACGTTTGCAATTCCCCGCCACAGGGAAGCTGCTAGCCGGGAATTCTCTGCCTGGTTCTACCCGCTGCCCGGAACGCTACGCAGGGCAAAAGCGGTTCTCATCCTCCGTTCTTGCTTTTTCTCAGAAAGAGCCGTGGTGTGCGTTTTCGCCGGAAAACGCGTTTTCGGCCGAAAACGTGTACGTTTGCACTTCCCCGCCACAGGGAAGCTGCTAGCCGGGAATTCTCTGCCTGGTTCTACCCGCTGCCCGGAACGCTACGCAGGGCAAAAGCGGTTCTCGTCCTCCGTGCTTGCTTTTTCTCAGAAAGAGCCGTGGTGTGCGTTTTCGCCGGAAAACGCGTTTTCGGCCGAAAACGTGTACGTTTGCACTTCCCCGCCACAGGGAAGCTGCTAGCCGGGAATTCTCTGCCTGGTTCTACCCGCTGCCCGGAACGCTACGCAGGGCAAAAGCGGTTCTCGTCCTCCGTGCTTGCTTTTTCTCAGTAAGAGCCGTGGTGTGTGTTTTCGCCGGAAAACGCGTTTTCGGCCGAAAACGTGTACGTTTGCACTTCCCCGCCACAGGGAAGCTGCTAGCCGGGAATTCTCTGCCTGGTTCTACCCGCTGCCCGGAACGCTACGCAGGGCAAAAGCGGTTCTCGTCCTCCGTGCTTGCTTTTTCTCAGAAAGAGCCGTGGTGTGCCTTTTCGCCGGAAAACGCGTTTTCGGCCGAAAACGTGTACGTTTGCACTTCCCCGCCACAGGGAAGCTGCTAGCCGGGAATTCTCTGCCTGGTTCTACCCGCTGCCCGGAACGCTACGCAGGGCAAAAGCGGTTCTCGTCCTCCGTGCTTGCTTTTTCTCAGAAAGAGCCGTGGTGTGCGTTTTCGCCGGAAAACGCGTTTTCGGCCGAAACCGTGTACGTTTGCACTTCCCCGCCACAGGGAAGCTGCTAGCCGGGAATTCTCTGCCTGGTTCTACCCGCTGCCCGGAACGCTACGCAGGGCAAAAGCGGTTCTCATCCTCCGTTCTTGCTTTTTCTCAGAAAGAGCCGTGGTGTGCGTTTTCGCCGGAAAACGCGTTTTCGGCCGAAAACGTGTACGTTTGCACTTCCCCGCCACAGGGAAGCTGCTAGCCGGGAATTCTCTGCCTGGTTCTACCCGCTGCCCGGAACGCTACGCAGGGCAAAAGCGGTTCTCGTCCTCCGTGCTTGCTTTTTCTCAGAAAGAGCCGTGGTGTGCGTTTTCGCCGGAAAACGCGTTTTCGGCCGAAAACGTGTATGTTTGCACTTCCCCGCCACAGGGAAGCTGCTAGCCGGGAATTCTCTGCCTGGTTCTACCCGCTGCCCGGAACGCTACGCAGGGCAAAAGCGGTTCTCGTCCTCCGTGCTTGCTTTTTCTCAGAAAGAGCCGTGGTGTGTGTTTTCGCCGGAAAACGCGTTTTCGGCCGAAAACGTGTACGTTTGCACTTCCCCGCCACAGGGAAGCTGCTAGCCGGGAATTCTCTGCCTGGTTCTACCCGCTGCCCGGAACGCTACGCAGGGCAAAAGCGGTTCTCGTCCTCCGTGCTTGCTTTTTCTCAGAAAGAGCCGTGGTGTGCCTTTTCGCCGGAAAACGCGTTTTCGGCCGAAAACGTGTACGTTTGCACTTCCCCGCCACAGGGAAGCTGCTAGCCGGGAATTCTCTGCCTGGTTCTACCCGCTGCCCGGAACGCTACGCAGGGCAAAAGCGGTTCTCGTCCTCCGTGCTTGCTTTTTCTCAGAAAGAGCCGTGGTGTGCGTTTTCGCCGGAAAACGCGTTTTCGGCCGAAAACGTGTACGTTTGCACTTCCCCGCCACAGGGAAGCTGCTAGCCGGGAATTCTCTGCCTGGTTCTACCCGCTGCCCGGAACGCTACGCAGGGCAAAAGCGGTTCTAGTCCTCCGTGCTTGCTTTTACTCAGAAAGAGCCGTGGTGTGCGTTTTCGCCGGAAAACGCGTTTTCGGCCGAAACCGTGTACGTTTGCACTTCCCCGCCACAGGGAAGCTGCTAGCCGGGAATTCTCTGCCTGGTTCTACCCGCTGCCCGGAACGCTACGCAGGGCAAAAGCGGTTCTCGTCCTCCGTGCTTGCTTTTTCTCAGAAAGAGCCGTGGTGTGCGTTTTTGCCGGAAAACGCGTTTTCGGCCGAAAACGTGTACGTTTGCACTTCCCCGCCACAGGGAAGCAGCTAGCCGGGAATTCTCTGCCAGGTTCTACCCGCTGCCCGGAACGCTACGCAGGGCAAAAGCGGTTCTCGTCCTCCGTGCTTGCTTTTTCTCAGAAAGAGCCGTGGTGTGCGTTTTCGCCGGAAAACGCGTTTTCGGCCGAAACCGTGTACGTTTGCAATTCCCCGCCACAGGGAAGCTGCTAGCCGGGAATTCTCTGCCTGGTTCTACCCGCTGCCCGGAACGCTACGCAGGGCAAAAGCGGTTCTCATCCTCCGTTCTTGCTTTTTCTCAGAAAGAGCCGTGGTGTGCGTTTTCGCCGGAAAACGCGTTTTCGGCCGAAAACGTGTACGTTTGCACTTCCCCGCCACAGGGAAGCTGCTAGCCGGGAATTCTCTGCCTGGTTCTACCCGCTGCCCGGAACGCTACGCAGGGCAAAAGCGGTTCTCGTCCTCCGTGCTTGCTTTTTCTCAGAAAGAGCCGTGGTGTGCGTTTTCGCCGGAAAAAGCGTTTTCGGCCGAAAACGTGTACGTTTGCACTTCCCCGCCACAGGGAAGCTGCTAGCCGGGAATTCTCTGCCTGGTTCTACCCGCTGCCCGGAACGCTACGCAGGGCAAAAGCGGTTCTCGTCCTCCGTGCTTGCTTTTTCTCAGTAAGAGCCGTGGTGTGTGTTTTCGCCGGAAAACGCGTTTTCGGCCGAAAACGTGTACGTTTGCACTTCCCCGCCACAGGGAAGCTGCTAGCCGGGAATTCTCTGCCTGGTTCTACCCGCTGCCCGGAACGCTACGCAGGGCAAAAGCGGTTCTCGTCCTCCGTGCTTGCTTTTTCTCAGAAAGAGCCGTGGTGTGCCTTTTCGCCGGAAAACGCGTTTTCGGCCGAAAACGTGTACGTTTGCACTTCCCCGCCACAGGGAAGCTGCTAGCCGGGAATTCTCTGCCTGGTTCTACCCGCTGCCCGGAACGCTACGCAGGGCAAAAGCGGTTCTCGTCCTCCGTGCTTGCTTTTTCTCAGAAAGAGCCGTGGTGTGCGTTTTCGCCGGAAAACGCGTTTTCGGCCGAAACCGTGTACGTTTGCAATTCCCCGCCACAGGGAAGCTGCTAGCCGGGAATTCTCTGCCTGGTTCTACCCGCTGCCCGGAACGCTACGCAGGGCAAAAGCGGTTCTCATCCTCCGTTCTTGCTTTTTCTCAGAAAGAGCCGTGGTGTGCGTTTTCGCCGGAAAACGCGTTTTCGGCCGAAAACGTGTACGTTTGCACTTCCCCGCCACAGGGAAGCTGCTAGCCGGGAATTCTCTGCCTGGTTCTACCCGCTGCCCGGAACGCTACGCAGGGCAAAAGCGGTTCTCGTCCTCCGTGCTTGCTTTTTCTCAGAAAGAGCCGTGGTGTGCGTTTTCGCCGGAAAACGCGTTTTCGGCCGAAAACGTGTATGTTTGCACTTCCCCGCCACAGGGAAGCTGCTAGCCGGGAATTCTCTGCCTGGTTCTACCCGCTGCCCGGAACGCTACGCAGGGCAAAAGCGGTTCTCGTCCTCCGTGCTTGCTTTTTCTCAGTAAGAGCCGTGGAGTGTGTTTTCGCCGGAAAACGCGTTTTCGGCCGAAAACGTGTACGTTTGCACTTCCCCGCCACAGGGAAGCTGCTAGCCGGGAATTCTCTGCCTGGTTCTACCCGCTGCCCGGAACGCTACGCAGGGCAAAAGCGGTTCTCGTCCTCCGTGCTTGCTTTTTCTCAGAAAGAGCCGTGGTGTGCGTTTTCGCCGGAAAACGCGTTTTCGGCCGAAAACGTGTACGTTTGCACATCCCCGCCACAGGGAAGCTGCTAGCCGGGAATTCTCTGCTTGGTTCTACCCGCTGCCGGAACGCTACGCAGGGCAAAAGCGGTTCTCGTCCTCCGTGCTTGCTTTTTCTCAGAAAGAGCCGTGGTGTGCCTTTTCGCCGGAAAACGCGTTTTCGGCCGAAAACGTGTACGTTTGCACTTCCCCGCCACAGGGAAGCTGCTAGCCGGGAATTCTCTGCCTGGTTCTACCCGCTGCCCGGAACGCTACGCAGGGCAAAAGCGGTTCTCGTCCTCCGTGCTTGCTTTGTCTCAGAAAGAGCCGTGGTGTTCGTTTTCGCCGGAAAACTCGTTTTCGGCCGAAAACGTGTATGTTTGCACTTCCCCGCCACAGGGAAGCTGCTAGCCGGGAATTCTCTGCCTGGTTCTACCCGCTGCCCGGAACGCTACTCAGGGCAAAAGCGGTTCTCGTCCTCCGTGCTTGCTTTTTCTCAGAAAGAGCCGTGGTGTGCGTTTTCGCCGGAAAACACGTTTTCGGCCGAAAACGTGTACGTTTGCACTTCCCCGCCACAGGGAAGCTGCTAGCCGGGAATTCTCTGCCTGGTTGTACCCGCTGCCCGGAACGCTACGCAGGGCAAAAGCGGTTCTCGTCCTCCATGCTTGCTTTTTCTCAGAAAGAGCCGTGGTGTGCGTTTTCGCCGGAAAACGCGTTTTCGGCCGAAAACGTGTACGTTTGCACTTCCCCGCCACAGGGAAGCTGCTAGCCGGGAATTCTCTGCCTGGTTCTACCCGCTGCCCGGAACGCTACGCAGGGCAAAAGCGGTTCTCGTCCTCCGTGCTTGCTTTTTCTCAGAAAGAGCCGTGGTGTGCGTTTTCGCCGGAAAACACGTTTTCGGCCGAAAACGTGTACGTTTGCACTTCCCCGCCACAGGGAAGCTGCTAGCCGGGAATTCTCTGCCTGGTTGTACCCGCTGCCCGGAACGCTACGCAGGGCAAAAGCGGTTCTTGTCCTCCGTGCTTTCTTTTTCTCAGAAAGAGCCGTGGTGTGCGTTTTTGCCGGAAAACGCGTTTTCGGCCGAAAACGTGTACGTTTGCACTTCCCCGCCACAGGGAAGCTGCTAGCCGGGAATTCTCTGCCTGGTTCTACCCGCTGCCCGGAACGCTACGCAGGGCAAAAGCGGTTCTCGTCCTCCGTGCTTGCTTTTTCTCAGAAAGAGCCGTGGTGTGCGTTTTCAACAGAAAACGCGTTTTCGGCCGAAAACGTGTACGTTTGCACTTCCCCGCCACAGGGAAGCTGCTAGCCGGGAATTCTCTGCCTGGTTCTACCCGCTGCCCGGAACGCTACGCAGGGCAAAAGCGGTTCTCGTCCTCCGTGCTTGCTTTTTCTCAGAAAGAGCCGTGGTGTGCGTTTTTGCCGGAAAACGCGTTTTCGGCCGAAAACGTGTACGTTTGCACTTCCCCGCCACAGGGAAGCTGCTAGCCGGGAATTCTCTGCCTGGTTCTACCCGCTGCCCGGAACGCTACGCAGGGCAAAAGCGGTTCTCGTCCTCCGTGCTTGCTTTTTCTCAGAAAGAGCCGTGGTGTGCCTTTTCGCCGGAAAACGCGTTTTCGGCCGAAAACGTGTACGTTTGCACTTCCCCGCCACAGGGAAGCTGCTAGCTGGGAATTCTCTGCCTGGTTCTACCCGCTGCCCGGAACGCTACGCAGGGCAAAAGCGGTTCTCGTCCTCCGTGCTTGCTTTTTCTCAGAAAGAGCCGTGGTGTGCGTTTTCAACAGAAAACGCGTTTTCGTCCGAAAACGTGTACGTTTGCACTTCCCCGCCACAGGGAAGCTGCTAGCCGGGAATTCTCTGCCTGGTTCTACCCGCTGCCCGGAACGCTACGCAGGGCAAAAGCGGTTCTCGTCCTCCGTGCTTGCTTTTTCTCAGAAAGAGCCGTGGTGTGCGTTTTTGCCGGAAAACGCGTTTTCGGCCGAAAACGTGTACGTTTGCACTTCCCCGCCACAGGGAAGCTGCTAGCCGGGAATTCTCTGCCTGGTTCTACCCGCTGCCCGGAACGCTACGCAGGGCAAAAGCGGTTCTCGTCCTCCGTTCTTGCTTTTTTTCAGAAAGAGCCGTGGTGTGCGTTTTCGCCGGAAAACGCTTTTTCGGCCGAAAACGTGTACGTTTGCACTTCCCCGCCACAGGGAAGAAGCTAGACGGGAATTCTCTGCCTGGTTCTACCCGCTGCCCGGAACGCTACGCAGGGCAAAAGCGGTTCTCGTCCTCCGTGCTTGCTTTTTCTCAGAAAGAGCCATGGTGTGCGTTTTCGCCGGAAAACACGTTTTCGGCCGAAAACGTGTATGTTTGCACTTCCCCGCCACAGGGAAGCTGCTAGCCGGGAATTCTCTGCCTGGTTCTACCCGCTGCCCGGAACGCTACGCATGGCAAAAGCGGTTCTCGTCCTCCGTGCTTGCTTTTTCTCAGAAAGAGCCGTGGTGTGCGTTTTCGCCGGAAAACGCGTTTTCGGCCGAAAACGTGTACGTTTGCACTTCCCAGCCACAGGGAAGCTGCTAGCCGGGAATTCTCTGCCTGGTTCTACCCGCTGCCCGGAACGCTACTCAGGGCAAAAGCGGTTCTCGTCCTCCGTGCTTGCTTTTTCTCAGAAAGAGCCGTGGTGTGCCTTTTCGCCGGAAAACGCGTTTTCGGCCGAAAACGTGTACGTTTGCACTTCCCCGCCACAGGGAAGCTGCTAGCCGGGAATTCTCTGCCTGGTTCTACCCGCTGCCCGGAACGCTACGCAGGGCAAAAGCGGTTCTCGTCCTCCGTGCTTGCTTTTTCTCAGAAAGAGCCGTGGTGTGCGTTTTCGCCGGAAAACGCGTTTTCGGCCGAAAACGTGTACGTTTGCACTTCCCCGCCACAGGGAAGCTGCTAGCCGGGAATTCTCTGCCTGGTTCTACCCGCTGCCCGGAACGCTACGCAGGGCAAAAGCGGTTCTCGTCCTCCGTGCTTGCTTTTTCTCAGAAAGAGCCGTGGTGTGCGTTTCCGCCGGAAAACGCGTTTTCGGCCGAAAACGTGTACGTTTGCACTTCCCCGCCACAGGGAAGCTGCTAGCCGGGAATTCTCTGCCTGGTTCTACCCGCTGCCCGGAACGCTACGCAGGGCAAAAGCGGTTCTAGTCCTCCGTGCTTGCTTTTTCTCAGAAAGAGCCGTGGTGTGCGTTTTCGCCGGAAAACGCGTTTTCGGCCGAAAATTTGTACGTTTGCACTTCCCAGCCACAGGGAAGCTGCTAGCCGGGAATTCTCTGCCTGGTTCTACCCGCTGCCCGGAACGCTACGCAGGGCAAAAGCGGTTCTCGTCCTCCGTGCTTGCTTTTTCTCAGAAAGAGCCGTGGTGTGCGTTTTCGCCGGAAAACGCGTTTCCGGCTGAAAACGTGTACGTTTGCACTTCCCCGCCACAGGGAAGCTGCTAGCCGGGAATTCTCTGCCTGGTTCTACCCGCTGCCCGGAACGCTACGCAGGGCAAAAGCGGTTCTCGTCCTCCGTGCTTGCTTTATCTCAGAAAGAGCCGTGGTGTGTGTTATCGCCGTAAAACGCGTTTTCGGCCGAAAACGTGTACGTTTGCACTTCCCCGCCACAGGGAAGCTGCTAGCCGGGAATTCTCTGCCTGGTTCTACCCGCTGCCTGGAACGCTACGCAGGGCAAAAGCGGTTCTCATCCTCCGTGCTTGCTTTTTCTCAGAAAGAGCCGTGGTGTGCGTTTTCGCCGGAAAACGCGTTTTCGGCCGAAAACGTGTACGTTTGCACTTCCCCGCCACAGGGAAGCTGCTAGCCGGGAATTCTCTGCCTGGTTCTACCCGCTGCCCGGAACGCTACGCAGGGCAAAAGCGGTTCTCGTCCTCCGTGCTTGCTTTTTCTCAGAAAGAGCCGTGGTGTGCCTTTTCGCCGGAAAACGCGTTTTCGGCCGAAAACGTGTACGTTTGCACTTCCCCGCCACAGGGAAGCTGCTAGCCGGGAATTCTCTGCCTGGTTCTACCCGCTGCCCGGAACGCTACGCAGGGCAAAAGCGGTTCTCGTCCTCCGTGCTTGCTTTTTCTCAGAAAGAGCCGTGGTGTGCGTTTTCGCCGGAAAACGCGTTTTCGGCCGAAAACGTGTACGTTTGCACTTCCCCGCCACAGGGAAGCTGCTAGCCGGGAATTCTCTGCCTGGTTCTACCCGCTGCCCGGAACGCTACGCAGGGCAAAAGCGGTTCTCGTCCTCCGTGCTTGCTTTTTCTCAGAAAGAGCCGTGGTGTGCGTTTTCGATAGAAAACGCGTTTTCGGCCGAAAACTTGTACGTTTGCACTTCCCCGCCACAGGGAAGCTGCTAGCCGGGAATTCTCTGCCTGGTTCTACCCGCTGCCCGGAACGCTACGCATGGCAAAAGCGGTTCTCGTCCTCTGTGCTTGCTTTTTCTCAGAAAGAGACGTGGTGTGCGTTTTCGCCGGAAAACGAGTTTTCGGCCGAAATCGTGTACGTTTGTACTTCCCCGCCACAGGGAAGCTGCTAGCCGGGAATTCTCTGCCTGGTTCTACCCGCTGCCCGGAACGCTACTCAGGGCAAAAGCGGTTCTCGTCCACCGTGCTTGCTTTTTCTCAGAAAGAGCCGTGGTGTGCGTTTTCGCCGGAAAACGCGTTTTCGGCCGAAAACGTGTACGTTTACACTTCCCCGCCACAGGGAAGCTGCTATCCGGGAATTCTCTGCCTGGTTCTATCCGCTGCCCGGAACGCTACGCAGGGCAAAAGCGGTTCTCGTCCTCCGTGCTTGCTTTTTCTCAGAAAGAGCCGTGGTGTGCCTTTTCGCCGGAAAACGCGTTTTTTGGCTGAAAACCTGTACGTTTGCACTTCCCCGCCACAGGGAAGCTGCTAGCCGGGAATTCTCTGCCTGGTTCTACCCGCTGCCCGGAACGCTACGCAGGGCAAAAGCGGTTCTTGTCCTCCGTGCTTTCTTTTTCTCTGAAAGAGCCGTGGTGTGCGTTTTCGCCGGAAAACGCGTTTTCGGCCGAAAACGTGTACGTTTGCACTTCCCCGCCACAGGGAAGCTGCTAGCCGGGAATTCTCTGCCTGGTTCTACCCGCTGCCGGAACGCTAAGCAGGGCAAAAGCGGTTCTCGTCCTCCGTGCTTGCTTTTTCTCAGAAAGAGCCGTGGTGTGCCTTTTCGCCGGAAAACGCGTTTTCGGCCGAAAACGTGTACGTTTGCACTTCCCCGCCACAGGGAAGCTGCTAGCCGGGAATTCTCTGCCTGGTTCTACCCGCTGCCCGGAACGCTACGCAGGGCAAAAGCGGTTCTCGTCCTCCGTGCTTGCTTTTTCTCAGAAAGAGCCGTGGTGTGCGTTTTTGATAGAAAACGCGTTTTCGTCCGATAACGTGTACGTTTGCACTTCCCCGCCACAGGGAAGCTGCTAGCCGGGAATTCTCTGCCTGGTTCTACCCGCTGCACGGAACGCTACGCAGGGCAAAAGCGGTTCTCGTCCTCCGTGCTTGCTTTTTCTCAGAAAGAGCCGTGGTGTGCGTTTTCGCCGGAAAACGCGTTTTCGGCGGAAACCGTGTACGTTTGCAATTCCCCGCCACAGGGAAGCTGCTAGCAGGGAATTCTCTGCCTGGTTCTACCCGCTGCCCGGAACGCTACGCAGGGCAAAAGCGGTTCTCGTCCTCCGTTCTTGCTTTTTTTCAGAAAGAGCCGTGGTGTGCGTTTTCGCCGGAAAACGCGTTTTCGGCCGAAAACGTGTACGTTTGCACTTCCCCGCCACAGGGAAGAAGCTAGCCGGGAATTCTCTGCCTGGTTCTACCCGCTGCCGGGAACGCTACGCAGGGCAAAAGCGGTTCTCGTCCTCCGTGCTTGCTTTTTCTCAGAAAGAGCCGTGGTGTGCGTTTTCGCCGGAAAACGCGTTTTCGGCCGAAACCGTGTACGTTTGCACTTCCCCGCCACAGGGAAGCTGCTAGCCGGGAATTCTCTGCCTGGTTCTAACCGCTGCCCGGAACGCTACGCAGGGCAAAAGCGGTTCTCGTCCTCCGTGCTTGCTTTTTCTCAGAAAGAGCCGTGGTGTGCGTTTTCGCCGGAAAACGCGTTTTCGGCCGAAAACGTGTACGTTTGCACTTCCCCGCCACAGGGAAGCTGCTAGCCAGGAATTCTCTGCTTGGTTCTACCCGCTGCCCGGAACGCTACGCAGGGCAAAAGCGGTTCTCGTCCTCCGTGCTTGCTTTTTCTCAGAAAGAGCCGTGGTGTGCCTTTTCGCCGGAAAACGCGTTTTCGGCCGAAAACGTGTACGTTTGCACTTCCCCGCCACAGGGAAGCTGCTAGCCGGGAATTCTCTGCCTGGTTCTACCCGCTGCCCGGAACGCTACGCAGGGCAAAAGCGGTTCTCGTCCTCCGTGCTTGCTTTTTCTCAGAAAGAGCCGTGGTGTGCGTTTTCGCCGGAAAACGCCTTTTCGGCCGAAAACGTGTACGTTTGCACTTCCCCGCCACAGGGAAGCTGCTAGCCGGGAATTCTCTGCCTGGTTCTACCCGCTGCCCGGAACGCTACGCAGGGCAAAAGCGGTTCTCGTCCTCCGTGCTTGCTTTTTCTCAGAAAGAGCCGTGGTGTGCGTTTTCGACAGAAAACGCGTTTTCGTCCGAAAACGTGTACGTTTGCACTTCCCCGCCACAGGGAAGCTGCTAGCCGGGAATTCTCTGCCTGGTTCTACCCGCTGCCCGGAACGCTACGCAGGGCAAAACCGGTTCTCGTCCTCCGTGCTTGCTTTTTCTCAGAAAGAGCCGTGGTGTGCGTTTTCGCCGGAAAACGCGTTTTCGGCCGAAACCGTGTACGTTTGCACTTCCCCGCCACAGGGAAGCTGCTAGCCGGGAATTCTCTGCCTGGTTCTACCCGCTGCCCGGAACGCTACGCAGGGCAAAAGCGGTTCTCGTCCTCCGTGCTTGCTTTTTCTCAGAAAGAGCCGTGGTGTGCGTTTTTGCCGGAAAACGCGTTTTCGGCCTAAAACGTGTACGTTTGCACTTCCCTGCCACAGGGAAGCAGCTAGCCGGGAATTCTCTGCCTGGTTCTACCCGCTGCCCGGAACGCTACGCAGGGCAAAAGCGGTTCTCGTCCTCCGTGCTTGCTTTTTCTCAGAAAGAGCCGTGGTGTGCGTTTTCGCCGGAAAACGCGTTTTCGGCCGAAAACGTGTACGTTTGCAATTCCCCGCTACAGGGAAGCTGCTAGCAGGGAATTCTCTGCCTGGTTCTACCCGCTGCCCGGAACGCTACGCAGGGCAAAAGCGGTTCTCGTCCTCCGTTCTTGCTTTTTTTCAGAAAGAGCCGTGGTGTGCGTTTTCGCCGGAAAACGCTTTTTCGGCCGAAAACGTGTACGTTTGCACTTCCCCGCCACAGGGAAGAAGCTAGACGGGAATTCTCTGCCTGGTTCTACCCGCTGCCCGGAACGCTACGCAGGGCAAAAGCGGTTCTCGTCCTCCGTGCTTGCTTTTTCTCAGAAAGAGCCGTGGTGTGCGTTTTCGCCGGAAAACACGTTTTCGGCCGAAAACGTGTATGTTTGCACTTCCCCGCCACAGGGAAGCTGCTAGCCGGGAATTCTCTGCCTGGTTCTACCCGCTGCCCGGAACGCTACGCATGGCAAAAGCGGTTCTCGTCCTCCGTGCTTGCTTTTTCTCAGAAAGAGCCGTGGTGTGCGTTTTCGCCGGAAAACGCGTTTTCGGCCGAAAACGTGTACGTTTGCACTTCCCCGCCACAGGGAAGCTGCTAGCCGGGAATTCTCTGCCTGGTTCTACCCGCTGCCCGGAACGCTACTCAGGGCAAAAGCGGTTCTCGTCCTCCGTGCTTGCTTTTTCTCAGAAAGAGCCGTGGTGTGCCTTTTCGCCGGAAAACGCGTTTTCGGCCGAAAACGTGTACGTTTGCACTTCCCCGCCACAGGGAAGCTGCTAGCCGGGAATTCTCTGCCTGGTTCTACCCGCTGCCCGGAACGCTACGCAGGGCAAAAGCGGTTCTCGTCCTCCGTGCTTGCTTTTTCTCAGAAAGAGCCGTGGTGTGCGTTTTCGCCGGAAAACGCGTTTTCGGCCGAAACCGTGTACGTTTGCACTTCCCCGCCACAGGGAAGCTGCTAGCCGGGAATTCTCTGCCTGGTTCTACCCGCTGCCCGGAACGCTACGCAGGGCAAAAGCGGTTCTCGTCCTCCGTGCTTGCTTTTTCTCAGAAAGAGCCGTGGTGTGCGTTTCCGCCGGAAAACGCGTTTTCGGCCGAAAACGTGTACGTTTGCACTTCCCCGCCACAGGGAAGCTGCTAGCCGGGAATTCTCTGCCTGGTTCTACCCGCTGCCCGGAACGCTACGCAGGGCAAAAGCGGTTCTAGTCCTCCGTGCTTGCTTTTTCTCAGAAAGAGCCGTGGTGTGCGTTTTCGCCGGAAAACGCGTTTTCGGCCGAAAATTTGTACGTTTGCACTTCCCAGCCACAGGGAAGCTGCTAGCCGGGAATTCTCTGCCTGGTTCTACCCGCTGCCCGGAACGCTACGCAGGGCAAAAGCGGTTCTCGTCCTCCGTGCTTGCTTTTTCTCAGAAAGAGCCGTGGTGTGCGTTTTCGCCGGAAAACGCGTTTCCGGCTGAAAACGTGTACGTTTGCACTTCCCCGCCACAGGGAAGCTGCTAGCCGGGAATTCTCTGCCTGGTTCTACCCGCTGCCCGGAACGCTACGCAGGGCAAAAGCGGTTCTCGTCCTCCGTGCTTGCTTTATCTCAGAAAGAGCCGTGGTGTGTGTTATCGCCGTAAAACGCGTTTTCGGCCGAAAACGTGTACGTTTGCACTTCCCCGCCACAGGGAAGCTGCTAGCCGGGAATTCTCTGCCTGGTTCTACCCGCTGCCTGGAACGCTACGCAGGGCAAAAGCGGTTCTCGTCCTCCGTGCTTGCTTTTTCTCAGAAAGAGCCGTGGTGTGCGTTTTCGCCGGAAAACGCGTTTTCGGCCGAAAACGTGTACGTTTGCACTTCCCCGCCACAGGGAAGCTGATAGCCGGGAATTCTCTGCCTGGTTCTACCCGCTGCCCGGAACGCTACGCAGGGCAAAAGCGGTTCTCGTCCTCCGTGCTTGCTTTTTCTCAGAAAGAGCCGTGGTGTGCCTTTTCGCCGGAAAACGCGTTTTCGGCCGAAAACGTGTACGTTTGCACTTCCCCGCCACAGGGAAGCTGCTAGCCGGGAATTCTCTGCCTGGTTCTACCCGCTGCCCGGAACGCTACGCAGGGCAAAAGCGGTTCTCGTCCTCCGTGCTTGCTTTTTCTCAGAAAGAGCCGTGGTGTGCGTTTTCGCCGGAAAACGCGTTTTCGGCCGAAAACGTGTACGTTTGCACTTCCCCGCCACAGGGAAGCTGCTAGCCGGGAATTCTCTGCCTGGTTCTACCCGCTGCCCGGAACGCTACGCAGGGCAAAAGCGGTTCTCGTCCTCCGTGCTTGCTTTTTCTCAGAAAGAGCCGTGGTGTGCGTTTTCGATAGAAAACGCGTTTTCGGCCGAAAACTTGTACGTTTGCACTTCCCCGCCACAGGGAAGCTGCTAGCCGGGAATTCTCTGCCTGGTTCTACCCGCTGCCCGGAACGCTACGCATGGCAAAAGCGGTTCTCGTCCTCTGTGCTTGCTTTTTCTCAGAAAGAGCCGTGGTGTGCGTTTTCGCCGGAAAACGAGTTTTCGGCCGAAATCGTGTACGTTTGTACTTCCCCGCCACAGGGAAGCTGCTAGCCGGGAATTCTCTGCCTGGTTCTACCCGCTGCCCGGAACGCTACTCAGGGCAAAAGCGGTTCTCGTCCACCGTGCTTGCTTTTTCTCAGAAAGAGCCGTGGTGTGCGTTTTCGCCGGAAAACGCGTTTTCGGCCGAAAACGTGTACGTTTACACTTCCCCGCCACAGGGAAGCTGCTATCCGGGAATTCTCTGCCTGGTTCTATCCGCTGCCCGGAACGCTACGCAGGGCAAAAGCGGTTCTCGTCCTCCGTGCTTGCTTTTTCACAGAAAGAGCCGTGGTGTGCCTTTTCGCCGGAAAACGCGTTTTCGGCTGAAAACCTGTACGTTTGCACTTCCCCGCCACAGGGAAGCTGCTAGCCGGGAATTCTCTGCCTGGTTCTACCCGCTGCCCGGAACGCTACGCAGGGCAAAAGCGGTTCTTGTCCTCCGTGCTTTCTTTTTCTCTGAAAGAGCCGTGGTGTGCGTTTTCGCCGGAAAACGCGTTTTCGGCCGAAAACGTGTACGTTTGCACTTCCCCGCCACAGGGAAGCTGCTAGCCGGGAATTCTCTGCCTGGTTCTACCCGCTGCCGGAACGCTAAGCAGGGCAAAAGCGGTTCTCGTCCTCCGTGCTTGCTTTTTCTCAGAAAGAGCCGTGGTGTGCGTTTTCGCCGGAAAACGCGTTTTCGGCCGAAACCGTGTACGTTTGCAATTCCCCGCCACAGGGAAGCTGCTAGCAGGGAATTCTCTGCCTGGTTCTACCCGCTGCCCGGAACGCTACGCAGGGCAAAAGCGGTTCTCGTCCTCCGTTCTTGCTTTTTTTCAGAAAGAGCCGTGGTGTGCGTTTTCGCCGGAAAACGCGTTTTCGGCCGAAAACGTGTACGTTTGCACTTCCCCGCCACAGGGAAGAAGCTAGCCGGGAATTCTCTGCCTGGTTCTACCCGCTGCCCGGAACGCTACGCAGGGCAAAAGCGGTTCTCGTCCTCCGTGCTTGCTTTTTCTCAGAAAGAGCCGTGGTGTGCGTTTTCGCCGGAAAACGCGTTTTCGGCCGAAACCGTGTACGTTTGCACTTCCCCGCCACAGGGAAGCTGCTAGCCGGGAATTCTCTGCCTGGTTCTAACCGCTGCCCGGAACGCTACGCAGGGCAAAAGCGGTTCTCGTCCTCCGTGCTTGCTTTTTCTCAGAAAGAGCCGTGGTGTGCGTTTTCGCCGGAAAACGCGTTTTCGGCCGAAAACGTGTACGTTTGCACTTCCCCGCCACAGGGAAGCTGCTAGCCAGGAATTCTCTGCTTGGTTCTACCCGCTGCTGGAACGCTACGCAGGGCAAAAGCGGTTCTCGTCCTCCGTGCTTGCTTTTTCTCAGAAAGAGCCGTGGTGTGCCTTTTCGCCGGAAAACGCGTTTTCGGCCGAAAACGTGTACGTTTGCACTTCCCCGCCACAGGGAAGCTGCTAGCCGGGAATTCTCTGCCTGGTTCTACCCGCTGCCCGGAACGCTACGCAGGGCAAAAGCGGTTCTCGTCCTCCGTGCTTGCTTTTTTTCAGAAAGAGCCGTGGTGTGCGTTTTCGCCGGAAAACGCGTTTTCGGCCGAAAACGTGTACGTTTGCACTTCCCCGCCACAGGGAAGAAGCTAGCCGGGAATTCTCTGCCTGGTTCTACCCGCTGCCCGGAACGCTACGCAGGGCAAAAGCGGTTCTCGTCCTCCGTGCTTGCTTTTTCTCAGAAAGAGCCGTGGTGTGCGTTTTCGCCGGAAAACACGTTTTCGGCCGAAACCGTGTACGTTTGCACTTCCCCGCCACAGGGAAGCTGCTAGCCGGGAATTCTCTGCCTGGTTCTAACCGCTGCCCGGAACGCTACGCAGGGCAAAAGCGGTTCTCGTCCTCCGTGCTTGCTTTTTCTCAGAAAGAGCCGTGGTGTGCGTTTTCGCCGGAAAACGCGTTTTCGGACGAAAACGTGTACGTTTGCACTTCCCCGCCACAGGGAAGCTGCTATCCTGGAATTCTCTGCCTGGTTCTACCCGCTGCCCGGAACGCTACGCAAGGCAAAAGCGGTTCTCGTCCTCCGTGCTTGCTTTTTCTCAGAAAGAGCCGTGGTGTGCGTTTTCGCCGGAAAACGCGTTTTCGGCCGAAAACGTGTACGTTTGCACTTCCCCGCCACAGGGAAGCTGCTAGCCAGGAATTCTCTGCTTGGTTCTACCCGCTGCTGGAACGCTACGCAGGGCAAAAGCGGTTCTCGTCCTCCGTGCTTGCTTTTTCTCAGAAAGAGCCGTGGTGTGCCTTTTCGCCGGAAAACGCGTTTTCGGCCGAAAACGTGTACGTTTGCACTTCCCCGCCACAGGGAAGCTGCTAGCCGGGAATTCTCTGCCTGGTTCTACCCGCTGCCCGGAACGCTACGCAGGGCAAAAGCGGTTCTCGTCCTCCGTGCTTGCTTTTTCTCAGAAAGAGCCGTGGTGTGCGTTTTCGCCGGAAAACGCCTTTTCGGCCGAAAACGTGTACGTTTGCACTTCCCCGCCACAGGGAAGCTGCTAGCCGGGAATTCTCTGCCTGGTTCTAACCGCTGCCCGGAACGCTACGCAGGGCAAAAGCGGTTCTCGTCCTCCGTGCTTGCTTTTTCTCAGAAAGAGCCGTGGTGTGCGTTTTTGCCGGAAAACGCGTTTTCGGCCGAAAACGTGTACGTTTGCACTTCCCCGCCACAGGGAAGCTGCTAGCCGGGAATTCTCTGCCTGGTTCTACCCGCTGCCCGGAACGCTACGCAGGGCAAAAGCGGTTCTCGTCCTCCGTGCTTGCTTTTTCTCAGAAAGAGCCGTGGTGTGCGTTTTTGCCGGAAAACGCGTTTTCGGCCGAAAACGTGTACGTTTGCACTTCCCCGCCACAGGGAAGCTGCTAGCCGGGAATTCTCTGCCTGGTTCTACCCGCTGCCCGGAACGCTACGCAGGGCAAAACCGGTTCTCGTCCTCCGTGCTTGCTTTTTCTCAGAAAGAGCCGTGGTGTGCCTTTTCGCCGGAAAACGCGTTTTCGGCCGAAAACGTGTACGTTTGCACTTCCCCGCCACAGGGAAGCACCTAGCCGGGAATTCTCTGCCTGGTTCTACCCGCTGCCCGGAACGCTACGCAGGGCAAAAGCGGTTCTCGTCCTCCGTGCTTGCTTTTTCTCAGAAAGAGCCGTGGTGTGCGTTTTTGCCGGAAAACGCATTTTCGGGCGAAAACGTGTACGTTTGCACTTCCCCGCCACAGGGAAGCTGCTAGCCGGGAATTCTCTGCCTGGTTCTACCCGCTGCCCGGAACGCTACGCAGGGCAAAAGCGGTTCTTGTCCTCCGTGCTTTCTTTTTCTCTGAAAGAGCCGTGGTGTGCGTTTTCGCCGGAAAACGCGTTTTCGGCCGAAAACGTGTACGTTTGCACTTCCCCGCCACAGGGAAGCTGCTAGCCGGGAATTCTCTGCCTGGTTCTACCCGCTGCCGGAACGCTACGCAGGGCAAAAGCGGTTCTCGTCCTCCGTGCTTGCTTTTTCTCAGAAAGAGCCGTGGTGTGCCTTTTCGCCGGAAAACGCGTTTTCGGCCTAAAACGTGTACGTTTGCACTTCCCCGCCACAGGGAAGCTGCTAGCCGGGAATTCTCTGCCTGGTTCTACCCGCTGCCCGGAACGCTACGCAGGGCAAAAGCGGTTCTCGTCCTCCGTGCTTGCTTTTTCTCAGAAAGAGCCGTGGTGTGCGTTTTTGATAGAAAACGCGTTTTCGTCCGAAAACGTGTACGTTTGCACTTCCCCGCCACAGGGAAGCTGCTAGCCGGGAATTCTCTGCCTGGTTCTAACCGCTGCCCGGAACGCTACGCAGGGCAAAAGCGGTTCTCGTCCTCCGTGCTTGCTTTTTCTCAGAAAGAGCCGTGGTGTGCGTTTTCGCCGGAAAACGCGTTTTCGGCCGAAAACGTGTACGTTTGCACTTCCCCGCCACAGGGAAGCTGCTAGCCAGGAATTCTCTGCTTGGTTCTACCCGCTGCTGGAACGCTACGCAGGGCAAAAGCGGTTCTCGTCCTCCGTGCTTGCTTTTTCTCAGAAAGAGCCGTGGTGTGCCTTTTCGCCGGAAAACGCGTTTTCGGCCGAAAACGTGTACGTTTGCACTTCCCCGCCACAGGGAAGCTGCTAGCCGGGAATTCTCTGCCTGGTTCTACCCGCTGCCCGGAACGCTACGCAGGGCAAAAGCGGTTCTCGTCCTCCGTGCTTGCTTTTTCTCAGAAAGAGCCGTGGTGTGCGTTTTCGCCGGAAAACGCCTTTTCGGCCGAAAACGTGTACGTTTGCACTTCCCCGCCACAGGGAAGCTGCTAGCCGGGAATTCTCTGCCTGGTTCTACCCGCTGCCCGGAACGCTACGCAGGGCAAAAGCGGTTCTCGTCCTCCGTGCTTGCTTTTTCTCAGAAAGAGCCGTGGTGTGCGTTTTCGACAGAAAACGCGTTTTCGTCCGAAAACGTGTACGTTTGCACTTCCCCGCCACAGGGAAGCTGCTAGCCGGGAATTCTCTGCCTGGTTCTACCCGCTGCCCGGAACGCTACGCAGGGCAAAACCGGTTCTCGTCCTCCGTGCTTGCTTTTTCTCAGAAAGAGCCGTGGTGTGCGTTTTCGCCGGAAAACGCGTTTTCGGCCGAAACCGTGTACGTTTGCAATTCCCCGCCACAGGGAAGCTGCTAGCAGGGAATTCTCTGCCTGGTTCTACCCGCTGCCCGGAACGCTACGCAGGGCAAAAGCGGTTCTCGTCCTCCGTTCTTGCTTTTTTTCAGAAAGAGCCGTGGTGTGCGTTTTCGCCGGAAAACGCGTTTTCGGCCGAAAACGTGTACGTTTGCACTTCCCCGCCACAGGGAAGAAGCTAGCCGGGAATTCTCTGCCTGGTTCTACCCGCTGCCCGGAACGCTACGCAGGGCAAAAGCGGTTCTCGTCCTCCGTGCTTGCTTTTTCTCAGAAAGAGCCGTGGTGTGCGTTTTCGCCGGAAAACACGTTTTCGGCCGAAACCGTGTACGTTTGCACTTCCCCGCCACAGGGAAGCTGCTAGCCGGGAATTCTCTGCCTGGTTCTAACCGCTGCCCGGAACGCTACGCAGGGCAAAAGCGGTTCTCGTCCTCCGTGCTTGCTTTTTCTCAGAAAGAGCCGTGGTGTG
Source organism: Athene noctua (assembly GCF_965140245.1). Classification (NCBI taxonomy): domain Eukaryota; kingdom Metazoa; phylum Chordata; class Aves; order Strigiformes; family Strigidae; genus Athene; species Athene noctua. The sequence continues at coordinate 215,240 of NW_027437562.1, read as the reverse complement.
CGTTTTCGCCGGAAAACGCGTTTTCGGCCGAAAACGTGTACGTTTGCACTTCCCCGCCACAGGGAAGCTGCTAGCCGGGAATTCTCTGCCTGGTTCTACCCGCTGCCCGGAACGCTACGCAAGGCAAAAGCGGTTCTCGTCCTCCGTGCTTGCTTTTTCTCAGAAAGAGCCGTGGTGTGCGTTTTCGCCGGAAAACGCGTTTTCGGCCGAAAACGTGTACGTTTGCACTTCCCCGCCACAGGGAAGCTGCTAGCCAGGAATTCTCTGCTTGGTTCTACCCGCTGCTGGAACGCTACGCAGGGCAAAAGCGGTTCTCGTCCTCCGTGCTTGCTTTTTCTCAGAAAGAGCCGTGGTGTGCCTTTTCGCCGGAAAACGCGTTTTCGTCCGAAAACGTGTACGTTTGCACTTCCCCGCCACAGGGAAGCTGCTAGCCGGGAATTCTCTGCCTGGTTCTACCCGCTGCCCGGAACGCTACGCAGGGCAAAAGCGGTTCTCGTCCTCCGTGCTTGCTTTTTCTCAGAAAGAGCCGTGGTGTGCGTTTTCGCCGGAAAACGCCTTTTCGGCCGAAAACGTGTACGTTTGCACTTCCCCGCCACAGGGAAGCTGCTAGCCGGGAATTCTCTGCCTGGTTCTACCCGCTGCCCGGAACGCTACGCAGGGCAAAAGCGGTTCTCGTCCTCCGTGCTTGCTTTCTCTCAGAAAGAGCCGTGGTGTGCGTTTTTGCCGGAAAACGCGTTTTCGGCCGAAAACGTGTACGTTTGCACTTCCCCGCCACAGGGAAGCTGCTAGCCGGGAATTCTCTGCCTGGTTCTACCCGCTGCCCGGAACGCTACGCAGGGCAAAAGCGGTTCTCGTCCTCCGTGCTTGCTTTTTCTCAGAAAGAGCCGTGGTGTGCGTTTTTGCCGGAAAACGCGTTTTCGGCCGAAAACGTGTACGTTTGCACTTCCCCGCCACAGGGAAGCTGCTAGCCGGGAATTCTCTGCCTGGTTCTACCCGCTGCCCGGAACGCTACGCAGGGCAAAAGCGGTTCTCGTCCTCCGTGCTTGCTTTTTCTCAGAAAGAGCCGTGGTGTGCCTTTTCGCCGGAAAACGCGTTTTCGGCCGAAAACGTGTACGTTTGCACTTCCCCGCCACAGGGAAGCACCTAGCCGGGAATTCTCTGCCTGGTTCTACCCGCTGCCCGGAACGCTACGCAGGGCAAAAGCGGTTCTCGTCCTCCGTGCTTGCTTTTTCTCAGAAAGAGCCGTGGTGTGCGTTTTTGCCGGAAAACGCGTTTTCGGCCGAAAACGTGTACGTTTGCACTTCCCCGCCACAGGGAAGCTGCTAGCCGGGAATTCTCTGCCTGGTTCTACCCGCTGCCCGGAACGCTACGCAGGGCAAAAGCGGTTCTCGTCCTCCGTTCTTGCTTTTTTTCAGAAAGAGCCGTGGTGTGCGTTTTCGCCGGAAAACGCGTTTTCGGCCGAAAACGTGTACGTTTGCACTTCCCCGCCACAGGGAAGAAGCTAGCCGGGAATTCTCTGCCTGGTTCTACCCGCTGCCCGGAACGCTACGCAGGGCAAAAGCGGTTCTCGTCCTCCGTGCTTGCTTTTTCTCAGAAAGAGCCGTGGTGTGCGTTTTCGCCAGAAAACGCGTTTTCGGCCGAAACCGTGTACGTTTGCACTTCCCCGCCACAGGGAAGCTGCTAGCCGGGAATTCTCTGCCTGGTTCTAACCGCTGCCCGGAACGCTACGCAGGGCAAAAGCGGTTCTCGTCCTCCGTGCTTGCTTTTTCTCAGAAAGAGCCGTGGTGTGCGTTTTCGCCGGAAAACGCGTTTTCGGACGAAAACGTGTACGTTTGCACTTCCCCGCCACAGGGAAGCTGCTATCCTGGAATTCTCTGCCTGGTTCTACCCGCTGCCCGGAACGCTACGCAAGGCAAAAGCGGTTCTCGTCCTCCGTGCTTGCTTTTTCTCAGAAAGAGCCGTGGTGTGCGTTTTCGCCGGAAAACGCGTTTTCGGCCGAAAACGTGTACGTTTGCACTTCCCCGCCACAGGGAAGCTGCTAGCCAGGAATTCTCTGCTTGGTTCTACCCGCTGCTGGAACGCTACGCAGGGCAAAAGCGGTTCTCGTCCTCCGTGCTTGCTTTTTCTCAGAAAGAGCCGTGGTGTGCCTTTTCGCCGGAAAACGCGTTTTCGGCCGAAAACGTGTACGTTTGCACTTCCCCGCCACAGGGAAGCTGCTAGCCGGGAATTCTCTGCCTGGTTCTACCCGCTGCCCGGAACGCTACGCAGGGCAAAAGCGGTTCTCGTCCTCCGTGCTTGCTTTTTCTCAGAAAGAGCCGTGGTGTGCGTTTTCGCCGGAAAACGCCTTTTCGGCCGAAAACGTGTACGTTTGCACTTCCCCGCCACAGGGAAGCTGCTAGCCGGGAATTCTCTGCCTGGTTCTACCCGCTGCCCGGAACGCTACGCAGGGCAAAAGCGGTTCTCGTCCTCCGTGCTTGCTTTTTCTCAGAAAGAGCCGTGGTGTGCGTTTTCGACAGAAAACGCGTTTTCGTCCGAAAACGTGTACGTTTGCACTTCCCCGCCACAGGGAAGCTGCTAGCAGGGAATTCTCTGCCTGGTTCTACCCGCTGCCCGGAACGCTACGCAGGGCAAAAGCGGTTCTCGTCCTCCGTGCTTGCTTTTTCTCAGAAAGAGCCGTGGTGTGCGTTTTTGCCGGAAAACGCGTTTTCGGCCGAAAACGTGTACGTTTGCACTTCCCCGCCACAGGGAAGCTGCTAGCCGGGAATTCTCTGCCTGGTTCTACCCGCTGCCCGGAACGCTACGCAGGGCAAAAGCGGTTCTCGTCCTCCGTGCTTGCTTTTTCTCAGAAAGAGCCGTGGTGTGCGTTTTCGCCGGAAAACGCGTTTTCGGCCGAAAACGTGTACGTTTGCACTTCCCCGCCACAGGGAAGCAGCTAGCCGGGAATTCTCTCCCTGGTTCTACCCGCTGCCCGGAACGCTACGCAGGGCAAAAGCGGTTCTCGTCCTCCGTGCTTGCTTTTTCTCAGAAAGAGCCGTGGTGTGCGTTTTCGCCGGAAAACGCGTTTTCGGCCGAAACCGTGTACGTTTGCAATTCCCCGCCACAGGGAAGCTGCTAGCAGGGAATTCTCTGCCTGGTTCTACCCGCTGCCCGGAACGCTACGCAGGGCAAAAGCGGTTCTCGTCCTCCGTTCTTGCTTTTTTTCAGAAAGAGCCGTGGTGTGCGTTTTCGCCGGAAAACGCGTTTTCGGCCGAAAACGTGTACGTTTGCACTTCCCCGCCACAGGGAAGAAGCTAGCCGGGAATTCTCTGCCTGGTTCTACCCGCTGCCCGGAACGCTACGCAGGGCAAAAGCGGTTCTCGTCCTCCGTGCTTGCTTTTTCTCAGAAAGAGCCGTGGTGTGCGTTTTCGCCGGAAAACACGTTTTCGGCCGAAACCGTGTACGTTTGCACTTCCCCGCCACAGGGAAGCTGCTAGCCGGGAATTCTCTGCCTGGTTCTAACCGCTGCCCGGAACGCTACGCAGGGCAAAAGCGGTTCTCGTCCTCCGTGCTTGCTTTTTCTCAGAAAGAGCCGTGGTGTGCGTTTTCGCCGGAAAACGCGTTTTCGGACGAAAACGTGTACGTTTGCACTTCCCCGCCACAGGGAAGCTGCTATCCTGGAATTCTCTGCCTGGTTCTACCCGCTGCCCGGAACGCTACGCAAGGCAAAAGCGGTTCTCGTCCTCCGTGCTTGCTTTTTCTCAGAAAGAGCCGTGGTGTGCGTTTTCGCCGGAAAACGCGTTTTCGGCCGAAAACGTGTACGTTTGCACTTCCCCGCCACAGGGAAGCTGCTAGCCAGGAATTCTCTGCTTGGTTCTACCCGCTGCTGGAACGCTACGCAGGGCAAAAGCGGTTCTCGTCCTCCGTGCTTGCTTTTTATCAGAAAGAGCCGTGGTGTGCCTTTTCGCCGGAAAACGCGTTTTCGGCCGAAAACGTGTACGTTTGCACTTCCCCGCCACAGGGAAGCTGCTAGCCGGGAATTCTCTGCCTGGTTCTACCCGCTGCCCGGAACGCTACGCAGGGCAAAAGCGGTTCTCGTCCTCCGTGCTTGCTTTTTCTCAGAAAGAGCCGTGGTGTGCGTTTTCGCCAGAAAACGCCTTTTCGGCCGAAAACGTGTACGTTTGCACTTCCCCGCCACAGGGAAGCTGCTAGCCGGGAATTCTCTGCCTGGTTCTACCCGCTGCCCGGAACGCTACGCAGGGCAAAAGCGGTTCTCGTCCTCCGTGCTTGCTTTTTCTCAGAAAGAGCCGTGGTGTGCGTTTTCGACAGAAAACGCGTTTTCGTCCGAAAACGTGTACGTTTGCACTTCCCCGCCACAGGGAAGCTGCTAGCCGGGAATTCTCTGCCTGGTTCTACCCGCTGCCCGGAACGCTACGCAGGGCAAAAGCGGTTCTCGTCCTCCGTGCTTGCTTTTTCTCAGAAAGAGCCGTGGTGTGCGTTTTTGCCGGAAAACGCGTTTTCGGCCGAAAACGTGTACGTTTGCACTTCCCCGCCACAGGGAAGCTGCTAGCCGGGAATTCTCTGCCTGGTTCTACCCGCTGCCCGGAACGCTACGCAGGGCAAAAGCGGTTCTCGTCCTCCGTGCTTGCTTTTTCTCAGAAAGAGCCGTGGTGTGCGTTTTCGCCGGAAAACGCGTTTTCGGCCGAAAACGTGTACGTTTGCACTTCCCCGCCACAGGGAAGCTGCTAGCCGGGAATTCTCTGCCTGGTTCTACCCGCTGCCCGGAACGCTACGCAGGGCAAAAGCGGTTCTCGTCCTCCGTGCTTGCTTTTTCTCAGAAAGAGCCGTGGTGTGCGTTTTCGCCGGAAAACGCATTTTCGGCCGAAAACGTGTACGTTTGCAATTCCCCGCCACAGGGAAGCTGCTAGCAGGGAATTCTCTGCCTGGTTCTACCCGCTGCCCGGAACGCTACGCAGGGCAAAAGCGGTTCTCGTCCTCCGTTCTTGCTTTTTTTCAGAAAGAGCCGTGGTGTGCGTTTTCGCCGGAAAACGCGTTTTCGGCCGAAAACGTGTACGTTTGCACTTCCCCGCCACAGGGAAGAAGCTAGCCCGGAATTCTCTGCCTGGTTCTACCCGCTGCCCGGAACGCTACGCAGGGCAAAAGCGGTTCTCGTCCTCCGTGCTTGCTTTTTCTCAGAAAGAGCCGTGGTGTGCGTTTTCGCCGGAAAACGCGTTTTCGGCCGAAACCGTGTACGTTTGCACTTCCCCGCCACAGGGAAGCTGCTAGCCGGGAATTCTCTGCCTGGTTCTACCCGCTGCCCGGAACGCTACGCAGGGCAAAAGCGGTTCTCGTCCTCCGTGCTTGCTTTTTCTCAGAAAGATCCGTGGTGTGCGTTTTCGCCGGAAAACGCGTTTTCGGACGAAAACGTGTACGTTTGCACTTCCCCGCCACAGGGAAGCTGCTATCCTGGAATTCTCTGCCTGGTTCTACCCGCTGCCCGGAACGCTACGCAAGGCAAAAGCGGTTCTCGTCCTCCGTGCTTGCTTTTTCTCAGAAAGAGCCGTGGTGTGCGTTTTCACCGGAAAAAGCGTTTTCAGCCGAAAACGTGTACGTTTGCACTTCCCCGCCACAGGGAAGCTGCTAGCCGGGAATTCTCTGCTTGGTTCTACCCGCTGCTGGAACGCTACGCAGGGCAAAAGCGGATATTGTCCTCCGTGCTTGCTTTTTCTCAGAAAGGGCCGTGGTGTGCCTTTTCGCCGGAAAACGCGTTTTCGGCCGAAAACGTGTACGTTTGCACTTCCCCGCCACAGGGAAGCTGCTAGCCGGGAATTCTCTGCCTGGTTCTACCCGCTGCCCGGAACGCTACGCAGGGCAAAAGCGGTTCTCGTCCTCCGTGCTTGCTTTTTCTCAGAAAGAGCCGTGGTGTGCGTTTTCGCCGGAAAACGCCTTTTCGGCCGAAAACGTGTACGTTTGCACTTCCCCGCCACAGGGAAGCTGCTAGCCGGGAATTCTCTGCCTGGTTCTACCCGCTGCCCGGAACGCTACGCAGGGCAAAAGCGGTTCTCGTCCTCCGTGCTTCCTTGTTCTCAGAAAGAGCCGTGGTGTGTGTTTTCACCGTAAAACGCGTTTTCGGCCGAAAACGTGTACGTTTGCACTTCCCCGCCACAGGGAAGCTGCTAGCCCGGAATTCTCTGCCTGGTTCTACCCGCTGCCGGAACGCTACGCAGGGCAAAAGCGGTTCTCGTCCTCCGTGCTTGCTTTATCTCAGAAAGATCCGTGGTGTTCGTTTTCGCCGGAAAACTCGTTTTCGGCCGAAAACGTGTATGTTTGCACTTCCCCGCCACAGGGAAGCTGCTAGCCGGGAATTCTCTGCCTGGTTCTACCCGCTGCCCGGAACGCTACGCAGGGCAAAAGCGGTTCTCGTCCTCCGTGCTTGCTTTTTCTCAGAAAGAGCCGTGGTGTGCGTTTTTGCCGGAAAACGCGTTTTCGGCCGAAAACGTGTACGTTTGCACTTCCCCGCCACAGGGAAGCTGCTAGCCGGGAATTCTCTGCCTGGTTCTACCCGCTGCCCGGAACGCTACGCAGGGCAAAAGCGGTTCTCGTCCTCCGTGCTTGCTTTTTCTCAGAAAGAGCCGTGGTGTGCGTTTTCGCCGGAAAACGCGTTTTCGGCCGAAAACGTGTACGTTTGCACTTCCCCGCCACAGGGAAGCAGCTAGCCCGAAATTCTCTGCCTGGTTCTACCCGCTGCCCGGAACGCTACGCAGGGCAAAAGCGGTTCTCGTCCTCCGTGCTTGCTTTTTCTCAGAAAGAGCCGTGGTGTGCGTTTTCGCCGGAAAACGCGTTTTCGGCCGAAACCGTGTACGTTTGCAATTCCCCGCCACAGGGAAGCTGCTAGCAGGGAATTCTCTGCCTGGTTCTACCCGCTGCCCGGAACGCTACGCAGGGCAAAAGCGGTTCTCGTCCTCCGTGCTTGCTTTTTCTCAGAAAGAGCCGTGGTGTGCGTTTTCGCCGGAAAACGCGTTTTCGGCCGAAACCGTGTACGTTTGCACTTCCCCGCCACAGGGAAGCTGCTAGCCGGGAATTCTCTGCCTGGTTCTAACCGCTGCCCGGAACGCTACGCAGGGCAAAAGCGGTTCTCGTCCTCCGTGCTTGCTTTTTCTCAGAAAGAGCCGTGGTGTGCCTTTTCGCCGGAAAACGCGTTTTCGGCCGAAAACGTGTACGTTTGCACTTCCCCGCCACAGGGAAGCTGCTAGCCAGGAATTCTCTGCTTGGTTCTACCCGCTGCTGGAACGCTACGCAGGGCAAAAGCAGTTCTCGTCCTCCGTGCTTGCTTTTTCTCAGAAAGAGCCGTGGTGTGCCTTTTCGCCGGAAAACGCGTTTTCGGCCGAAAACGTGTACGTTTGCACTTCCCCGCCACAGGGAAGCTGCTAGCCGGGAATTCTCTGCCTGGTTCTACCCGCTGCCCGGAACGCTACGCAGGGCAAAAGCGGTTCTCGTCCTCCGTGCTTGCTTTTTCTCAGAAAGAGCCGTGGTGTGCGTTTTCGCCGGAAAACGCCTTTTCGGCCGAAAACGTGTACGTTTGCACTTCCCCGCCACAGGGAAGCTGCTAGCCGGGAATTCTCTGCCTGGTTCTACCCGCTGCCCGGAACGCTACGCAGGGCAAAAGCGGTTCTCGTCCTCCGTTCTTGCTTTTTTTCAGAAAGAGCCGTGGTGTGCGTTTTCGCCGGAAAACGCGTTTTCGGCCGAAAACGTGTACGTTTGCACTTCCCCGCCACAGGGAAGAAGCTAGCCGGGAATTCTCTGCCTGGTTCTACCCGCTGCCCGGAACGCTACGCAGGGCAAAAGCGGTTCTCGTCCTCCGTGCTTGCTTGTTCTCAGAAAGAGCCGTGGTGTGCGTTTTCGCCGGAAAACGCGTTTTCGGCCGAAACCGTGTACGTTTGCACTTCCCCGCCACAGGGAAGCTGCTAGCCGGGAATTCTCTGCCTGGTTCTACCCGCTGCCCGGAACGCTACGCAGGGCAAAAGCGGTTCTCGTCCTCCGTGCTTGCTTTTTCTCAGAAAGAGCCGTGGTGTGCGTTTTCGCCGGAAAACGCGTTTTCGGACGAAAACGTGTACGTTTGCACTTCCCCGCCACAGGGAAGCTGCTATCCTGGAATTCTCTGCCTGGTTCTACCCGCTGCCCGGAACGCTACGCAAGGCAAAAGCGGTTCTCGTCCTCCGTGCTTGCTTTTTCTCAGAAAGAGCCGTGGTGTGCGTTTTCGCCGGAAAACGCGTTTTCGGCCGAAAACGTGTACGTTTGCACTTCCCCGCCACAGGGAAGCTGCTAGCCGGGAATTCTCTGCTTGGTTCTACCCGCTGCTGGAACGCTACGCAGGGCAAAAGCGGTTCTCGTCCTCCGTGCTTGCTTTTTCTCAGAAAGAGCCGTGGTGTGCGTTTTCGCCGGAAAACGCGTTTTCGGCCGAAAACGTGTACGTTTGCACTTCCCCGCCACAGGGAAGCTGCTAGCCGGGAATTCTCTGCCTGGTTCTACCCGCTGCCCGGAACGCTACGCAGGGCAAAAGCGGTTCTCGTCCTCCGTGCTTGCTTTTTCTCAGAAAGAGCCGTGGTGTGCGTTTTCGCCGGAAAACGCCTTTTCGGCCGAAAACGTGTACGTTTGCACTTCCCCGCCACAGGGAAGCTGCTAGCCGGGAATTCTCTGCCTGGTTCTACCCGCTGTCCGGAACGCTACGCAGGGCAAAAGCGGTTCTCGTCCTCCGTGCTTCCTTGTTCTCAGAAAGAGCCGTGGTGTGTGTTTTCACCATAAAACGCGTTTTCGGCCGAAACCGTGTACGTTTGCACTTTCCCGCCACAGGGAAGCTGCTAGCCGGGAATTCTCTGCCTGGTTCTACCCGCTGCCCGGAACGCTACGCAGGGCAAAAGCGGTTCTCGTCCTTCGTGCTTGCTTTTTCTCAGAAAGAGCCGTGGTGTGCGTTTTCGCCGTAAAACGCTTTTTCGGCCGAAACCGTGTACGTTTGCACTTCCCCGCCACAGGGAAGCTGCTAGCCGGGAATTCTCTGCCTGGTTCTACCCGCTGCCGGAACGCTACGCAGGGCAAAAGCGGTTCTCGTCCTCCGTGCTTGCTTTATCTCAGAAAGAGCCGTGGTGTTCGTTTTCGCCGGAAAACTCGTTTTCGGCCGAAAACGTGTATGTTTGCACTTCCCCGCCACAGGGAAGCTGCTAGCCGGGAATTCTCTGCCTGGTTCTACCCGCTGCCCGGAACGCTACGCAGGGCAAAAGCGGTTCTCGTCCTCCGTGCTTGCTTTTTCTCAGAAAGAGCCGTGGTGTGCCTTTTCGCCGGAAAACGCGTTTTCGGCCGAAAACGTGTACGTTTGCACTTCCCCGCCACAGGGAAGCTGCTAGCCGGGAATTCTCTGCCTGGTTCTACCCGCTGCCCGGAACGCTACGCAGGGCAAAAGCGGTTCTCGTCCTCCGTGCTTGCTTTTTCTCAGAAAGAGCCGTGGTGTGCGTTTTCGCCGGAAAACGCGTTTTCGGCCGAAAACGTGTACGTTTGCACTTCCCCGCCACAGGGAAGCTGCTAGCCGGGAATTCTCTGCCTGGTTCTACCCGCTGCCCGGAACGCTACGCAGGGCAAAAGCGGTTCTCGTCCACCGTGCTTGCTTTTTCTCAGAAAGAGCCGTGGTGTGCCTTTTCGCCGGAAAACGCGTTTTCGGCCGAAAACGTGTACGTTTGCACTTCCCCGCCACAGGGAAGCTGCTAGCCGGGAATTCTCTGCCTGGTTCTACCCGCTGCCCGGAACGCTACGCAGGGCAAAAGCGGTTCTCGTCCTCCGTGCTTCCTTTTTCTCTGAAAGAGCCGTGGTGTGTGTTTTCGCCAGAAAACGCGTTTTCGGCCGAAAACGTGTACGTTTGCACTTACCCGCCACAGGGAAGCTGCTAGCCGGGAATTCTCTGCCTGGTTCTACCCGCTGCCCGGAACGCTACGCAGGGCAAAAGCGGTTCTCGTCCTCCATGCTAGCTTTTTCTCAGAAAGAGCCGTGGTGTGCGTTTTCAACAGAAAACGCGTTTTCGGCCGAAAACGTGTACGTTTGCACTTCCCCGCCACAGGGAAGAAGCTAGCCGGGAATTCTCTGCCTGGTTCTACCCGCTGCCCGGAACGCTACGCAGGGCAAAAGCGGTTCTCGTCCTCCGTGCTTGCTTGTTCTCAGAAAGAGCCGTGGTGTGCGTTTTCGCCGGAAAACGCGTTTTCGGCCGAAACCGTGTACGTTTGCACTTCCCCGCCACAGGGAAGCTGCTAGCCGGGAATTCTCTGCCTGGTTCTACCCGCTGCCCGGAACGCTACGCAGGGCAAAAGCGGTTCTCGTCCTCCGTGCTTGCTTTTTCTCAGAAAGAGCCGTGGTGTGCGTTTTCGCCGGAAAACGCGTTTTCGGACGAAAACGTGTACGTTTGCACTTCCCCGCCACAGGGAAGCTGCTATCCGGGAATTCTCTGCCTGGTTCTACCCGCTGCCCGGAACGCTACGCAAGGCAAAAGCGGTTCTCGTCCTCCGTGCTTGCTTTTTCTCAGAAAGAGCCGTGGTGTGCGTTTTCGCCGGAAAACGCGTTTTCGGCCGAAAACGTGTACGTTTGCACTTCCCCGCCACAGGGAAGCTGCTAGCCGGGAATTCTCTGCTTGGTTCTACCCGCTGCTGGAACGCTACGCAGGGCAAAAGCGGTTCTCGTCCTCCGTGCTTGCTTTTTCTCAGAAAGAGCCGTGGTGTGCCTTTTCGCCGGAAAACGCGTTTTCGGCCGAAAACGTGTACGTTTGCACTTCCCCGCCACAGGGAAGCTGCTAGCCGGGAATTCTCTGCCTGGTTCTACCCGCTGCCCGGTACGCTACGCAGGGCAAAAGCGGTTCTCGTCCTCCGTGCTTGCTTTTTCTCAGAAAGAGCCGTGGTGTGCCTTTTCGCCGGAAAACGCGTTTTCGGCCGAAAACGTGTACGTTTGCACTTCCCCGCCACAGGGAAGCTGCTAGCCGGGAATTCTCTGCCTGGTTCTACCCGCTGCCCGGAACGCTACGCAGGGCAAAAGCGGTTCTCGTCCTCCGTGCTTGCTTTTTCTCAGAAAGAGCCGTGGTGTGCGTTTTCGCCGGAAAACGCGTTTTCGGCCGAAAACGTGTACGTTTGCACTTCCCCGCCACAGGGAAGCTGCTAGCCGGGAATTCTCTGCCTGGTTCTACCCGCTGCCCGGAACGCTACGCAGGGCAAAAGCGGTTCTCGTCCTCCGTGCTTGCTTTTTCTCAGAAAGAGCCGTGGTGTGCCTTTTCGCCGGAAAACGCGTTTTCGGCCGAAAACGTGTACGTTTGCACTTCCCCGCCACAGGGAAGCTGCTAGCCGGGAATTCTCTGCCTGGTTCTACCCGCTGCCCGGAACGCTACGCAGGGCAAAAGCGGTTCTCGTCCTCCGTGCTTCCTTTTTCTCTGAAAGAGCCGTGGTGTGTGTTTTCGCCAGAAAACGCGTTTTCGGCCGAAAACGTGTACGTTTGCACTTCCCCGCCACAGGGAAGCTGCTAGCCGGGAATTCTCTGCCTGGTTCTACCCGCTGCCCGGAACGCTACGCAGGGCAAAAGCGGTTCTCGTCCTCCGTGCTTGCTTTTTCTCAGAAAGAGCCGTGGTGTGCGTTTTCGCTGGAAAACGCGTTTTCGGCCGAAAACGTGTACGTTTGCACTTCCCCGCCACAGGGAAGCTGCTAGCCGGGAATTCTCTGCCTGGTTCTACCCGCTGCCCGGAACGCTACTCAGGGCAAAAGCGGTTCTCGTCCACCGTGCTTGCTTTTTCTCAGAAAGAGCCGTGGTGTGCGTTTTTGCCGGAAAACGCGTTTTCGGCCGAAAACGTGTACGTTTGCACTTCCCCGCCACAGGGAAGCTGTTAGCCGGGAATTCTCTGCCTGGTTCTACCCGCAGCCGGAACGCTACGCAGGGCAAAAGCGGTTCTCGTCCTCCGTGCTTGCTTTTTCTCAGAAAGAGCCGTGGTGTGCCTTTTCGCCGGAAAACGCGTTTTCGGCCGAAAACGTGTACGTTTGCACTTCCCCGCCACAGGGAAGCTGCTAGCCGGGAATTCTCTGCCTGGTTCTACCCGCTGCCCGGAACGCTACGCAGGGCAAAAGCGGTTCTCGTCCTCCGTGCTTGCTTTTTCTCAGAAAGAGCCGTGGTGTACGTTTTCGCCGGAAAACGCGTTTTCGGCCGAAAACGTGTACGTTTGCACTTCCCCGCCACAGGGAAGCTGCTAGCCGGGAATTCTCTGCCTGGTTCTACCCGCTGCCCGGAACGCTACGCAGGGCAAAAGCGGTTCTCGTCCTCCGTGCTTGCTTTTTCTCAGAAAGAGCCGTGGTGTACCTTTTCGCCGGAAAACGCGTTTTCGGCCGAAAACTTGTACGTTTACACTTCCCCGCCACATGGAAGCTGCTAGCCGGGAATTCTCTGCCTGGTTCTACCCGCTGCCCGGAACGCTACGCAGGGCAAAAGCGGTTCTCGTCCTCCGTGCTTGCTTTTTCTCAGAAAGAGCCGTGGTGTGCGTTTTCGCCGGAAAACGCGTTTTCGGCCGAAAACGTGTACGTTTGCACTTCCCCGCCACAGGGAAGCTGCTAGCCGGGAATTCTCTGCCTGGTTCTACCCGCTGCCCGGAACGCTACGCAGGGCAAAAGCGGTTCTCGTCCTCCGTGCTTGCTTTTTCTCAGAAAGAGCCGTGGTGTGCCTTTCCGCCGGAAAACGCGTTTTCGGCCGAAAACGTGTACGTTTGCACTTCCCCGCCACAGGGAAGCTGCTAGCCGGGAATTCTCTGCCTGGTTCTACCCGCTGCCCGGAACGCAACGCAGGGCAAAAGCGGTTCTAGTCCTCCGTGCTTGCTTTTTCTCAGAAAGAGCCGTGGTGTGCGTTTTCGCCGGAAAACGCGTTTTCGGCCGAAAATTTGTACGTTTGCACTTCCCCGCCACAGGGAAGCTGCTAGCCGGGAATTCTCTGCCTGGTTCTACCCGCTGCCCGGAACGCTACGCAGGGCAAAAGCGGTTCTCGTCCTCCGTGCTTGCTTTTTCTCAGAAAGAGCCGTGGTGTGCGTTTTCGCCGGAAAACGCGTTTCCGGCCGAAAACGTGTACGTTTGCACTTCCCCGCCACAGGGAAGCTGCTAGCCGGGAATTCTCTGCCTGGTTCTACCCGCTGCCCGGAACGCTACGCAGGGCAAAAGCGGTTCTCGTCCTCCGTGCTTGCTTTATCTCAGAAAGAGCCGTGGTGTGTGTTATCGCCGTAAAACGCGTTTTCGGCCGAAAACGTGTACGTTTGCACTTCCCCGCCACAGGGAAGATGCTAGCCGGGAATTCTCTGCCTGGTTCTACCCGCTGCCCGGAACGCTACGCAGGGCAAAAGCGGTTCTCATCCTCCGTGCTTGCTTTTTCTCAGAAAGAGCCGTGGTGTGCGTTTTCGCCGGAAAACGCGTTTTCGGCCGAAAACGTGTACGTTTGCACTTCCCCGCCACAGGGAAGCTGCTAGCCGGGAATTCTCTGCCTGGTTCTACCCGCTGCCCGGAACGCTACGCAGGGCAAAAGCGGTTCTCGTCCTCCGTGCTTGCTTTTTCTCAGAAAGAGCCGTGGTGTGCCTTTTCGCCGGAAAACGCGTTTTCGGCCGAAAACGTGTACGTTTGCACTTCCCCGCCACAGGGAAGCTGCTAGCCGGGAATTCTCTGCCTGGTTCTACCCGCTGCCCGGAACGCTACGCAGGGCAAAAGCGGTTCTCGTCCTCCGTGCTTGCTTTTTCTCAGAAAGAGCCGTGGTGTGCGTTTTCGCCGGAAAACGCGTTTTCGGCCGAAAACGTGTACGTTTGCACTTCCCCGCCACAGGGAAGCTGCTAGCCGGGAATTCTCTGCCTGGTTCTACCCGCTGCCCGGAACGCTACGCATGGCAAAAGCGGTTCTCGTCCTCCGTGCTTGCTTTTTCTCAGTAAGAGCCGTGGTGTGTGTTTTCGCCGGAAAACGAGTTTTCGGCCGAAAACGTGTACGTTTGCACTTCCCCGCCACAGGGAAGCTGCTAGCCGGGAATTCTCTGCCTGGTTCTACCCGCTGCCCGGAACGCTACGCAGGGCAAAAGCGGTTCTCGTCCTCCGTGCTTGCTTTTTCTCAGAAAGAGCCGTGGTGTGCCTTTTCGCCGGAAAACGCGTTTTCGGCCGAAAACGTGTACATTTGCACTTCCCCGCCACAGGGAAGCTGCTAGCCGGGAATTCTCTGCCTGGTTCTACCCGCTGCCCGGAACGCTACTCAGGGCAAAAGCGGTTCTCGTCCTCCGTGCTTGCTTTTTCTCAGAAAGAGCCGTGGTGTGCGTTTTCGCCGGAAAACGCGTTTTCGGCCGAAAACGTGTACGTTTGCACTTCCCCGCCACAGGGAAGCTGCTAGCCGGGAATTCTCTGCCTGGTTCTACCCGCTGCCCGGAACGCTACGCAGGGCAAAAGCGGTTCTCGTCCTCCGTGCTTGCTTTTTCTCAGAAAGAGCCGTGGTGTGCGTTTTCGCCGGAAAACGCGTTTTCGGCCGAAACCGTGTACGTTTGCACTTCCCCGCCACAGGGAAGCTGCTATCCGGGAATTCTCTGCCTGGTTCTACCCGCTGCCCGGAACGCTACGCAAGGCAAAAGCGGTTCTTGTCCTCCGTGCTTGCTTTTTCTCAGAAAGAGCCGTGGTGTGCGTTTTCGCCGGAAAACGCGTTTTCGGCCGAAAACCTGTACGTTTGCACTTCCCCGCCACAGGGAAGCTGCTAGCCGGGAATTCTCTGCTTGGTTCTACCCGCTGCTGGAACGCTACGCAGGGCAAAAGCGGTTCTCGTCCTCCGTGCTTGCTTTTTCTCAGAAAGAGCCGTGGTGTGTGTTTTCACCGTAAAACGCGTTTTCGGCCGAAACCGTGTACGTTTCCACTTTCCCGCCACAGGGAAGCTGCTAGCCGGGAATTCTCTGCCTGGTTCTACCCGCTGCCCGGAACGCTACGCAGGGCAAAAGCGGTTCTCGTCCTCCGTGCTTGCTTTTTCTCAGAAAGAGCCGTGGTGTGCGTTTTCGCCGTAAAACGCTTTTTCGGCCGAAACCGTGTACGTTTGCACTTCCCCGCCACAGGGAAGCTGCTAGCCGGGAATTCTCTGCCTGGTTCTACCCGCTGCCGGAACGCTACGCAGGGCAAAAGCGGTTCTCGTCCTCCGTGCTTGCTTTATCTCAGAAAGAGCCGTGGTGTTCGTTTTCGCCGGAAAACTCGTTTTCGGCCGAAAACGTGTATGTTTGCACTTCCCCGCCACAGGGAAGCTGCTAGCCGGGAATTCTCTGACTGGTTCTACCCGCTGCCCGGAACGCTACGCAGGGCAAAAGCGGTTCTCGTCCTCCGTGCTTGCTTTTTCTCAGAAAGAGCCGTGGTGTGCGTTTTCGCCGGAAAACGCGTTTTCGGCCGAAAACGTGTACGTTTGCACTTCCCCGCCACAGGGAAGCTGCTAGCCGGGAATTCTCTGCCTGGTTCTACCCGCTGCCCGGAACGCTACGCAGGGCAAAAGCGGTTCTCGTCCTCCGTGCTTGCTTTTTCTCAGAAAGAGCCGTGGTGTGCGTTTTCGCCGGAAAACGCGTTTTCGGCCGAAAACGTGTACGTTTGCACTTCCCCGCCACAGGGAAGCTGCTAGCCGGGAATTCTCTGCGTGGTTCTACCCGCTGCCCGGAACGCTACGCAGGGCAAAAGCGGTTCTCGTCCTCCGTGCTTGCTTTATCTCAGAAAGAGCCGTGGTGTGTGTTATCGCCGTAAAACGCGTTTTCGGCCGAAAACGTGTACGTTTGCACTTCCCCGCCACAGGGAAGCTGCTAGCCGGGAATTCTCTGCCTGGTTCTACCCGCTGCCCGGAACGCTACGCAGGGCAAAAGCGGTTCTCATCCTCCGTGCTTGCTTTTTCTCAGAAAGAGCCGTGGTGTGCGTTTTCGCCGGAAAACGCGTTTTCGGCCGAAAACGTGTACGTTTGCACTTCCCCGCCACAGGGAAGCTGCTAGCCGGGAATTCTCTGCCTGGTTCTACCCGCTGCCCGGAACGCTACGCAGGGCAAAAGCGGTTCTCGTCCTCCGTGCTTGCTTTTTCTCAGAAAGAGCCGTGGTGTGCCTTTCCGCCGGAAAACGCGTTTTCGGCCGAAAACGTGTACGTTTGCACTTCCCCGCCACAGGGAAGCTGCTAGCCGGGAATTCTCTGCCTGGTTCTACCCGCTGCCCGGAACGCTACGCAGGGCAAAAGCGGTTCTCGTCCTCCGTGCTTGCTTTTTCTCAGAAAGAGCCGTGGTGTGCGTTTTCGCCGGAAAACGCGTTTTCGGCCGAAAACGTGTACGTTTGCACTTCCCCGCCACAGGGAAGCTGCTAGCCGGGAATTCTCTGCCTGGTTCTACCCGCTGCCCGGAACGCTACGCAGGGCAAAAGCGGTTCTCGTCCTCCGTGCTTGCTTTTTCTCAGAAAGAGCCGTGGTGTGCGTTTTCGCTGGAAAACGCGTTTTCGGCCGAAAACGTGTACGTTTGCACTTCCCCGCCACAGGGAAGCTGCTAGCCGGGAATTCTCTGCCTGGTTCTACCCGCTGCCCGGAACGCTACTCAGGGCAAAAGCGGTTCTCGTCCTCCGTGCTTGCTTTTTCTCAGAAAGAGCCGTGGTGTGCGTTTTTGCCGGAAAACGCGTTTTCGGCCGAAAACGTGTACGTTTGCACTTCCCCGCCACAGGGAAGCTGTTAGCCGGGAATTCTCTGCCTGGTTCTACCCGCAGCCGGAACGCTACGCAGGGCAAAAGCGGTTCTCGTCCTCCGTGCTTACTTTTTCTCAGAAAGAGCCGTGGTGTGCCTTTTCGCCGGAAAACGCGTTTTCGGCCGAAAACGTGTACGTTTGCACTTCCCCGCCACAGGGAAGCTGCTAGCCGGGAATTCTCTGCCTGGTTCTACCCGCTGCCCGGAACGCTACGCAGGGCAAAAGCGGTTCTCGTCCTCCGTGCTTGCTTTTTCTCAGAAAGAGCCGTGGTGTACGTTTTCGCCGGAAAACGCGTTTTCGGCCGAAAACGTGTACGTTTGCACTTCCCCGCCACAGGGAAGCTGCTAGCCGGGAATTCTCTGCCTGGTTCTACCCGCTGCCCGGAACGCTACGCAGGGCAAAAGCGGTTCTCGTCCTCCGTGCTTGCTTTTTCTCAGAAAGAGCCGTGGTGTGCCTTTTCGCCGGAAAACGCGTTTTCGGCCGAAAACGTGTACATTTGCACTTCCCCGCCACAGGGAAGCTGCTAGCCGGGAATTCTCTGCCTGGTTCTACCCGCTGCCCGGAACGCTACTCAGGGCAAAAGCGGTTCTCGTCCTCCGTGCTTGCTTTTTCTCAGAAAGAGCCGTGGTGTGCGTTTTCGCCGGAAAACGCGTTTTCGGCCGAAAACGTGTACGTTTGCACTTCCCCGCCACAGGGAAGCTGCTAGCCGGGAATTCTCTGCCTGGTTCTACCCGCTGCCCGGAACGCTACGCAGGGCAAAAGCGGTTCTCGTCCTCCGTGCTTGCTTTTTCTCAGAAAGAGCCGTGGTGTGCGTTTTCGCCGGAAAACGCGTTTTCGGCCGAAACCGTGTACGTTTGCACTTCCCCGCCACAGGGAAGCTGCTATCCGGGAATTCTCTGCCTGGTTCTACCCGCTGCCCGGAACGCTACGCAAGGCAAAAGCGGTTCTTGTCCTCCGTGCTTGCTTTTTCTCAGAAAGAGCCGTGGTGTGCGTTTTCGCCGGAAAACGCGTTTTCGGCCGAAAACCTGTACGTTTGCACTTCCCCGCCACAGGGAAGCTGCTAGCCGGGAATTCTCTGCTTGGTTCTACCCGCTGCTGGAACGCTACGCAGGGCAAAAGCGGTTCTCGTCCTCCGTGCTTGCTTTTTCTCAGAAAGAGCCGTGGTGTGTGTTTTCACCGTAAAACGCGTTTTCGGCCGAAACCGTGTACGTTTCCACTTTCCCGCCACAGGGAAGCTGCTAGCCGGGAATTCTCTGCCTGGTTCTACCCGCTGCCCGGAACGCTACGCAGGGCAAAAGCGGTTCTCGTCCTCCGTGCTTGCTTTTTCTCAGAAAGAGCCGTGGTGTGCGTTTTCGCCGTAAAACGCTTTTTCGGCCGAAACCGTGTACGTTTGCACTTCCCCGCCACAGGGAAGCTGCTAGCCGGGAATTCTCTGCCTGGTTCTACCCGCTGCCGGAACGCTACGCAGGGCAAAAGCGGTTCTCGTCCTCCGTGCTTGCTTTATCTCAGAAAGAGCCGTGGTGTTCGTTTTCGCCGGAAAACTCGTTTTCGGCCGAAAACGTGTATGTTTGCACTTCCCCGCCACAGGGAAGCTGCTAGCCGGGAATTCTCTGACTGGTTCTACCCGCTGCCCGGAACGCTACGCAGGGCAAAAGCGGTTCTCGTCCTCCGTGCTTGCTTTTTCTCAGAAAGAGCCGTGGTGTGCGTTTTCGCCGGAAAACGCGTTTTCGGCCGAAAACGTGTACGTTTGCACTTCCCCGCCACAGGGAAGCTGCTAGCCGGGAATTCTCTGCCTGGTTCTACCCGCTGCCCGGAACGCTACGCAGGGCAAAAGCGGTTCTCGTCCTCCGTGCTTGCTTTTTCTCAGAAAGAGCCGTGGTGTGCGTTTTCGCCGGAAAACGCGTTTTCGGCCGAAAACGTGTACGTTTGCACTTCCCCGCCACAGGGAAGCTGCTAGCCGGGAATTCTCTGCGTGGTTCTACCCGCTGCCCGGAACGCTACGCAGGGCAAAAGCGGTTCTCGTCCTCCGTGCTTGCTTTATCTCAGAAAGAGCCGTGGTGTGTGTTATCGCCGTAAAACGCGTTTTCGGCCGAAAACGTGTACGTTTGCACTTCCCCGCCACAGGGAAGCTGCTAGCCGGGAATTCTCTGCCTGGTTCTACCCGCTGCCCGGAACGCTACGCAGGGCAAAAGCGGTTCTCATCCTCCGTGCTTGCTTTTTCTCAGAAAGAGCCGTGGTGTGCGTTTTCGCCGGAAAACGCGTTTTCGGCCGAAAACGTGTACGTTTGCACTTCCCCGCCACAGGGAAGCTGCTAGCCGGGAATTCTCTGCCTGGTTCTACCCGCTGCCCGGAACGCTACGCAGGGCAAAAGCGGTTCTCGTCCTCCGTGCTTGCTTTTTCTCAGAAAGAGCCGTGGTGTGCCTTTCCGCCGGAAAACGCGTTTTCGGCCGAAAACGTGTACGTTTGCACTTCCCCGCCACAGGGAAGCTGCTAGCCGGGAATTCTCTGCCTGGTTCTACCCGCTGCCCGGAACGCTACGCAGGGCAAAAGCGGTTCTCGTCCTCCGTGCTTGCTTTTTCTCAGAAAGAGCCGTGGTGTGCGTTTTCGCCGGAAAACGCGTTTTCGGCCGAAAACGTGTACGTTTGCACTTCCCCGCCACAGGGAAGCTGCTAGCCGGGAATTCTCTGCCTGGTTCTACCCGCTGCCCGGAACGCTACGCAGGGCAAAAGCGGTTCTCGTCCTCCGTGCTTGCTTTTTCTCAGAAAGAGCCGTGGTGTGCGTTTTCGCTGGAAAACGCGTTTTCGGCCGAAAACGTGTACGTTTGCACTTCCCCGCCACAGGGAAGCTGCTAGCCGGGAATTCTCTGCCTGGTTCTACCCGCTGCCCGGAACGCTACTCAGGGCAAAAGCGGTTCTCGTCCTCCGTGCTTGCTTTTTCTCAGAAAGAGCCGTGGTGTGCGTTTTTGCCGGAAAACGCGTTTTCGGCCGAAAACGTGTACGTTTGCACTTCCCCGCCACAGGGAAGCTGTTAGCCGGGAATTCTCTGCCTGGTTCTACCCGCAGCCGGAACGCTACGCAGGGCAAAAGCGGTTCTCGTCCTCCGTGCTTACTTTTTCTCAGAAAGAGCCGTGGTGTGCCTTTTCGCCGGAAAACGCGTTTTCGGCCGAAAACGTGTACGTTTGCACTTCCCCGCCACAGGGAAGCTGCTAGCCGGGAATTCTCTGCCTGGTTCTACCCGCTGCCCGGAACGCTACGCAGGGCAAAAGCGGTTCTCGTCCTCCGTGCTTGCTTTTTCTCAGAAAGAGCCGTGGTGTACGTTTTCGCCGGAAAACGCGTTTTCGGCCGAAAACGTGTACGTTTGCACTTCCCCGCCACAGGGAAGCTGCTAGCCGGGAATTCTCTGCCTGGTTCTACCCGCTGCCCGGAACGCTACTCAGGGCAAAAGCGGTTCTCGTCCTCCGTGCTTGCTTTTTCTCAGAAAGAGCCGTGGTGTGCCTTTTCGCCGGAAAACGCGTTTTCGGCCGAAAACTTGTACGTTTACACTTCCCCGCCACAGGGAAGCTGCTAGCTGGGAATTCTCTGCCTGGTTCTACCCGCTGCCCGGAACGCTACGCAGGGCAAAAGCGGTTCTCGTCCTCCGTGCTTGCTTTTTCTCAGAAAGAGCCGTGGTGTGCGTTTTCGCCGGAAAACGCGTTTTCGGCCGAAAACGTGTACGTTTGCACTTCCCCGCCACAGGGAAGCTGCTAGCCGGGAATTCTCTGCCTGGTTCTACCCGCTGCCCGGAACGCTACGCAGGGCAAAAGCGGTTCTCGTCCTCCGTGCTTGCTTTTTCTCAGAAAGAGCCGTGGTGTGCCTTTCCGCCGGAAAACGCGTTTTCGGCCGAAAACGTGTACGTTTGCACTTCCCCGCCACAGGGAAGCTGCTAGCCGGGAATTCTCTGCCTGGTTCTACCCGCTGCCCGGAACGCTACGCAGGGCAAAAGCGGTTCTAGTCCTCCGTGCTTGCTTTTTCTCAGAAAGAGCCGTGGTGTGCGTTTTCGCCGGAAAACGCGTTTTCGGCCGAAAATTTGTACGTTTGCACTTCCCCGCCACAGGGAAGCTGCTAGCCGGGAATTCTCTGCCTGGTTCTACCCGCTGCCCGGAACGCTACGCAGGGCAAAAGCGGTTCTCGTCCTCCGTGCTTGCTTTTTCTCAGAAAGAGCCGTGGTGTGCGTTTTCGCCGGAAAACGCGTTTCCGGCCGAAAACGTGTACGTTTGCACTTCCCCGCCACAGGGAAGCTGCTAGCCGGGAATTCTCTGCCTGGTTCTACCCGCTGCCCGGAACGCTACGCAGGGCAAAAGCGGTTCTCGTCCTCCGTGCTTGCTTTATCTCAGAAAGAGCCGTGGTGTGTGTTATCGCCGTAAAACGCGTTTTCGGCCGAAAACGTGTACGTTTGCACTTCCCCGCCACAGGGAAGCTGCTAGCCGGGAATTCTCTGCCTGGTTCTACCCGCTGCCCGGAACGCTACGCAGGGCAAAAGCGGTTCTCATCCTCCGTGCTTGCTTTTTCTCAGAAAGAGCCGTGGTGTGCCTTTTCGCCGGAAAACGCGTTTTCGGCCGAAAACGTGTACGTTTGCACTTCCCCGCCACAGGGAAGCTGCTAGCCGGGAATTCTCTGCCTGGTTCTACCCGCTGCCCGGAACGCTACGCAGGGCAAAAGCGGTTCTCGTCCTCCGTGCTTGCTTTTTCTCAGAAAGAGCCGTGGTGTGCCTTTTCGCCGGAAAACGCGTTTTCGGCCGAAAACGTGTACGTTTGCACTTCCCCGCCACAGGGAAGCTGCTAGCCGGGAATTCTCTGCCTGGTTCTACCCGCTGCCCGGAACGCTACGCAGGGCAAAAGCGGTTCTCGTCCTCCGTGCTTGCTTTTTCTCAGAAAGAGCCGTGGTGTGCGTTTTCGCCGGAAAACGCGTTTTCGGCCGAAAACGTGTACGTTTGCACTTCCCCGCCACAGGGAAGCTGCTAGCCGGGAATTCTCTGCCTGGTTCTACCCGCTGCCCGGAACGCTACGCATGGCAAAAGCGGTTCTCGTCCTCCGTGCTTGCTTTTTCTCAGTAAGAGCCGTGGTGTGTGTTTTCGCCGGAAAACGAGTTTTCGGCCGAAAACGTGTACGTTTGCACTTCCCCGCCACAGGGAAGCTGCTAGCCGGGAATTCTCTGCCTGGTTCTACCCGCTGCCCGGAACGCTACGCAGGGCAAAAGCGGTTCTCGTCCTCCGTGCTTGCTTTTTCTCAGAAAGAGCCGTGGTGTGCCTTTTCGCCGGAAAACGCGTTTTCGGCCGAAAACGTGTACATTTGCACTTCCCCGCCACAGGGAAGCTGCTAGCCGGGAATTCTCTGCCTGGTTCTACCCGCTGCCCGGAACGCTACTCAGGGCAAAAGCGGTTCTCGTCCTCCGTGCTTGCTTTTTCTCAGAAAGAGCCGTGGTGTGCGTTTTCGCCGGAAAACGCGTTTTCGGCCGAAAACGTGTACGTTTGCACTTCCCCGCCACAGGGAAGCTGCTAGCCGGGAATTCTCTGCCTGGTTCTACCCGCTGCCTGGAACGCTACGCAGGGCAAAAGCGGTTCTAGTCCTCCGTGCTTGCTTTTACTCAGAAAGAGCCGTGGTGTGCGTTTTCGCCGGAAAACGCGTTTTCGGCCGAAAACGTGTACGTTTGCACTTCCCCGCCACAGGGAAGCTGCTAGCCGGGAATTCTCTGCCTGGTTCTACCCGCTGCCCGGAACGCTACGCAGGGCAAAAGCGGTTCTCGTCCTCCGTGCTTGCTTTTTCTCAGAAAGAGCCGTGGTGTGCGTTTTCGCCGGAAAACGCGTTTTCGCCGGAAATCGCGTTTTCGGCCGAAACCGTGTACGTTTGCACTTCCCCGCCACAGGGAAGCTGCTATCCGGGAATTCTCTGCCTGGTTCTACCCGCTGCCCGGAACGCTACGCAAGGCAAAAGCGGTTCTTGTCCTCCGTGCTTGCTTTTTCTCAGAAAGAGCCGTGGTGTGCGTTTTCGCCGGAAAACGCGTTTTCGGCCGAAAACGTGTACGTTTGCACTTCCCCGCCACAGGGAAGCTGCTAGCCGGGAATTCTCTGCTTGGTTCTACCCGCTGCTGGAACGCTACGCAGGGCAAAAGCGGTTCTCGTCCTCCGTGCTTGCTTTTTCTCAGAAAGAGCCGTGGTGTGTGTTTTCACCGTAAAACGCGTTTTCGGCCGAAACCGTGTACGTTTGCACTTTCCCGCCACAGGGAAGCTGCTAGCCGGGAATTCTCTGCCTGGTTCTACCCGCTGCCCGGAACGCTACGCAGGGCAAAAGCGGTTCTCGTCCTCCGTGCTTGCTTTTTCTCAGAAAGAGCCGTGGTGTTCGTTTTCGCCGTAAAACGCTTTTTCGGCCGAAACCGTGTACGTTTGCACTTCCCCGCCACAGGGAAGCTGCTAGCCGGGAATTCTCTGCCTGGTTCTACCCGCTGCCGGAACGCTACGCAGGGCAAAAGCGGTTCTCGTCCTCCGTGCTTGCTTTTTCTCAGAAAGAGCCGTGGTGTTCGTTTTCGCCGGAAAACTCGTTTTCGGCCGAAAACGTGTATGTTTGCACTTCCCCGCCACAGGGAAGCTGCTAGCCGGGAATTCTCTGACTGGTTCTACCCGCTGCCCGGAACGCTACGCAGGGCAAAAGCGGTTCTCGTCCTCCGTGCTTGCTTTTTCTCAGAAAGAGCCGTGGTGTGCGTTTTCAACAGAAAACGCGTTTTCGGCCGAAAACGTGTACGTTTGCACTTCCCCGCCACAGGGAAGCTGCTAGCCGGGAATTCTCTGCCTGGTTCTACCCGCTGCCCGGAACGCTACGCAGGGCAAAAGCGGTTCTCGTCCTCCGTGCTTGCTTTTTCTCAGAAAGAGCCGTGGTGTGCGTTTTCGCCGGAAAACGCGTTTTCGGCCGAAAACGTGTACGTTTGCACTTCCCCGCCACAGGGAAGCTGCTAGCCGGGAATTCTCTGCCTGGTTCTACCCGCTGCCCGGAACGCTACGCAGGGCAAAAGCGGTTCTCGTCCTCCGTGCTTGCTTTATCTCAGAAAGAGCCGTGGTGTGTGTTATCGCCGTAAAACGCGTTTTCGGCCGAAAACGTGTACGTTTGCACTTCCCCGCCACAGGGAAGCTGCTAGCCGGGAATTCTCTGCCTGGTTCTACCCGCTGCCCGGAACGCTACTCAGGGCAAAAGCGGTTCTCATCCTCCGTGCTTGCTTTTTCTCAGAAAGAGCCGTGGTGTGCGTTTTCGCCGGAAAACGCGTTTTCGGCCGAAAACGTGTACGTTTGCACTTCCCCGCCACAGGGAAGCTGCTAGCCGGGAATTCTCTGCCTGGTTCTACCCGCTGCCCGGAACGCTACGCAGGGCAAAAGCGGTTCTCGTCCTCCGTGCTTGCTTTTTCTCAGAAAGAGCCGTGGTGTGCCTTTTCACCGGAAACCGCGTTTTCGGCCGAAAACGTGTACGTTTGCACTTCCCCGCCACAGGGAAGCTGCTAGCCGGGAATTCTCTGCCTGGTTCTACCCGCTGCCCGGAACGCTACGCAGGGCAAAAGCGGTTCTCGTCCTCCGTGCTTGCTTTTTCTCAGAAAGAGCCGTGGTGTGCGTTTTCGCCGGAAAACGCGTTTTCGGCCGAAAACGTGTACGTTTGCACTTCCCCGCCACAGGGAAGCTGCTAGCCGGGAATTCTCTGCCTGGTTCTACCCGCTGCCCGGAACGCTACGCAGGGCAAAAGCGGTTCTCGTCCTCCGTGCTTGCTTTTTCTCAGAAAGAGCCGTGGTGTGCGTTTTCGATAGAAAACGCGTTTTCGGCCGAAAACTTGTACGTTTGCACTTCCCCGCCACAGGGAAGCTGCTAGCCGGGAATTCTCTGCCTGGTTCTACCCGCTGCCCGGAACGCTACGCATGGCAAAAGCGGTTCTCGTCCTCCGTGCTTGCTTTTTCTCAGTAAGAGCCGTGGTGTGTGTTTTCGCCGGAAAACGAGTTTTCGGCCGAAAACGTGTACGTTTGCACTTCCCCGCCACAGGGAAGCTGCTAGCCGGGAATTCTCTGCCTGGTTCTACCCGCTGCCCGGAACGCTACGCAGGGCAAAAGCGGTTCTCGTCCTCCGTGCTTGCTTTTTCTCAGAAAGAGCCGTGGTGTGCCTTTTCGCCGGAAAACGCGTTTTCGGCCGAAAACGTGTACATTTGCACTTCCCCGCCACAGGGAAGCTGCTAGCCGGGAATTCTCTGCCTGGTTCTACCCGCTGCCCGGAACGCTACGCAGGGCAAAAGCGGTTCTCGTCCTCCGTGCTTGCTTTTTCTCAGAAAGAGCCGTGGTGTGCGTTTTCGCCGGAAAACGCGTTTTCGGCCGAAACCGTGTACGTTTGCACTTCCCCGCCACAGGGAAGCTGCTAGCCGGGAATTCTCTGCCTGGTTCTACCCGCTGCCCGGAACGCTACGCAGGGCAAAAGCGGTTCTCGTCCTCCGTGCTTGCTTTTTCTCAGAAAGAGCCGTGGTGTGCGTTTTCGCCGGAAAACGCGTTTTCGGCCGAAACCGTGTACGTTTGCACTTCCCCGCCACAGGGAAGCTGCTATCCGGGAATTCTCTGCCTGGTTCTACCCGCTGCCCGGAACGCTACGCAAGGCAAAAGCGGTTCTTGTCCTCCGTGCTTGCTTTTTCTCAGAAAGAGCCGTGGTGTGCGTTTTCGCCGGAAAACGCGTTTTCGGCCGAAAACGTGTACGTTTGCACTTCCCCGCCACAGGGAAGCTGCTAGCCGGGAATTCTCTGCTTGGTTCTACCCGCTGCTGGAACGCTACACAGGGCAAAAGCGGTTCTCGTCCTCCGTGCTTGCTTTTTCTCAGAAAGAGCCGTGGTGTGTGTTTTCACCGTAAAACGCGTTTTCGGCCGAAACCGTGTACGTTTGCACTTTCCCGCCACAGGGAAGCTGCTAGCCGGGAATTCTCTGCCTGGTTCTACCCGCTGCCCGGAACGCTACGCAGGGCAAAAGCGGTTCTCGTCCTCCGTGCTTGCTTTTTCTCAGAAAGAGCCGTGGTGTGCGTTTTCGCCGTAAAACGCTTTTTCGGCCGAAACCGTGTACGTTTGCACTTCCCCGCCACAGGGAAGCTGCTAGCCGGGAATTCTCTGCCTGGTTCTACCCGCTGCCGGAATGCTACGCAGGGCAAAAGCGGTTCTCGTCCTCCGTGCTTGCTTTATCTCAGAAAGAGCCGTGGTGTTCGTTTTCGCCGGAAAACTCGTTTTCGGCCGAAAACGTGTATGTTTGCACTTCCCCGCCACAGGGAAGCTGCTAGCCGGGAATTCTCTGACTGGTTCTACCCGCTGCCCGGAACGCTACGCAGGGCAAAAGCGGTTCCCGTCCTCCGTGCTTGCTTTTTCTCAGTAAGAGCCGTGGTGTGTGTTTTCGCCGGAAAACGCGTTTTCGGCCGAAAACGTGTACGTTTGCACTTCCCCGCCACAGGGAAGCTGCTAGCCGGGAATTCTCTGCCTGGTTCTACCCGCTGCCCGGAACGCTACGCAGGGCAAAAGCGGTTCTCGTCCTCCGTGCTTGCTTTTTCTCAGAAAGAGCCGTGGTGTGCGTTTTCAACAGAAAACGCGTTTTCGGCCGAAAACGTGTACGTTTGCACTTCCCCGCCACAGGCAAGCTGCTAGCCGGGAATTCTCTGCCTGGTTCTACCCGCTGCCCGGAACGCTACGCAGGGCAAAAGCGGTTCTCGTCCTCCGTGCTTGCTTTTTCTCAGAAAGAGCCGTGGTGTGCGTTTTCGCCGGAAAACGCGTTTTCGGCCGAAAACGTGTACGTTTGCACTTCCCCGCCACAGGGAAGCTGCTAGCCGGGAATTCTCTGCCTGGTTCTACCCGCTGCCCGGAACGCTACGCAGGGCAAAAGCGGTTCTCGTCCTCCGTGCTTGCTTTTTCTCAGAAAGAGCCGTGGTGTGCGTTTTTGCCGGAAAACGCGTTTTCGGCCGAAAACGTGTACGTTTGCACTTCCCCGCCACAGGGAAGCTGCTAGCCGGGAATTCTCTGCCTGGTTCTACCCGCTGCCCGGAACGCTACGCAGGGCAAAAGCGGTTCTCGTCCTCCGTGCTTGCTTTTTCTCAGAAAGAGCCGTGCTGTGCGTTTTCGCCGGAAAACGCGTTTTCGGCCGAAAATTTGTACGTTTGCACTTCCCCGCCACAGGGAAGCTGCTAGCCGGGAATTCTCTGCCTGGTTCTACCCGCTGCCCGGAACGCTACGCAGGGCAAAAGCGGTTCTCGTCCTCCGTGCTTGCTTTTTCTCAGAAAGAGCCGTGGTGTGCGTATTCGACGGAAAACGCGTTTTCGGCCGAAAACGTGTACGTTTGCACTTCCCCGCCACAGGGAAGCTGCTAGCCGGGAATTCTCTGCCTGGTTCTACCCGCTGCCCGGAACGCTACGCGGGGCAAAAGCGGTTCTCGTCCTCCGTGCTTGCTTTTTCTCAGAAAGAGCCGTGGTGTGCGTTTTCGCCGGAAAACGCGTTTTCGGCCGAAAACGTGTACGTTTGCACTTCCCCGCCACAGGGAAGCTGCTAGCCGGGAATTCTCTGCCTGGTTCTACCCGCTGTCCGGAACGCTACGCAGGGCAAAAGTGGTTCTCGTCCTCCGTGCTTCCTTGTTCTCAGAAAGAGCCGTGGTGTGTGTTTTCACCGTAAAACGCGTTTTCGGCCGAAACCGTGTATGTTTGCACTTCCCCGCCACAGGGAAGCTTCTAGCAGGGAATTCTCTGCCTGGTTCTACCCGCTGCCCGGAACGCTACGCAGGGCAAAAGCGGTTCTCGTCCTCCGTGCTTGCTTTTTCTCAGAAAGAGCCATGGTGTGCGTTTTCGCCGGAAAACGCGTTTTCGGCCGAAAACGTGTACGTTTGCACTTCCCCGCCACAGGGAAGCTGCTAGCCGGGAATTCTCTGCCTGGTTCTACCCGCTGCCCGGAACGCTACGCAGGGCAAAAGCGGTTCTCGTCCTCCGTGCTTGCTTTTTCTCAGAAAGAGCCGTGGTGTGCGTTTTCGATAGAAAACGCGTTTTCGGCCGAAAACTTGTACGTTTGCACTTCCCCGCCACAGGGAAGCTGCTAGCCGGGAATTCTCTGCCTGGTTCTACCCGCTGCCGGAACGCTACGCAGGGCAAAAGCGGTTCTCGTCCTCCGTGCTTGCTTTTTCTCAGAAAGAGCCGTGGTGTGCCTTTTCGCCGGAAAACGCGTTTTCGGCCGAAAACGTGTACGTTTGCACTTCCCCGCCACAGGGAAGCTGCTAGCCGGGAATTCTCTGCCTGGTTCTACCCGCTGCCGGAACGCTACGCAGGGCAAAAGCGGTTCTCGTCCTACGTGCTTGCTTTATCTCAGAAAGAGACGTGGTGTTCGTTTTCGCCGGAAAACTCGTTTTCGGCCGAAAACGTGTATGTTTGCACTTCCCCGCCACAGGGAAGCTGCTAGCCGGGAATTCTCTGCCTGGTTCTACCCGCTGCCCGGAATGCTACTCAGGGCAAAAGCGGTTCTCGTCCTCCGTGCTTGCTTTTTCTCAGAAAGAGCCGTGGTGTGCGTTTTCGCCGGAAAACGCGTTTTCGGCCGAAAACGTGTACGTTTGCACTTCCCTGCCACAGGGAAGCTGCTAGCCGGGAATTCTCTGCCTGGTTCTACCCGCTGCCCGGAACGCTACGCAGGGCAAAAGCGGTTCTCGTCCTCCGTGCTTGCTTTTCTCAGAAAGAGCCGTGGTGTGTGTTTTCAACAGAAAACGCGTTTTCGGCCGAAAACGTGTACGTTTGCACTTCCCCGCCACAGGGAAGCTGCTAGCCGGGAATTCTCTGCCTGGTTCTACCCGCTGCCCGGAACGCTACGCAGGGCAAAAGCGGTTCTCGTCCTCCGTGCTTGCTTTTTCTCAGAAAGAGCCGTGGTGTGCGTTTTCGCCGGAAAACGCGTTTTCGGACTAAATCGTGTATGTTTGCACTTCCCCGCCACAGGGAAGCTGCTAGCCGGGAATTCTCTGCCTGGTTCTACCCGCTGCCCTGAACGCTACTCAGGGCAAAAGCGGTTCTCGTCCACCGTGCTTTCTTTTTCTCAGAAAGAGCCGTGGTGTGCGTTTTCGCTGGAAAACGCGTTTTCGGCCGAAAACGTGTACGTTTGCACTTCCCCGCCACAGGGAAGCTGTTAGCCGGGAATTCTCTGCATGGTTCTACCCGCTGCCGGAACGCTACGCAGGGCAAAAGCGGTTCTCGTCCTCCGTGCTTGCTTTTTCTCAGAAAGAGCCGTGGTGTGTGTTTTCACCGTAAAACGCGTTTTCGGCCGAAAACGTGTACGTTTGCACTTCCCCGCCACAGGGAAGCTGCTAGCCGGGAATTCTCTGCCTGGTTCTACCCGCTGCCCGGAACGCTACGCAGGGCAAAAGCGGTTCTCGTCCTCCGTGCTTGCTTTTTCTCAGAAAGAGCCGTGGTGTGCGTTTTCGCCGGAAAACGCGTTTTCGGCCGAAAACGTGTACGTTTGCACTTCCCCGCCACAGGGAAGCTGCTAGCCGGGAATTCTCTGCCTGGTTCTACCCGCTGCCCGGAACGCTACGCAGGGCAAAAGCGGTTCTCGTCCTCCGTGCTTGCTTTTTCTCAGAAAGAGCCGTGGTGTGCCTCTTCGCCGGAAAACGCGTTTTCGGCCGAAAACGTGTACGTTTGCACTTCCCCGCCACAGGGAAGCTTCTAGCCGGGAATTCTCTGCCTGGTTCTACCCGCTGCCCGGAACGCTACGCAGGGCAAAAGCGGTTCTCGTCCTCCGTGCTTGCTTTTTCTCAGAAAGAGCCGTGGTGTGCCTTTTCGCTGGAAAACGCGTTTTCGGCCAAAAACGTGTACGTTTGCACTTCCCCGCCACAGGGAAGCTGCTAGCCGGGAATTCTCTGCCTGGTTCTACCCGCTGCCCGGAACGCTACGCAGGGCAAAAGCGGTTCTCGTCCTCCGTGCTTGCTTTTTCTCAGAAAGAGCCGTGGTGTGCCTTTTCGCCGGAAAAAGCGTTTTCGGCCGAAAACGTGTACGTTTGCACTTCCCCGCCACAGGGAAGCTGCTAGCCCGGAATTCTCTGCCTGGTTCTACCCGCTGCCCGGAACGCTACGCAGGGCAAAAGCGGTTCTCGTCCTCCGTGCTTGCTTGTTCTCAGAAAGAGCCGTGGTGTGTGTTTTCACCGTAAAACGCGTTTTCGGCCGAAAACGTGTACGTTTGCACTTCCCCGCCACAGGGAAGCTGCTAGCCGGGAATTCTCTGCCTGGTTCTACCCGCTGCCCGGAACGCTACGCAGGGCAAAAGCGGTTCTCGTCCTCCGTGCTTGCTTTTTCTCAGAAAGAGCCGTGGTGTGCCTCTTCGCCGGAAAACGCGTTTTCGGCCGAAAACGTGTACGTTTGCACTTCCCCGCCACAGGGAAGCTTCTAGCAGGGAATTCTCTGCCTGGTTCTACCCGCTGCCCGGAACGCTACGCAGGGCAAAAGCGGTTCTCGTCCTCCGTGCTTGCTTTTTCTCAGAAAGAGCCGTGCTGTGCGTTTTCGCCGGAAAACGCGTTTTCGGCCAAAAACGTGTACGTTTGCACTTCCCCGCCACAGGGAATCTGCTACCGGGAATTCTCTGCCTGGTTCTACCCGCTGCCCGGAACGCTACGCAGGGCAAAAGCGGTTCTCGTCCTCCGTGCTTGCTTTTTCTCAGAAAGAGCCGTGGTGTGCGTTTTCGCCGGAAAACGCGTTTTCGGCCGAAAACGTGTACGTTTGCACTTCCCCGCCACAGGGAAGCTGCTAGCCGGGAATTCTCTGACTGGTTCTACCCGCTGCCCGGAACGCTACGCAGGGCAAAAGCGGTTCTCGTCCTCCGTGCTTGCTTTTTCTCAGTAAGAGCCGTGGTGTGTGTTTTCGCCGGAAAACGCGTTTTCGGCCGAAAACGTGTACGTTTGCACTTCCCCGCCACAGGGAAGCTGCTAGCCGGGAATTCTCTGCCTGGTTCTACCCGCTGCCCGGAACGCTACGCAGGGCAAAAGCGGTTCTCGTCCTCCGTGCTTGCTTTTTCTCAGAAAGAGCCGTGGTGTGCGTTTTCAACAGAAAACGCGTTTTCGGCCGAAAACGTGTACGTTTGCACTTCCCCGCCACAGGCAAGCTGCTAGCCGGGAATTCTCTGCCTGGTTCTACCCGCTGCCCGGAACGCTACGCAGGGCAAAAGCGGTTCTCGTCCTCCGTGCTTGCTTTTTCTCAGAAAGAGCCGTGGTGTGCGTTTTCGCCGGAAAACGCGTTTTCGGCCGAAAACGTGTACGTTTGCACTTCCCCGCCACAGGGAAGCTGCTAGCCGGGAATTCTCTGCCTGGTTCTACCCGCTGCCCGGAACGCTACGCAGGGCAAAAGCGGTTCTCGTCCTCCGTGCTTGCTTTTTCTCAGAAAGAGCCGTGGTGTGCGTTTTTGCCGGAAAACGCGTTTTCGGCCGAAAACGTGTACGTTTGCACTTCCCCGCCACAGGGAAGCTGCTAGCCGGGAATTCTCTGCCTGGTTCTACCCGCTGCCCGGAACGCTACGCAGGGCAAAAGCGGTTCTCGTCCTCCGTGCTTGCTTTTTCTCAGAAAGAGCCGTGCTGTGCGTTTTCGCCGGAAAACGCGTTTTCGGCCGAAAATTTGTACGTTTGCACTTCCCCGCCACAGGGAAGCTGCTAGCCGGGAATTCTCTGCCTGGTTCTACCCGCTGCCCGGAACGCTACGCAGGGCAAAAGCGGTTCTCGTCCTCCGTGCTTGCTTTTTCTCAGAAAGAGCCGTGGTGTGCGTATTCGCCGGAAAACGCGTTTTCGGCCGAAAACGTGTACGTTTGCACTTCCCCGCCACAGGGAAGCTGCTAGCCGGGAATTCTCTGCCTGGTTCTACCCGCTGCCCGGAACGCTACGCGGGGCAAAAGCGGTTCTCGTCCTCCGTGCTTGCTTTTTCTCAGAAAGAGCCGTGGTGTGCGTTTTCGCCGGAAAACGCGTTTTCGGCCGAAAACGTGTACGTTTGCACTTCCCCGCCACAGGGAAGCTGCTAGCCGGCAATTCTCTGCCTGGTTCTACCCGCTGCCCGGAACGCTACGCAGGGCAAAAGCGGTTCTCGTCCTCCGTGCTTGCTTTTTCTCAGAAAGAGCCGTGGTGTGCGTTTTCGATAGAAAACGCGTTTTCGGCCGAAAACTTGTACGTTTGCACTTCCCCGCCACAGGGAAGCTGCTAGCCGGGAATTCTCTGCCTGGTTCTACCCGCTGCCGGAACGCTACGCAGGGCAAAAGCGGTTCTCGTCCTCCGTGCTTGCTTTTTCTCAGAAAGAGCCGTGGTGTGCCTTTTCGCCGGAAAACGTGTTTTCGGCCAAAAACGTGTACGTTTGCACTTCCCCGCCACAGGGAAGCTGCTAGCCGGGAATTCTCTGCCTGGTTCTACCCGCTGCCCGGAACGCTACGCAGGGCAAAAGCGGTTCTCGTCCTCCGTGCTTGCTTTTTCTCAGAAAGAGCCGTGGTGTGCGTTTTCGCCGGAAAACGCGTTTTCGGCCGAAAACGTGTACGTTTGCACTTCCCCGCCACAGGGAAGCTGCTAGCCGGGAATTCTCTGCCTGGTTCTACCCGCTGCCCGGAACGCTACGCAGGGCAAAAGCGGTTCTCGTCCTCCGTGCTTGCTTTTTCTCAGAAAGAGCCGTGGTGTGCCTTTTCGCCGGAAAACGCGTTTTCGGCCGAAAACGTGTACGTTTGCACTTCCCCGCCACAGGGAAGCTGCTAGCCGGGAATTCTCTGCCTGGTTCTACCCGCTGCCGGAACGCTACGCAGGGCAAAAGCGGTTCTCGTCCTACGTGCTTGCTTTATCTCAGAAAGAGACGTGGTGTTCGTTTTCGCCGGAAAACTCGTTTTCGGCCGAAAACGTGTATGTTTGCACTTCCCCGCCACAGGGAAGCTGCTAGCCGGGAATTCTCTGCCTGGTTCTACCCGCTGCCCGGAATGCTACTCAGGGCAAAAGCGGTTCTCGTCCTCCGTGCTTGCTTTTTCTCAGAAAGAGCCGTGGTGTGCGTTTTCGCCGGAAAACGCGTTTTCGGCCGAAAACGTGTACGTTTGCACTTCCCTGCCACAGGGAAGCTGCTAGCCGGGAATTCTCTGCCTGGTTCTACCCGCTGCCCGGAACGCTACGCAGGGCAAAAGCGGTTCTCGTCCTCCGTGCTTGCTTTTCTCAGAAAGAGCCGTGGTGTGTGTTTTCAACAGAAAACGCGTTTTCGGCCGAAAACGTGTACGTTTGCACTTCCCCGCCACAGGGAAGCTGCTAGCCGGGAATTCTCTGCCTGGTTCTACCCGCTGCCCGGAACGCTACGCAGGGCAAAAGCGGTTCTCGTCCTCCGTGCTTGCTTTTTCTCAGAAAGAGCCGTGGTGTGCGTTTTCGCCGGAAAACGCGTTTTCGGACTAAATCGTGTATGTTTGCACTTCCCCGCCACAGGGAAGCTGCTAGCCGGGAATTCTCTGCCTGGTTCTACCCGCTGCCCTGAACGCTACTCAGGGCAAAAGCGGTTCTCGTCCACCGTGCTTTCTTTTTCTCAGAAAGAGCCGTGGTGTGCGTTTTCGCTGGAAAACGCGTTTTCGGCCGAAAACGTGTACGTTTGCACTTCCCCGCCACAGGGAAGCTGTTAGCCGGGAATTCTCTGCATGGTTCTACCCGCTGCCGGAACGCTACGCAGGGCAAAAGCGGTTCTCGTCCTCCGTGCTTGCTTTTTCTCAGAAAGAGCCGTGGTGTGTGTTTTCACCGTAAAACGCGTTTTCGGCCGAAAACGTGTACGTTTGCACTTCCCCGCCACAGGGAAGCTGCTAGCCGGGAATTCTCTGCCTGGTTCTACCCGCTGCCCGGAACGCTACGCAGGGCAAAAGCGGTTCTCGTCCTCCGTGCTTGCTTTTTCTCAGAAAGAGCCGTGGTGTGCGTTTTCGCCGGAAAACGCGTTTTCGGCCGAAAACGTGTACGTTTGCACTTCCCCGCCACAGGGAAGCTGCTAGCCGGGAATTCTCTGCCTGGTTCTACCCGCTGCCCGGAACGCTACGCAGGGCAAAAGCGGTTCTCGTCCTCCGTGCTTGCTTTTTCTCAGAAAGAGCCGTGGTGTGCCTCTTCGCCGGAAAACGCGTTTTCGGCCGAAAACGTGTACGTTTGCACTTCCCCGCCACAGGGAAGCTTCTAGCAGGGAATTCTCTGCCTGGTTCTACCCGCTGCCCGGAACGCTACGCAGGGCAAAAGCGGTTCTCGTCCTCCGTGCTTGCTTTTTCTCAGAAAGAGCCGTGGTGTGCGTTTTCGCCGGAAAACGCGTTTTCGGCCGAAAACGTGTACGTTTGCACTTCCCCGCCACAGGGAATCTGCTACCGGGAATTCTCTGCCTGGTTCTACCCGCTGCCCGGAACGCTACGCAGGGCAAAAGCGGTTCTCGTCCTCCGTGCTTGCTTTTTCTCAGAAAGAGCCGTGGTGTGCGTTTTCGCCGGAAAACGCGTTTTCGGCCGAAAACGTGTACGTTTGCACTTCCCCGCCACAGGGAAGCTGCTAGCCGGGAATTCTCTGCCTGGTTCTACCCGCTGCCCGGAACGCTACGCAGGGCAAAAGCGGTTCTCGTCCTCCGTGCTTGCTTTTTCTCAGAAAGAGCCGTGGTGTGCCTTTTCGCTGGAAAACGCGTTTTCGGCCAAAAACGTGTACGTTTGCACTTCCCCGCCACAGGGAAGCTGCTAGCCGGGAATTCTCTGCCTGGTTCTACCCGCTGCCCGGAACGCTACGCAGGGCAAAAGCGGTTCTCGTCCTCCGTGCTTGCTTTTTCTCAGAAAGAGCCGTGGTGTGCCTTTTCGCCGGAAAAAGCGTTTTCGGCCGAAAACGTGTACGTTTGCACTTCCCCGCCACAGGGAAGCTGCTAGCCCGGAATTCTCTGCCTGGTTCTACCCGCTGCCCGGAACGCTACGCAGGGCAAAAGCGGTTCTCGTCCTCCGTGCTTGCTTGTTCTCAGAAAGAGCCGTGGTGTGTGTTTTCACCGTAAAACGCGTTTTCGGCCGAAAACGTGTACGTTTGCACTTCCCCGCCACAGGGAAGCTGCTAGCCGGGAATTCTCTGCCTGGTTCTACCCGCTGCCCGGAACGCTACGCAGGGCAAAAGCGGTTCTCGTCCTCCGTGCTTGCTTTTTCTCAGAAAGAGCCGTGGTGTGCGTTTTCGCCGGAAAACGCGTTTTCGGCCGAAAACGTGTACGTTTGCACTTCCCCGCCACAGGGAAGCTGCTAGCCGGGAATTCTCTGCCTGGTTCTACCCGCTGCCCGGAACGCTACGCAGGGCAAAAGCGGTTCTCGTCCTCCGTGCTTGCTTTTTCTCAGAAAGAGCCGTGGTGTGCCTCTTCGCCGGAAAACGCGTTTTCGGCCGAAAACGTGTACGTTTGCACTTCCCCGCCACAGGGAAGCTTCTAGCAGGGAATTCTCTGCCTGGTTCTACCCGCTGCCCGGAACGCTACGCAGGGCAAAAGCGGTTCTCGTCCTCCGTGCTTGCTTTTTCTCAGAAAGAGCCGTGGTGTGCGTTTTCGCCGGAAAACGCGTTTTCGGCCGAAAACGTGTACGTTTGCACTTCCCCGCCACAGGGAAGCTGCTAGCCGGGAATTCTCTGCCTGGTTCTACCCGCTGCCCGGAACGCTACGCAGGGCAAAAGCGGTTCTCGTCCTCCGTGCTTGCTTTTTCTCAGAAAGAGCCGTGGTGTGCGTTTTCGATAGAAAACGCGTTTTCGGCCGAAAACTTGTACGTTTGCACTTCCCCGCCACAGGGAAGCTGCTAGCCGGGAATTCTCTGCCTGGTTCTACCCGCTGCCGGAACGCTACGCAGGGCAAAAGCGGTTCTCGTCCTCCGTGCTTGCTTTTTCTCAGAAAGAGCCGTGGTGTGCCTTTTCGCCGGAAAACGTGTTTTCGGCCAAAAACGTGTACGTTTGCACTTCCCCGCCACAGGGAAGCTGCTAGCCGGGAATTCTCTGCCTGGTTCTACCCGCTGCCCGGAACGCTACGCAGGGCAAAAGCGGTTCTCGTCCTCCGTGCTTGCTTTTTCTCAGAAAGAGCCGTGGTGTGCGTTTTCGCCGGAAAACGCGTTTTCGGCCGAAAACGTGTACGTTTGCACTTCCCCGCCACAGGGAAGCTGCTAGCCGGGAATTCTCTGCCTGGTTCTACCCGCTGTCCGGAACGCTACGCAGGGCAAAAGTGGTTCTCGTCCTCCGTGCTTCCTTGTTCTCAGAAAGAGCCGTGGTGTGTGTTTTCACCGTAAAACGCGTTTTCGGCCGAAACCGTGTATGTTTGCACTTTCCCGCCACAGGGAAGCTGCTAGCCGGGAATTCTCTGCCTGGTTCTACCCGCTGCCCGGAACGCTACGCAGGGCAAAAGCGGTTCTCGTCCTCCGTGCTTGCTTTTTCTCAGAAAGAGCCGTGGTGTGCCTTTTCGCCGGAAAACGCGTTTTCGGCCGAAAACGTGTACGTTTGCACTTCCCCGCCACAGGGAAGCTGCTAGCCGGGAATTCTCTGCCTGGTTCTACCCGCTGCCGGAACGCTACGCAGGGCAAAAGCGGTTCTCGTCCTACGTGCTTGCTTTATCTCAGAAAGAGACGTGGTGTTCGTTTTCGCCGGAAAACTCGTTTTCGGCCGAAAACGTGTATGTTTGCACTTCCCCGCCACAGGGAAGCTGCTAGCCGGGAATTCTCTGCCTGGTTCTACCCGCTGCCCGGAATGCTACTCAGGGCAAAAGCGGTTCTCGTCCTCCGTGCTTGCTTTTTCTCAGAAAGAGCCGTGGTGTGCGTTTTCGCCGGAAAACGCGTTTTCGGCCGAAAACGTGTACGTTTGCACTTCCCTGCCACAGGGAAGCTGCTAGCCGGGAATTCTCTGCCTGGTTCTACCCGCTGCCCGGAACGCTACGCAGGGCAAAAGCGGTTCTCGTCCTCCGTGCTTGCTTTTCTCAGAAAGAGCCGTGGTGTGTGTTTTCAACAGAAAACGCGTTTTCGGCCGAAAACGTGTACGTTTGCACTTCCCCGCCACAGGGAAGCTGCTAGCCGGGAATTCTCTGCCTGGTTCTACCCGCTGCCCGGAACGCTACGCAGGGCAAAAGCGGTTCTCGTCCTCCGTGCTTGCTTTTTCTCAGAAAGAGCCGTGGTGTGCGTTTTCGCCGGAAAACGCGTTTTCGGACTAAATCGTGTATGTTTGCACTTCGCCGCCACAGGGAAGCTGCTAGCCGGGAATTCTCTGCCTGGTTCTACCCGCTGCCCTGAACGCTACTCAGGGCAAAAGCGGTTCTCGTCCACCGTGCTTTCTTTTTCTCAGAAAGAGCCGTGGTGTGCGTTTTCGCTGGAAAACGCGTTTTCGGCCGAAAACGTGTACGTTTGCACTTCCCCGCCACAGGGAAGCTGTTAGCCGGGAATTCTCTGCATGGTTCTACCCGCTGCCGGAACGCTACGCAGGGCAAAAGCGGTTCTCGTCCTCCGTGCTTGCTTTTTCTCAGAAAGAGCCGTGGTGTGTGTTTTCACCGTAAAACGCGTTTTCGGCCGAAAACGTGTACGTTTGCACTTCCCCGCCACAGGGAAGCTGCTAGCCGGGAATTCTCTGCCTGGTTCTACCCGCTGCCCGGAACGCTACGCAGGGCAAAAGCGGTTCTCGTCCTCCGTGCTTGCTTGTTCTCAGAAAGAGCCGTGGTGTGCGTTTTCGCCGGAAAACGCGTTTTCGGCCGAAAACGTGTACGTTTGCACTTCCCCGCCACAGGGAAGCTGCTAGCCGGGAATTCTCTGCCTGGTTCTACCCGCTGCCCGGAACGCTACGCAGGGCAAAAGCGGTTCTCGTCCTCCGTGCTTGCTTTTTCTCAGAAAGAGCCGTGGTGTGCCTCTTCGCCGGAAAACGCGTTTTCGGCCGAAAACGTGTACGTTTGCACTTCCCCGCCACAGGGAAGCTTCTAGCAGGGAATTCTCTGCCTGGTTCTACCCGCTGCCCGGAACGCTACGCAGGGCAAAAGCGGTTCTCGTCCTCCGTGCTTGCTTTTTCTCAGAAAGAGCCGTGGTGTGCGTTTTCGCCGGAAAACGCGTTTTCGGCCAAAAACGTGTACGTTTGCACTTCCCCGCCACAGGGAAGCTGCTAGCCGGGAATTCTCTGCCTGGTTCTACCCGCTGCCCGGAACGCTACGCAGGGCAAAAGCGGTTCTCGTCCTCCGTGCTTGCTTTTTCTCAGAAAGAGCCGTGGTGTGCGTTTTCGCCGGAAAACGCCTTTTCGGCCGAAAACGTGTACGTTTGCACTTCCCCGCCACAGGGAAGCTGCTAGCCGGGAATTCTCTGCCTGGTTCTACCCGCTGCCCGGAACGCTACGCAGGGCAAAAGCGGTTCTCGTCCTCCGTGCTTGCTTTTTCTCAGAAAGAGCCGTGGTGTGCCTTTTCGCTGGAAAACGCGTTTTCGGCCAAAAACGTGTACGTTTGCACTTCCCCGCCACAGGGAAGCTGCTAGCCGGGAATTCTCTGCCTGGTTCTACCCGCTGCCCGGAACGCTACGCAGGGCAAAAGCGGTTCTCGTCCTCCGTGCTTGCTTTTTCTCAGAAAGAGCCGTGGTGTGCCTTTTCGCCGGAAAAAGCGTTTTCGGCCGAAAACATGTACGTTTGCACTTCCCCGCCACAGGGAAGCTGCTAGCCCGGAATTCTCTGCCTGGTTCTACCCGCTGCCCGGAACGCTACGCAGGGCAAAAGCGGTTCTCGTCCTCCGTGCTTGCTTGTTCTCAGAAAGAGCCGTGGTGTGTGTTTTCACCGTAAAACGCGTTTTCGGCCGAAAACGTGTACGTTTGCAATTCCCCGCCACAGGGAAGCTGCTAGCCGGGAATTCTCTGCCTGGTTCTACCCGCTGCCCGGAACGCTACGCAGGGCAAAAGCGGTTCTCGTCCTCCGTGCTTGCTTTTTCTCAGAAAGAGCCGTGGTGTGCGTTTTCGCCGGAAAACGCGTTTTCGGCCAAAAACGTGTACGTTTGCACTTCCCCGCCACAGGGAATCTGCTACCGGGAATTCTCTGCCTGGTTCTACCCGCTGCCCGGAACGCTACGCAGGGCAAAAGCGGTTCTCGTCCTCCGTGCTTGCTTTTTCTCAGAAAGAGCCGTGGTGTGCGTTTTCGCCGGAAAACGCGTTTTCGGCCGAAAACGTGTACGTTTGCACTTCCCCGCCACAGGGAAGCTGCTAGCCGGGAATTCTCTGCCTGGTTCTACCCGCTGCCCGGAACGCTACGCAGGGCAAAAGCGGTTCTCGTCCTCCGTGCTTGCTTTTTCTCAGAAAGAGCCGTGGTGTGCGTTTTCGCCGGAAAACGCGTTTTCGGCCGAAAACGTGTACGTTTGCACTTCCCCGCCACAGGGAAGCTGCTAGCCGGGAATTCTCTGTCTGGTTCTACCCGCTGCCCGGAACGCTACGCAGGTCAAAAGCGGTTCTCGTCCTCCGTGCTTGCTTTTTGTCAGAAAGAGCCGTGGTGTGCGTTTTCGCAGGAAAACGTGTTTTCGGCCGAAAACGTGTACGTTTGCACTTCCCCGCCACAGGGAAGCTGCTAGCCGGGAATTCTCTGCCTGGTTCTACCCGCTGCCCGGAACGCTACGCAGGGCAAAAGCGGTTCTCGTCCTCCGTGCTTGCTTTTTCTCAGAAAGAGCCGTGGTGTGCGTTTTCGCCGGAAAACGCGTTTTCGGCCGAAACCGTGTACGTTTGCACTTCCCCGCCACAGGGAAGCTGCTAGCCGGGAATTCTCTGCCTGGTTCTACCCGCTGCCCGGAACGCTACGCAGGGCAAAAGCGGTTCTCGTCCTCCGTGCTTGCTTTTTCTCAGAAAGAGCCGTGGTGTGCGTTTTCGCCGGAAAACGTGTTTTCGGCCGAAAACGTGTACGTTTGCACTTCCCCGCCACAGGGAAGCTGCTAGCCGGGAATTCTCTGCCTGGTTCTACCCGCTGCCCGGAACGCTACGCAGGGCAAAAGCGGTTCTCGTCCTCCGTGCTTGCTTTTTCTCAGAAAGAGCCGTGGTGTGCCTTTTCGCCGGAAAACGCATTTTCGGCCGAAAACGTGTACGTTTGCACTTCCCCGCCACTGGGAAGCTGCTAGCAGGGAATTCTCTGCCTGGTTCTACCCGCTGCCCGGAACGCTACGCAGGGCAAAAGCGATTCTCGTCCTCCGTGCTTGCTTGTTCTCAGAAAGAGCCGTGGTGTGCGTTTTCGCCCTAAAACGCGTTTTCGGCCGAAAACGTGTACGTTTGCACTTCCCCGCCACAGGGAAGCTGCTAGCCGGGAATTCTCTGCCTGGTTCTACCCGCTGCCCGGAACGCTACGCAGGGCAAAAGCGGTTCTCGTCCTCCGTGCTTGCTTTTTCTCAGAAAGAGCCGTGGTGTGCGTTTTCGATAGAAAACGCGTTTTCGGCCGAAAACTTGTACGTTTGCACTTCCCCGCCACAGGGAAGCTGCTAGCCGGGAATTCTCTGCCTGGTTCTACCCGCTGCCGGAACGCTACGCAGGGCAAAAGCGGTTCTCGTCCTCCGTGCTTGCTTTTTCTCAGAAAGAGCCGTGGTGTGCCTTTTCGCCGGAAAACGTGTTTTCGGCCAAAAACGTGTACGTTTGCACTTCCCCGCCACAGGGAAGCTGCTAGCCGGGAATTCTCTGCCTGGTTCTACCCGCTGCCCGGAACGCTACGCAGGGCAAAAGCGGTTCTCGTCCTCCGTGCTTGCTTTTTCTCAGAAAGAGCCGTGGTGTGCGTTTTCGCCGGAAAACGCGTTTTCGGCCGAAAACGTGTACGTTTGCACTTCCCCGCCACAGGGAAGCTGCTAGCCGGGAATTCTCTGCCTGGTTCTACCCGCTGTCCGGAACGCTACGCAGGGCAAAAGTGGTTCTCGTCCTCCGTGCTTCCTTGTTCTCAGAAAGAGCCGTGGTGTGTGTTTTCACCGTAAAACGCGTTTTCGGCCGAAACCGTGTATGTTTGCACTTTCCCGCCACAGGGAAGCTGCTAGCCGGGAATTCTCTGCCTGGTTCTACCCGCTGCCCGGAACGCTACGCAGGGCAAAAGCGGTTCTCGTCCTCCGTGCTTGCTTTTTCTCAGAAAGAGCCGTGGTGTGCCTTTTCGCCGGAAAACGCGTTTTCGGCCGAAAACGTGTACGTTTGCACTTCCCCGCCACAGGGAAGCTGCTAGCCGGGAATTCTCTGCCTGGTTCTACCCGCTGCCGGAACGCTACGCAGGGCAAAAGCGGTTCTCGTCCTACGTGCTTGCTTTATCTCAGAAAGAGACGTGGTGTTCGTTTTCGCCGGAAAACTCGTTTTCGGCCGAAAACGTGTATGTTTGCACTTCCCCGCCACAGGGAAGCTGCTAGCCGGGAA
The DNA here is from genome assembly GCF_965140245.1 of Athene noctua. Classification (NCBI taxonomy): domain Eukaryota; kingdom Metazoa; phylum Chordata; class Aves; order Strigiformes; family Strigidae; genus Athene; species Athene noctua. The sequence goes on along the minus strand of NW_027437562.1, from coordinate 174,187 downwards.
TTCTCTGCCTGGTTCTACCCGCTGCCCGGAATGCTACTCAGGGCAAAAGCGGTTCTCGTCCTCCGTGCTTGCTTTTTCTCAGAAAGAGCCGTGGTGTGCGTTTTCGCCGGAAAACGCGTTTTCGGCCGAAAACGTGTACGTTTGCACTTCCCTGCCACAGGGAAGCTGCTAGCCGGGAATTCTCTGCCTGGTTCTACCCGCTGCCCGGAACGCTACGCAGGGCAAAAGCGGTTCTCGTCCTCCGTGCTTGCTTTTCTCAGAAAGAGCCGTGGTGTGTGTTTTCAACAGAAAACGCGTTTTCGGCCGAAAACGTGTACGTTTGCACTTCCCCGCCACAGGGAAGCTGCTAGCCGGGAATTCTCTGCCTGGTTCTACCCGCTGCCCGGAACGCTACGCAGGGCAAAAGCGGTTCTCGTCCTCCGTGCTTGCTTTTTCTCAGAAAGAGCCGTGGTGTGCGTTTTCGCCGGAAAACGCGTTTTCGGACTAAATCGTGTATGTTTGCACTTCCCCGCCACAGGGAAGCTGCTAGCCGGGAATTCTCTGCCTGGTTCTACCCGCTGCCCTGAACGCTACTCAGGGCAAAAGCGGTTCTCGTCCACCGTGCTTTCTTTTTCTCAGAAAGAGCCGTGGTGTGCGTTTTCGCTGGAAAACGCGTTTTCGGCCGAAAACGTGTACGTTTGCACTTCCCCGCCACAGGGAAGCTGTTAGCCGGGAATTCTCTGCATGGTTCTACCCGCTGCCGGAACGCTACGCAGGGCAAAAGCGGTTCTCGTCCTCCGTGCTTGCTTTTTCTCAGAAAGAGCCGTGGTGTGTGTTTTCACCGTAAAACGCGTTTTCGGCCGAAAACGTGTACGTTTGCACTTCCCCGCCACAGGGAAGCTGCTAGCCGGGAATTCTCTGCCTGGTTCTACCCGCTGCCCGGAACGCTACGCAGGGCAAAAGCGGTTCTCGTCCTCCGTGCTTGCTTTTTCTCAGAAAGAGCCGTGGTGTGCGTTTTCGCCGGAAAACGCGTTTTCGGCCGAAAACGTGTACGTTTGCACTTCCCCGCCACAGGGAAGCTGCTAGCCGGGAATTCTCTGCCTGGTTCTACCCGCTGCCCGGAACGCTACGCAGGGCAAAAGCGGTTCTCGTCCTCCGTGCTTGCTTTTTCTCAGAAAGAGCCGTGGTGTGCCTCTTCGCCGGAAAACGCGTTTTCGGCCGAAAACGTGTACGTTTGCACTTCCCCGCCACAGGGAAGCTTCTAGCAGGGAATTCTCTGCCTGGTTCTACCCGCTGCCCGGAACGCTACGCAGGGCAAAAGCGGTTCTCGTCCTCCGTGCTTGCTTTTTCTCAGAAAGAGCCGTGGTGTGCGTTTTCGCCGGAAAACGCGTTTTCGGCCAAAAACGTGTACGTTTGCACTTCCCCGCCACAGGGAAGCTGCTACCGGGAATTCCTGCCTGGTTCTACCCGCTGCCCGGAACGCTACGCAGGGCAAAAGCGGTTCTCGTCCTCCGTGCTTGCTTTTTCTCAGAAAGAGCCGTGGTGTGCGTTTTCACCGGAAAACGCCTTTTCGGCCGAAAACGTGTACGTTTGCACTTCCCCGCCACAGGGAAGCTGCTAGCCGGGAATTCTCTGCCTGGTTCTACCCGCTGCCCGGAACGCTACGCAGGGCAAAAGCGGTTCTCGTCCTCCGTGCTTGCTTTTTCTCAGAAAGAGCCGTGGTGTGCCTTTTCGCTGGAAAACGCGTTTTCGGCCAAAAACGTGTACGTTTGCACTTCCCCGCCACAGGGAAGCTGCTAGCCGGGAATTCTCTGCCTGGTTCTACCCGCTGCCCGGAACGCTACGCAGGGCAAAAGCGGTTCTCGTCCTCCGTGCTTGCTTTTTCTCAGAAAGAGCCGTGGTGTGCCTTTTCGCCGGAAAAAGCGTTTTCGGCCGAAAACGTGTACGTTTGCACTTCCCCGCCACAGGGAAGCTGCTAGCCCGGAATTCTCTGCCTGGTTCTACCCGCTGCCCGGAACGCTACGCAGGGCAAAAGCGGTTCTCGTCCTCCGTGCTTGCTTGTTCTCAGAAAGAGCCGTGGTGTGTGTTTTCACCGTAAAACGCGTTTTCGGCCGAAAACGTGTACGTTTGCAATTCCCCGCCACAGGGAAGCTGCTAGCCGGGAATTCTCTGCCTGGTTCTACCCGCTGCCCGGAACGCTACGCAGGGCAAAAGCGGTTCTCGTCCTCCGTGCTTGCTTTTTCTCAGAAAGAGCCGTGGTGTGCGTTTTCGCCGGAAAACGCGTTTTCGGCCGAAAACGTGTACGTTTGCACTTCCCCGCCACAGGGAAGCTGCTAGCCGGGAATTCTCTGCCTGGTTCTACCCGCTGCCCGGAACGCTACGCAGGGCAAAAGCGATTCTCGTCCTCCGTGCTTGCTTTTTCTCAGAAAGAGCCGTGGTGTGCCTCTTCGCCGGAAAACGCGTTTTCGGCCGAAAACGTGTACGTTTGCACTTCCCCGCCACAGGGAAGCTTCTAGCAGGGAATTCTCTGCCTGGTTCTACCCGCTGCCCGGAACGCTACGCAGGGCAAAAGCGGTTCTCGTCCTCCGTGCTTGCTTTTTCTCAGAAAGAGCCGTGGTGTGCGTTTTCGCCGGAAAACGCGTTTTCGGCCAAAAACGTGTACGTTTGCACTTCCCCGCCACAGGGAATCTGCTACCGGGAATTCTCTGCCTGGTTCTACCCGCTGCCCGGAACGCTACGCAGGGCAAAAGCGGTTCTCGTCCTCCGTGCTTGCTTTTTCTCAGAAAGAGCCGTGGTGTGCGTTTTCGCCGGAAAACGCGTTTTCGGCCGAAAACGTGTACGTTTGCACTTCCCCGCCACAGGGAAGCTGCTAGCCGGGAATTCTCTGCCTGGTTCTACCCGCTGCCCGGAACGCTACGCAGGGCAAAAGCGGTTCTCGTCCTCCGTGCTTGCTTTTTCTCAGAAAGAGCCGTGGTGTGCGTTTTCGCCGGAAAACGCGTTTTCGGCCGAAAACGTGTACGTTTGCACTTCCCCGCCACAGGGAAGCTGCTAGCCGGGAATTCTCTGTCTGGTTCTACCCGCTGCCCGGAACGCTACGCAGGTCAAAAGCGGTTCTCGTCCTCCGTGCTTGCTTTTTGTCAGAAAGAGCCGTGGTGTGCGTTTTCGCAGGAAAACGTGTTTTCGGCCGAAAACGTGTACGTTTGCACTTCCCCGCCACAGGGAAGCTGCTAGCCGGGAATTCTCTGCCTGGTTCTACCCGCTGCCCGGAACGCTACGCAGGGCAAAAGCGGTTCTCGTCCTCCGTGCTTGCTTGTTCTCAGAAAGAGCCGTGGTGTGCGTTTTCGCCGGAAAACGCGTTTTCGGCCGAAACCGTGTACGTTTGCACTTCCCTGCCACAGGGAAGCTGCTAGCCGGGAATTCTCTGCCTGGTTCTACCCGCTGCCCGGAACGCTACGCAGGGCAAAAGCGGTTCTCGTCCTCCGTGCTTGCTTTTTCTCAGAAAGAGCCGTGGTGTGCGTTTTCGCCGGAAAACGTGTTTTCGGCCGAAAACGTGTACGTTTGCACTTCCCCGCCACAGGGAAGCTGCTAGCCGGGAATTCTCTGCCTGGTTCTACCCGCTGCCCGGAACGCTACGCAGGGCAAAAGCGGTTCTCGTCCTCCGTGCTTGCTTTTTCTCAGAAAGAGCCGTGGTGTGCCTTTTCGCCGGAAAACGCATTTTCGGCCGAAAACGTGTACGTTTGCACTTCCCCGCCACTGGGAAGCTGCTAGCAGGGAATTCTCTGCCTGGTTCTACCCGCTGCCCGGAACGCTACGCAGGGCAAAAGCGATTCTCGTCCTCCGTGCTTGCTTGTTCTCAGAAAGAGCCGTGGTGTGCGTTTTCGCCCTAAAACGCGTTTTCGGCCGAAAACGTGTACGTTTGCACTTCCCCGCCACAGGGAAGCTGCTAGCCGGGAATTCTCTGCCTGGTTCCACTCGCTGCCCGTAACGCTACGCGGGGCAAAAGCGATTCTCGTCCTCCGTGCTTGCTTGTTCTCAGAAAGAGCCGTGGTGTGCGTTTTCGCCGGAAAACGCGTTTTCGGCCGAAAACGTGTACGTTTGCACTTCCCCGCCACAGGGAAGCTGCTAGCCGGGAATTCTCTGCCTGGTTCTACCCGCTGCCCGGAACGCTACGCAGGGCAAAAGCGGTTCTCGTCCTCCGTGCTTGCTTTTTCTCAGAAAGAGCCGTGGTGTGCGTTTTCGCCGGAAAACGCGTTTTCGGCCAAAAACGTGTACGTTTGCACTTCCCCGCCACAGGGAAGCTGCTAGCCGGGAATTCTCTGCCTGGTTCTACCCGCTGCCCGGAACGCTACGCAGGGCAAAAGCGGTTCTCGTCCTCCGTGCTTGCTTTTTCTCAGAAAGAGCCGTGGTGTGCGTTTTCGCCGGAAAACGCGTTTTCGGCCGAAAACGTGTACGTTTGCACTTCCCCGCCACAGGGAAGCTGCTAGCCGGGAATTCTCTGCCTGGTTCTACCCGCTGTCCGGAACGCTACGCAGGGCAAAAGTGGTTCTCGTCCTCCGTGCTTCCTTGTTCTCAGAAAGAGCCGTGGTGTGTGTTTTCACCGTAAAACGCGTTTTCGGCCGAAACCGTGTATGTTTGCACTTTCCCGCCACAGGGAAGCTGCTAGCCGGGAATTCTCTGCCTGGTTCTACCCGCTGCCCGGAACGCTACGCAGGGCAAAAGCGGTTCTCGTCCTCCGTGCTTGCTTTTTCTCAGAAAGAGCCGTGGTGTGCCTTTTCGCCGGAAAACGCGTTTTCGGCCGAAAACGTGTACGTTTGCACTTCCCCGCCACAGGGAAGCTGCTAGCCGGGAATTCTCTGCCTGGTTCTACCCGCTGCCCGGAACGCTACGCAGGGCAAAAGCGGTTCTCGTCCTACGTGCTTGCTTTATCTCAGAAAGAGCCGTGGTGTTCGTTTTCGCCGGAAAACTCGTTTTCGGCCGAAAACGTGTATGTTTGCACTTCCCCGCCACAGGGAAGCTGCTAGCCGGGAATTCTCTGCCTGGTTCTACCCGCTGCCCGGAATGCTACTCAGGGCAAAAGCGGTTCTCGTCCTCCGTGCTTGCTTTTTCTCAGAAAGAGCCGTGGTGTGCGTTTTCGCCGGAAAACGCGTTTTCGGCCGAAAACGTGTACGTTTGCACTTCCCTGCCACAGGGAAGCTGCTAGCCGGGAATTCTCTGCCTGGTTCTACCCGCTGCCCGGAACGCTACGCAGGGCAAAAGCGGTTCTCGTCCTCCGTGCTTGCTTTTCTCAGAAAGAGCCGTGGTGTGTTTTCAACAGAAAACGCGTTTTCGGCCGAAAACGTGTACGTTTGCACTTCCCCGCCACAGGGAAGCTGCTAGCCGGGAATTCTCTGCCTGGTTCTACCCGCTGCCCGGAACGCTACGCAGGGCAAAAGCGGTTCTCGTCCTCCGTGCTTGCTTTTTCTCAGAAAGAGCCGTGGTGTGCGTTTTCGCCGGAAAACGCGTTTTCGGACTAAATCGTGTATGTTTGCACTTCCCCGCCACAGGGAAGCTGCTAGCCGGGAATTCTCTGCCTGGTTCTACCCGCTGCCCTGAACGCTACTCAGGGCAAAAGCGGTTCTCGTCCACCGTGCTTTCTTTTTCTCAGAAAGAGCCGTGGTGTGCGTTTTCGCTGGAAAACGCGTTTTCGGCCGAAAATGTGTACGTTTGCACTTCCCCGCCACAGGGAAGCTGTTAGCCGGGAATTCTCTGCATGGTTCTACCCGCTGCCGGAACGCTACGCAGGGCAAAAGCGGTTCTCGTCCTCCGTGCTTGCTTTTTCTCAGAAAGAGCCGTGGTGTGCCTTTTCACCGGAAAAAGCGTTTTCGGCCGAAAACGTGTACGTTTGCACTTCCCCGCCACAGGGAAGCTGCTAGCCCGGAATTCTCTGCCTGGTTCTACCCGCTGCCCGGAACGCTACGCAGGGCAAAAGCGGTTCTCGTCCTCCGTGCTTGCTTTTTCTCAGAAAGAGCCGTGGTGTGTGTTTTCACCGTAAAACGCGTTTTCGGCCGAAAACGTGTACGTTTGCACTTCCCCGCCACAGGGAAGCTGCTAGCCGGGAATTCTCTGCCTGGTTCTACCCGCTGCCCGGAACGCTACGCAGGGCAAAAGCGGTTCTCGTCCTCCGTGCTTGCTTTTTCTCAGAAAGAGCCGTGGTGTGCGTTTTTGCCGGAAAACGCGTTTTCGGCCGAAAACATGTACGTTTGCACTTCCCCGCCACAGGGAAGCTGCTAGCCGGGAATTCTCTGCCTGGTTCTACCCGCTGCCCGGAACGCTACGCAGGGCAAAAGCGGTTCTCGTCCTCCGTGCTTGCTTTTTCTCAGAAAGAGCCGTGGTGTGTGTTTTCGCTGGAAACGCGTTTTCGGCCGAAAACGTGTACGTTTGCACTTCCCCGCCACAGGGAAGCTTCTAGCAGGGAATTCTCTGCCTGGTTCTACCCGCTGCCCGGAACGCTACGCAGGGCAAAAGCGGTTCTCGTCCTCCGTGCTTGCTTTTTCTCAGAAAGAGCCGTGGTGTGCGTTTTCGCCGGAAAACGCGTTTTCGGCCGAAAACGTGTACGTTTGCACTTCCCCGCCACAGGGAATCTGCTACCGGGAATTCTCTGCCTGGTTCTACCCGCTGCCCGGAACGCTACGCAGGGCAAAAGCGGTTCTCGTCCTCCGTGCTTGCTTTTTCTCAGAAAGAGCCGTGGTGTGCGTTTTCGCCGGAAAACGCGTTTTCGGCCGAAAACGTGTACGTTTGCACTTCCCCGCCACAGGGAAGCTGCTAGCCGGGAATTCTCTGCCTGGTTCTACCCGCTGCCCGGAACGCTACGCAGGGCAAAAGCGGTTCTCGTCCTCCGTGCTTGCTTTTTCTCAGAAAGAGCCGTGGTGTGCGTTTTCGCCGGAAAACGCGTTTTCGGCCGAAAACGTGTACGTTTGCACTTCCCCGCCACAGGGAAGCTGCTAGCCGGGAATTCTCTGTCTGGTTCTACCCGCTGCCCGGAACGCTACGCAGGTCAAAAGCGGTTCTCGTCCTCCGTGCTTGCTTTTTGTCAGAAAGAGCCGTGGTGTGCGTTTTCGCCGGAAAACGTGTTTTCGGCCGAAAACGTGTACGTTTGCACTTCCCCGCCACAGGGAAGCTGCTAGCCGGGAATTCTCTGCCTGGTTCTACCCGCTGCCCGGAACGCTACGCAGGGCAAAAGCGGTTCTCGTCCTCCGTGCTTGCTTGTTCTCAGAAAGAGCCGTGGTGTGTGTTTTCACCGTAAAACGCGTTTTCGGCCGAAAACGTGTACGTTTGCACTTCCCCGCCACAGGGAAGCTGCTAGCCGGGAATTCTCTGCCTGGTTCTACCCGCTGCCCGGAACGCTACGCAGGGCAAAAGCGGTTCTCGTCCTCCGTGCTTGCTTTTTCTCAGAAAGAGCCGTGGTGTGCGTTTTTGCCGGAAAACGCGTTTTCGGCCGAAAACGTGTACGTTTGCACTTCCCCGCCACAGGGAAGCTGCTAGCCGGGAATTCTCTGCCTGGTTCTACCCGCTGCCCGGAACGCTACGCAGGGCAAAAGCGGTTCTCGTCCTCCGTGCTTGCTTTTTCTCAGAAAGAGCCGTGGTGTGTGTTTTCGCTGGAAACGCGTTTTCGGCCGAAAACGTGTACGTTTGCACTTCCCCGCCACAGGGAAGCTTCTAGCAGGGAATTCTCTGCCTGGTTCTACCCGCTGCCCGGAACGCTACGCAGGGCAAAAGCGGTTCTCGTCCTCCGTGCTTGCTTTTTCTCAGAAAGAGCCGTGGTGTGCGTTTTCGCCGGAAAACGCCTTTTCGGCCGAAAACGTGTACGTTTGCACTTCCCCGCCACAGGGAAGCTGCTAGCCGGGAATTCTCTGCCTGGTTCTACCCGCTGCCCGGAACGCTACGCAGGGCAAAAGCGGTTCTCGTCCTCCGTGCTTGCTTTTTCTCAGAAAGAGCCGTGGTGTGCCTTTTCGCTGGAAAACGCGTTTTCGGCCAAAAACGTGTACGTTTGCACTTCCCCGCCACAGGGAAGCTGCTAGCCGGGAATTCTCTGCCTGGTTCTACCCGCTGCCCGGAACGCTACGCAGGGCAAAAGCGGTTCTCGTCCTCCGTGCTTGCTTTTTCTCAGAAAGAGCCGTGGTGTGCCTTTTCGCCGGAAAAAGCGTTTTCGGCCGAAAACGTGTACGTTTGCACTTCCCCGCCACAGGGAAGCTGCTAGCCCGGAATTCTCTGCCTGGTTCTACCCGCTGCCCGGAACGCTACGCAGGGCAAAAGCGGTTCTCGTCCTCCGTGCTTGCTTGTTCTCAGAAAGAGCCGTGGTGTGTGTTTTCACCGTAAAACGCGTTTTCGGCCGAAAACGTGTACGTTTGCAATTCCCCGCCACAGGGAAGCTGCTAGCCGGGAATTCTCTGCCTGGTTCTACCCGCTGCCCGGAACGCTACGCAGGGCAAAAGCGGTTCTCGTCCTCCGTGCTTGCTTTTTCTCAGAAAGAGCCGTGGTGTGCGTTTTCGCCGGAAAACGCGTTTTCGGCCGAAAACGTGTACGTTTGCACTTCCCCGCCACAGGGAAGCTGCTAGCCGGGAATTCTCTGCCTGGTTCTACCCGCTGCCCGGAACGCTACGCAGGGCAAAAGCGGTTCTCGTCCTCCGTGCTTGCTTTTTCTCAGAAAGAGCCGTGGTGTGCCTCTTCGCCGGAAAACGCGTTTTCGGCCGAAAACGTGTACGTTTGCACTTCCCCGCCACAGGGAAGCTTCTAGCAGGGAATTCTCTGCCTGGTTCTACCCGCTGCCCGGAACGCTACGCAGGGCAAAAGCGGTTCTCGTCCTCCGTGCTTGCTTTTTCTCAGAAAGAGCCGTGGTGTGCGTTTTCGCCGGAAAACGCGTTTTCGGCCAAAAACGTGTACGTTTGCACTTCCCCGCCACAGGGAATCTGCTACCGGGAATTCTCTGCCTGGTTCTACCCGCTGCCCGGAACGCTACGCAGGGCAAAAGCGGTTCTCGTCCTCCGTGCTTGCTTTTTCTCAGAAAGAGCCGTGGTGTGTGTTTTCACCGTAAAACGCGTTTTCGGCCGAAAACGTGTACGTTTGCACTTCCCCGCCACAGGGAAGCTGCTAGCCGGGAATTCTCTGCCTGGTTCTACCCGCTGCCCGGAACGCTACGCAGGGCAAAAGCGGTTCTCGTCCTCCGTGCTTGCTTTTTCTCAGAAAGAGCCGTGGTGTGCGTTTTCGCCGGAAAACGCGTTTTCGGCCGAAAACGTGTACGTTTGCACTTCCCCGCCACAGGGAAGCTGCTAGCCGGGAATTCTCTGTCTGGTTCTACCCGCTGCCCGGAACGCTACGCAGGTCAAAAGCGGTTCTCGTCCTCCGTGCTTGCTTTTTGTCAGAAAGAGCCGTGGTGTGCGTTTTCGCAGGAAAACGTGTTTTCGGCCGAAAACGTGTACGTTTGCACTTCCCCGCCACAGGGAAGCTGCTAGCCGGGAATTCTCTGCCTGGTTCTACCCGCTGCCCGGAACGCTACGCAGGGCAAAAGCGGTTCTCGTCCTCCGTGCTTGCTTTTTCTCAGAAAGAGCCGTGGTGTGCGTTTTCGCCGGAAAACGCGTTTTCGGCCGAAACCGTGTACGTTTGCACTTCCCCGCCACAGGGAAGCTGCTAGCCGGGAATTCTCTGCCTGGTTCTACCCGCTGCCCGGAACGCTACGCAGGGCAAAAGCGGTTCTCGTCCTCCGTGCTTGCTTTTTCTCAGAAAGAGCCGTGGTGTGCGTTTTCGCCGGAAAACGTGTTTTCGGCCGAAAACGTGTACGTTTGCACTTCCCCGCCACAGGGAAGCTGCTAGCCGGGAATTCTCTGCCTGGTTCTACCCGCTGCCCGGAACGCTACGCAGGGCAAAAGCGGTTCTCGTCCTCCGTGCTTGCTTTTTCTCAGAAAGAGCCGTGGTGTGCCTTTTCGCCGGAAAACGCATTTTCGGCCGAAAACGTGTACGTTTGCACTTCCCCGCCACTGGGAAGCTGCTAGCAGGGAATTCTCTGCCTGGTTCTACCCGCTGCCCGGAACGCTACGCAGGGCAAAAGCGATTCTCGTCCTCCGTGCTTGCTTGTTCTCAGAAAGAGCCGTGGTGTGCGTTTTCGCCCTAAAACGCGTTTTCGGCCGAAAACGTGTACGTTTGCACTTCCCCGCCACAGGGAAGCTGCTAGCCGGGAATTCTCTGCCTGGTTCCACTCGCTGCCCGTAACGCTACGCGGGGCAAAAGCGATTCTCGTCCTCCGTGCTTGCTTGTTCTCAGAAAGAGCCGTGGTGTGCGTTTTCGCCGGAAAACGCGTTTTCGGCCGAAAACGTGTACGTTTGCACTTCCCCGCCACAGGGAAGCTGCTAGCCGGGAATTCTCTGCCTGGTTCTACCCGCTGCCCGGAACGCTACGCAGGGCAAAAGCGGTTCTCGTCCTCCGTGCTTGCTTTTTCTCAGAAAGAGCCGTGGTGTGCGTTTTCGCCGGAAAACGCGTTTTCGGCCGAAAACGTGTACGTTTGCACTTCCCCGCCACAGGGAAGCTGCTAGCCGGGAATTCTCTGCCTGGTTCTACCCGCTGCCCGGAACGCTACGCAGGGCAAAAGCGGTTCTCGTCCTCCGTGCTTGCTTTTTCTCAGAAAGAGCCGTGGTGTGCGTTTTCGCCGGAAAACGCGTTTTCGGCCGAAAACGTGTACGTTTGCACTTCCCCGCCACAGGGAAGCTGCTAGCCCGGAATTCTCTGCCTGGTTCTACCCGCTGCCCGGAACGCTACGCAGGGCAAAAGCGGTTCTCGTCCTCCGTGCTTGCTTTTTCTCAGAAAGAGCCGTGGTGTGTGTTTTCACCGTAAAACGCGTTTTCGGCCGAAAACGTGTACGTTTGCAATTCCCCGCCACAGGGAAGCTGCTAGCCGGGAATTCTCTGCCTGGTTCTACCCGCTGCCCGGAACGCTACGCAGGGCAAAAGCGGTTCTCGTCCTCCGTGCTTGCTTTTTCTCAGAAAGAGCCGTGGTGTGCGTTTTCGCCGGAAAACGCGTTTTCGGCCGAAAACGTGTACGTTTGCACTTCCCCGCCACAGGGAAGCTGCTAGCCGGGAATTCTCTGCCTGGTTCTACCCGCTGCCCGGAACGCTACGCAGGGCAAAAGCGGTTCTCGTCCTCCGTGCTTGCTTTTTCTCAGAAAGAGCCGTGGTGTGCCTCTTCGCCGGAAAACGCGTTTTCGGCCGAAAACGTGTACGTTTGCACTTCCCCGCCACAGGGAAGCTTCTAGCAGGGAATTCTCTGCCTGGTTCTACCCGCTGCCCGGAACGCTACGCAGGGCAAAAGCGGTTCTCGTCCTCCGTGCTTGCTTTTTCTCAGAAAGAGCCGTGGTGTGCGTTTTCGCCGGAAAACGCGTTTTCGGCCAAAAACGTGTACGTTTGCACTTCCCCGCCACAGGGAATCTGCTACCGGGAATTCTCTGCCTGGTTCTACCCGCTGCCCGGAACGCTACGCAGGGCAAAAGCGGTTCTCGTCCTCCGTGCTTGCTTTTTCTCAGAAAGAGCCGTGGTGTGCGTTTTCGCCGGAAAACGCGTTTTCGGCCGAAAACGTGTACGTTTGCACTTCCCCGCCACAGGGAAGCTGCTAGCCGGGAATTCTCTGCCTGGTTCTACCCGCTGCCCGGAACGCTACGCAGGGCAAAAGCGGTTCTCGTCCTCCGTGCTTGCTTTTTCTCAGAAAGAGCCGTGGTGTGCGTTTTCGCCGGAAAACGCGTTTTCGGCCGAAAACGTGTACGTTTGCACTTCCCCGCCACAGGGAAGCTGCTAGCCGGGAATTCTCTGTCTGGTTCTACCCGCTGCCCGGAACGCTACGCAGGTCAAAAGCGGTTCTCGTCCTCCGTGCTTGCTTTTTGTCAGAAAGAGCCGTGGTGTGCGTTTTCGCAGGAAAACGTGTTTTCGGCCGAAAACGTGTACGTTTGCACTTCCCCGCCACAGGGAAGCTGCTAGCCGGGAATTCTCTGCCTGGTTCTACCCGCTGCCCGGAACGCTACGCAGGGCAAAAGCGGTTCTCGTCCTCCGTGCTTGCTTTTTCTCAGAAAGAGCCGTGGTGTGCGTTTTCGCCGGAAAACGCGTTTTCGGCCGAAACCGTGTACGTTTGCACTTCCCCGCCACAGGGAAGCTGCTAGCCGGGAATTCTCTGCCTGGTTCTACCCGCTGCCCGGAACGCTACGCAGGGCAAAAGCGGTTCTCGTCCTCCGTGCTTGCTTTTTCTCAGAAAGAGCCGTGGTGTGCGTTTTCGCCGGAAAACGTGTTTTCGGCCGAAAACGTGTACGTTTGCACTTCCCCGCCACAGGGAAGCTGCTAGCCGGGAATTCTCTGCCTGGTTCTACCCGCTGCCCGGAACGCTACGCAGGGCAAAAGCGGTTCTCGTCCTCCGTGCTTGCTTTTTCTCAGAAAGAGCCGTGGTGTGCCTTTTCGCCGGAAAACGCATTTTCGGCCGAAAACGTGTACGTTTGCACTTCCCCGCCACTGGGAAGCTGCTAGCAGGGAATTCTCTGCCTGGTTCTACCCGCTGCCCGGAACGCTACGCAGGGCAAAAGCGATTCTCGTCCTCCGTGCTTGCTTGTTCTCAGAAAGAGCCGTGGTGTGCGTTTTCGCCCTAAAACGCGTTTTCGGCCGAAAACGTGTACGTTTGCACTTCCCCGCCACAGGGAAGCTGCTAGCCGGGAATTCTCTGCCTGGTTCCACTCGCTGCCCGTAACGCTACGCGGGGCAAAAGCGATTCTCGTCCTCCGTGCTTGCTTGTTCTCAGAAAGAGCCGTGGTGTGCGTTTTCGCCGGAAAACGCGTTTTCGGCCGAAAACGTGTACGTTTGCACTTCCCCGCCACAGGGAAGCTGCTAGCCGGGAATTCTCTGCCTGGTTCTACCCGCTGCCCGGAACGCTACGCAGGGCAAAAGCGGTTCTCGTCCTCCGTGCTTGCTTTTTCTCAGAAAGAGCCGTGGTGTGCGTTTTCGCCGGAAAACGCGTTTTCGGCCAAAAACGTGTACGTTTGCACTTCCCCGCCACAGGGAAGCTGCTAGCCGGGAATTCTCTGCCTGGTTCTACCCGCTGCCCGGAACGCTACGCAGGGCAAAAGCGGTTCTCGTCCTCCGTGCTTGCTTTTTCTCAGAAAGAGCCGTGGTGTGCGTTTTCGCCGGAAAACGCGTTTTCGGCCGAAAACGTGTACGTTTGCACTTCCCCGCCACAGGGAAGCTGCTAGCCGGGAATTCTCTGCCTGGTTCTACCCGCTGTCCGGAACGCTACGCAGGGCAAAAGTGGTTCTCGTCCTCCGTGCTTCCTTGTTCTCAGAAAGAGCCGTGGTGTGTGTTTTCACCGTAAAACGCGTTTTCGGCCGAAACCGTGTATGTTTGCACTTTCCCGCCACAGGGAAGCTGCTAGCCGGGAATTCTCTGCCTGGTTCTACCCGCTGCCCGGAACGCTACGCAGGGCAAAAGCGGTTCTCGTCCTCCGTGCTTGCTTTTTCTCAGAAAGAGCCGTGGTGTGCCTTTTCGCCGGAAAACGCGTTTTCGGCCGAAAACGTGTACGTTTGCACTTCCCCGCCACAGGGAAGCTGCTAGCCGGGAATTCTCTGCCTGGTTCTACCCGCTGCCCGGAACGCTACGCAGGGCAAAAGCGGTTCTCGTCCTACGTGCTTGCTTTATCTCAGAAAGAGCCGTGGTGTTCGTTTTCGCCGGAAAACTCGTTTTCGGCCGAAAACGTGTATGTTTGCACTTCCCCGCCACAGGGAAGCTGCTAGCCGGGAATTCTCTGCCTGGTTCTACCCGCTGCCCGGAATGCTACTCAGGGCAAAAGCGGTTCTCGTCCTCCGTGCTTGCTTTTTCTCAGAAAGAGCCGTGGTGTGCGTTTTCGCCGGAAAACGCGTTTTCGGCCGAAAACGTGTACGTTTGCACTTCCCTGCCACAGGGAAGCTGCTAGCCGGGAATTCTCTGCCTGGTTCTACCCGCTGCCCGGAACGCTACGCAGGGCAAAAGCGGTTCTCGTCCTCCGTGCTTGCTTTTCTCAGAAAGAGCCGTGGTGTGTGTTTTCAACAGAAAACGCGTTTTCGGCCGAAAACGTGTACGTTTGCACTTCCCCGCCACAGGGAAGCTGCTAGCCGGGAATTCTCTGCCTGGTTCTACCCGCTGCCCGGAACGCTACGCAGGGCAAAAGCGGTTCTCGTCCTCCGTGCTTGCTTTTTCTCAGAAAGAGCCGTGGTGTGCGTTTTCGCCGGAAAACGCGTTTTCGGACTAAATCGTGTATGTTTGCACTTCCCCGCCACAGGGAAGCTGCTAGCCGGGAATTCTCTGCCTGGTTCTACCCGCTGCCCTGAACGCTACTCAGGGCAAAAGCGGTTCTCGTCCACCGTGCTTTCTTTTTCTCAGAAAGAGCCGTGGTGTGCGTTTTCGCTGGAAAACGCGTTTTCGGCCGAAAATGTGTACGTTTGCACTTCCCCGCCACAGGGAAGCTGTTAGCCGGGAATTCTCTGCATGGTTCTACCCGCTGCCGGAACGCTACGCAGGGCAAAAGCGGTTCTCGTCCTCCGTGCTTGCTTTTTCTCAGAAAGAGCCGTGGTGTGCCTTTTCGCTGGAAAACGCGTTTTCGGCCAAAAACGTGTACGTTTGCACTTCCCCGCCACAGGGAAGCTGCTAGCCGGGAATTCTCTGCCTGGTTCTACCCGCTGCCCGGAACGCTACGCAGGGCAAAAGCGGTTCTCGTCCTCCGTGCTTGCTTTTTCTCAGAAAGAGCCGTGGTGTGCCTTTTCGCCGGAAAAAGCGTTTTCGGCCGAAAACGTGTACGTTTGCACTTCCCCGCCACAGGGAAGCTGCTAGCCCGGAATTCTCTGCCTGGTTCTACCCGCTGCCCGGAACGCTACGCAGGGCAAAAGCGGTTCTCGTCCTCCGTGCTTGCTTGTTCTCAGAAAGAGCCGTGGTGTGTGTTTTCACCGTAAAACGCGTTTTCGGCCGAAAACGTGTACGTTTGCACTTCCCCGCCACAGGGAAGCTGCTAGCCGGGAATTCTCTGCCTGGTTCTACCCGCTGCCCGGAACGCTACGCAGGGCAAAAGCGGTTCTCGTCCTCCGTGCTTGCTTTTTCTCAGAAAGAGCCGTGGTGTGCGTTTTTGCCGGAAAACGCGTTTTCGGCCGAAAACGTGTACGTTTGCACTTCCCCGCCACAGGGAAGCTGCTAGCCGGGAATTCTCTGCCTGGTTCTACCCGCTGCCCGGAACGCTACGCAGGGCAAAAGCGGTTCTCGTCCTCCGTGCTTGCTTTTTCTCAGAAAGAGCCGTGGTGTGTGTTTTCGCTGGAAACGCGTTTTCGGCCGAAAACGTGTACGTTTGCACTTCCCCGCCACAGGGAAGCTTCTAGCAGGGAATTCTCTGCCTGGTTCTACCCGCTGCCCGGAACGCTACGCAGGGCAAAAGCGGTTCTCGTCCTCCGTGCTTGCTTTTTCTCAGAAAGAGCCGTGGTGTGCGTTTTCGCCGGAAAACGCGTTTTCGGCCAAAAACGTGTACGTTTGCACTTCCCCGCCACAGGGAAGCTGCTACCGGGAATTCTCTGCCTGGTTCTACCCGCTGCCCGGAACGCTACGCAGGGCAAAAGCGGTTCTCGTCCTCCGTGCTTGCTTTTTCTCAGAAAGAGCCGTGGTGTGCGTTTTCGCCGGAAAACGCGTTTTCGGCCGAAAACGTGTACGTTTGCACTTCCCCGCCACAGGGAAGCTGCTAGCCGGGAATTCTCTGCCTGGTTCTACCCGCTGCCCGGAACGCTACGCAGGGCAAAAGCGGTTCTCGTCCTCCGTGCTTGCTTTTTCTCAGAAAGAGCCGTGGTGTGCGTTTTCGCCGGAAAACGCGTTTTCGGCCGAAAACGTGTACGTTTGCACTTCCCCGCCACAGGGAAGCTGCTAGCCGGGAATTCTCTGTCTGGTTCTACCCGCTGCCCGGAACGCTACGCAGGTCAAAAGCGGTTCTCGTCCTCCGTGCTTGCTTTTTGTCAGAAAGAGCCGTGGTGTGCGTTTTCGCCGGAAAACGTGTTTTCGGCCGAAAACGTGTACGTTTGCACTTCCCCGCCACAGGGAAGCTGCTAGCCGGGAATTCTCTGCCTGGTTCTACCCGCTGCCCGGAACGCTACGCAGGGCAAAAGCGGTTCTCGTCCTCCGTGCTTGCTTTTTCTCAGAAAGAGCCGTGGTGTGCGTTTTCGCCGGAAAACGCGTTTTCGGCCGAAAACGTGTACGTTTGCACTTCCCCGCCACAGGGAAGCTGCTAGCCGGGAATTCTCTGCCTGGTTCTACCCGCTGCCCGGAACGCTACGCAGGGCAAAAGCGGTTCTCGTCCTCCGTGCTTACTTTTTCTCAGAAAGAGCCGTGGTGTGCCTTTTCGCCGGAAAACGCGTTTTCGGCCGAAAACGTGTACGTTTGCACTTCCCCGCCACAGGGAAGCTGCTAGCCCGGAATTCTCTGCCTGGTTCTACCCGCTGCCCGGAACGCTACGCAGGGCAAAAGCGGTTCTCGTCCTCCGTGCTTGCTTGTTCTCAGAAAGAGCCGTGGTGTGTGTTTTCACCGTAAAACGCGTTTTCGGCCGAAAACGTGTACGTTTGCACTTCCCCGCCACAGGGAAGCTGCTAGCCGGGAATTCTCTGCCTGGTTCTACCCGCTGCCCGGAACGCTACGCAGGGCAAAAGCGGTTCTCGTCCTCCGTGCTTGCTTTTTCTCAGAAAGAGCCGTGGTGTGCGTTTTTGCCGGAAAACGCGTTTTCGGCCGAAAACGTGTACGTTTGCACTTCCCCGCCACAGGGAAGCTGCTAGCCGGGAATTCTCTGCCTGGTTCTACCCGCTGCCCGGAACGCTACGCAGGGCAAAAGCGGTTCTCGTCCTCCGTGCTTGCTTTTTCTCAGAAAGAGCCGTGGTGTGTGTTTTCGCTGGAAACGCGTTTTCGGCCGAAAACGTGTACGTTTGCACTTCCCCGCCACAGGGAAGCTTCTAGCAGGGAATTCTCTGCCTGGTTCTACCCGCTGCCCGGAACGCTACGCAGGGCAAAAGCGGTTCTCGTCCTCCGTGCTTGCTTTTTCTCAGAAAGAGCCGTGGTGTGCGTTTTCGCCGGAAAACGCGTTTTCGGCCAAAAACGTGTACGTTTGCACTTCCCCGCCACAGGGAATCTGCTACCGGGAATTCTCTGCCTGGTTCTACCCGCTGCCCGGAACGCTACGCAGGGCAAAAGCGGTTCTCGTCCTCCGTGCTTGCTTTTTCTCAGAAAGAGCCGTGGTGTGCCTTTTCGCCGGAAAAAGCGTTTTCGGCCGAAAACGTGTACGTTTGCACTTCCCCGCCACAGGGAAGCTGCTAGCCGGGAATTCTCTGCCTGGTTCTACCCGCTGCCCGGAACGCTACGCAGGGCAAAAGCGGTTCTCGTCCTCCGTGCTTGCTTTTTCTCAGAAAGAGCCGTGGTGTGCGTTTTCGCCGGAAAACGCGTTTTCGGCCGAAAACGTGTACGTTTGCACTTCCCCGCCACAGGGAAGCTGCTAGCCGGGAATTCTCTGTCTGGTTCTACCCGCTGCCCGGAACGCTACGCAGGTCAAAAGCGGTTCTCGTCCTCCGTGCTTGCTTTTTGTCAGAAAGAGCCGTGGTGTGCGTTTTCGCCGGAAAACGTGTTTTCGGCCGAAAACGTGTACGTTTGCACTTCCCCGCCACAGGGAAGCTGCTAGCCGGGAATTCTCTGCCTGGTTCTACCCGCTGCCCGGAACGCTACGCAGGGCAAAAGCGGTTCTCGTCCTCCGTGCTTGCTTTTTCTCAGAAAGAGCCGTGGTGTGCGTTTTCGCCGGAAAACGCGTTTTCGGCCGAAAACGTGTACGTTTGCACTTCCCCGCCACAGGGAAGCTGCTAGCCGGGAATTCTCTGCCTGGTTCTACCCGCTGCCCGGAACGCTACGCAGGGCAAAAGCGGTTCTCGTCCTCCGTGCTTGCTTTTTCTCAGAAAGAGCCGTGGTTTGCCTTTTCGCCGGAAAACGCGTTTTCGGCCGAAAACGTGTTCGTTTGCACTTTCCCGCCACAGGGAAGCTGCTAGCCGGGAATTCTCTGCCTGGTTCTACCCGCTGCCCGGAACGCTACGCAGGGCAAAAGCGGTTCTCGTCCTCCGTGCTTGCTTTTTCTCAGAAAGAGCCGTGGTGTGCGTTTTCGCTGGAAAACGCGTTTTCGGCCGAAAACGTGTACGTTTGCACTTCCCCGCCACAGGGAAGCTGCTAGCCGGGAATTCTCTGTCTGGTTCTACCCGCTGCCCGGAACGCTACACAGGGCAAAAGCGGTTCTCGTCCTCCGTACTTGCTTTTTCTCAGAAAGAGCCGTGGGGTGCGTTTTCGCCGGAAAACGCGTTTTCGGCCGAAAACATGTACGTTTGCACTTCCCCGCCACAGGGAAGCTGCTAGCCGGGAATTCTCTGCCTGGTTCTACCCGCTGCCCGGAACGCTACGCAGGGCAAAAGCGGTTCTCGTCCTCCGTGCTTGCTTTTTCTCAGAAAGAGCCGTGGTGTGCGTTTTCGCCGGAAAACGCGTTTTCGGCCGAAAACGTGTACGTTTGCACTTCCCCGCCACAGGGAAGCTGCTAGCCGGGAATTCTCTGCCTGGTTCTACCCGCTGCCTTTAACGCTACGCAGGGCAAAAGCGGTTCTCGTCCTCCGTGCTTGCTTTTTCTCAGAAAGAGCCGTGGTGTGCGTTTTCGCCGGAAAACGCGTTTTCGGCCGAAAACGTGTACGTTTGCACTTCCCCGCCACAGGGAAGCTGCTAGCCGGGAATTCTCTGCCTGGTTCTACCCGCTGCCCGGAACGCTACGCAGGGCAAAAGCGGTTCTCGTCCTCCGTTCTTGCTTTTTGTCAGAAAGAGCCGTGGTGTGTGTTTTCGCCGGAAAACGCGTTTTCGGCCGAAAACGTGTACGTTTGCACTTCCCCGCCACAGGGAAGCTGCTAGCCGGGAATTCTCTGCCTGGTTCTACCCGCTGCCCGGAACGCTACGCAGGGCAAAAGCGGTTCTCGTCCTCCGTGCTTGCTTTTTCTCAGAAAGAGCCGTGGTGTGCGTTTTCGCCGGAAAACGCGTTTTCGGCCGAAAACGTTTACGTTTGCACTTCCCCGCCACAGGGAAGCTGCTAGCCGGGAATTCTCTGCCTGGTTCTACCCGCTGCCCGGAACGCTACGCAGGGCAAAAGCGGTTCTCGTCCTCCGTGCTTGCTTTTTCTCAGAAAGAGCCGTGGTGTGCCTCTTCGCCGGAAAACGCGTTTTCGGCCGAAAACGTGTACGTTTGCACTTCCCCGCCACAGGGAAGCTTCTAGCAGGGAATTCTCTGCCTGGTTCTACCCGCTGCCCGGAACGCTACGCAGGGCAAAAGCGGTTCTCGTCCTCCGTGCTTGCTTTTTCTCAGAAAGAGCCGTGGTGTGCGTTTTCGCCGGAAAACGCGTTTTCGGCCAAAAACGTGTACGTTTGCACTTCCCCGCCACAGGGAATCTGCTACCGGGAATTCTCTGCCTGGTTCTACCCGCTGCCCGGAACGCTACGCAGGGCAAAAGCGGTTCTCGTCCTCCGTGCTTGCTTTTTCTCAGAAAGAGCCGTGGTGTGCGTTTTCGCCGGAAAACGCGTTTTCGGCCGAAAACGTGTACGTTTGCACTTCCCCGCCACAGGGAAGCTGCTAGCCGGGAATTCTCTGCCTGGTTCTACCCGCTGCCCGGAACGCTACGCAGGGCAAAAGCGGTTCTCGTCCTCCGTGCTTGCTTTGTCTCAGAAAGAGCCGTGGTGTGCGTTTTCGCCGGAAAACGCGTTTTCGGCCGAAAACGTGTACGTTTGCACTTCCCCGCCACAGGGAAGCTGCTAGCCGGGAATTCTCTGTCTGGTTCTACCCGCTGCCCGGAACGCTACGCAGGGCAAAAGCGGTTCTCGTCCTCCGTGCTTGCTTTTTGTCAGAAAGAGCCGTGGTGTGCGTTTTCGCCGGAAAACGTGTTTTCGGCCGAAAACGTGTACGTTTGCACTTCCCCGCCACAGGGAAGCTGCTAGCCGGGAATTCTCTGCCTGGTTCTACCCGCTGCCCGGAACGCTACGCAGGGCAAAAGCGGTTCTCGTCCTCCGTGCTTGCTTTTTCTCAGAAAGAGCCGTGGTGTGCGTTTTCGCCGGAAAACGCGTTTTCGGACTAAATCGTGTATGTTTGCACTTCCCCGCCACAGGGAAGCTGCTAGCCGGGAATTCTCTGCCTGGTTCTACCCGCTGCCCTGAACGCTACTCAGGGCAAAAGCGGTTCTCGTCCACCGTGCTTTCTTTTTCTCAGAAAGAGCCGTGGTGTGCGTTTTCGCTGGAAAACGCGTTTTCGGCCGAAAACGTGTACGTTTGCACTTCCCCGCCACAGGGAAGCTGTTAGCCGGGAATTCTCTGCATGGTTCTACCCGCTGCCGGAACGCTACGCAGGGCAAAAGCGGTTCTCGTCCTCCGTGCTTGCTTTTTCTCAGAAAGAGCCGTGGTGTGCCTTTTCGCCGGAAAAAAGCGTTTTCGGCCGAAAACGTGTACGTTTGCACTTCCCCGCCACAGGGAAGCTGCTAGCCCGGAATTCTCTGCCTGGTTCTACCCGCTGCCCGGAACGCTACGCAGGGCAAAAGCGGTTCTCGTCCTCCGTGCTTGCTTGTTCTCAGAAAGAGCCGTGGTGTGTGTTTTCACCGTAAAACGCGTTTTCGGCCGAAAACGTGTACGTTTGCACTTCCCCGCCACAGGGAAGCTGCTAGCCGGGAATTCTCTGCCTGGTTCTACCCGCTGCCCGGAACGCTACGCAGGGCAAAAGCGGTTCTCGTCCTCCGTGCTTGCTTTTTCTCAGAAAGAGCCGTGGTGTGCGTTTTCGCCGGAAAACGCGTTTTCGGCCGAAAACTTGTACGTTTGCACTTCCCCGCCACAGGGAAGCTGCTAGCCGGGAATTCTCTGCCTGGTTCTACCCGCTGCCCGGAACGCTACGCAGGGCAAAAGCGGTTCTCGTCCTCCGTGCTTGCTTTTTCTCAGAAAGAGCCGTGGTGTGCCTCTTCGCCGGAAAACGCGTTTTCGGCCGAAAACGTGTACGTTTGCACTTCCCCGCCACAGGGAAGCTTCTAGCAGGGAATTCTCTGCCTGGTTCTACCCGCTGCCCGGAACGCTACGCAGGGCAAAAGCGGTTCTCGTCCTCCGTGCTTGCTTTTTCTCAGAAAGAGCCGTGGTGTGCGTTTTCGCCGGAAAACGCGTTTTCGGCCAAAAACGTGTACGTTTGCACTTCCCCGCCACAGGGAATCTGCTACCGGGAATTCTCTGCCTGGTTCTACCCGCTGCCCGGAACGCTACGCAGGGCAAAAGCGGTTCTCGTCCTCCGTGCTTGCTTTTTCTCAGAAAGAGCCGTGGTGTGCGTTTTCGCCGGAAAACGCGTTTTCGGCCGAAAACGTGTACGTTTGCACTTCCCCGCCACAGGGAAGCTGCTAGCCGGGAATTCTCTGCCTGGTTCTACCCGCTGCCCGGAACGCTACGCAGGGCAAAAGCGGTTCTCGTCCTCCGTGCTTGCTTTGTCTCAGAAAGAGCCGTGGTGTGCGTTTTCGCCGGAAAACGCGTTTTCGGCCGAAAACGTGTACGTTTGCACTTCCCCGCCACAGGGAAGCTGCTAGCCGGGAATTCTCTGTCTGGTTCTACCCGCTGCCCGGAACGCTACGCAGGTCAAAAGCGGTTCTCGTCCTCCGTGCTTGCTTTTTGTCAGAAAGAGCCGTGGTGTGCGTTTTCGCCGGAAAACGTGTTTTCGGCCGAAAACGTGTACGTTTGCACTTCCCCGCCACAGGGAAGCTGCTAGCCGGGAATTCTCTGCCTGGTTCTACCCGCTGCCCGGAACGCTACGCAGGGCAAAAGCGGTTCTCGTCCTCCGTGCTTGCTTTTTCTCAGAAAGAGCCGTGGTGTGCGTTTTCGCCGGAAAACGCGTTTTCGGCCGAAAACGTGTACGTTTGCACTTCCCCGCCACAGGGAAGCTGCTAGCCGGGAATTCTCTGCCTGGTTCTACCCGCTGCCCGGAACGCTACGCAGGGCAAAAGCGGTTCTCGTCCTCCGTGCTTGCTTTTTCTCAGAAAGAGCCGTGGTGTGCCTTTTCGCCGGAAAACGCATTTTCGGCCGAAAACGTGTACGTTTGCACTTCCCCGCCACTGGGAAGCTGCTAGCCGGGAATTCTCTGCCTGGTTCTACCCGCTGCCCGGAACGCTACGCAGGGCAAAAGCGATTCTCGTCCTCCGTGCTTGCTTGTTCTCAGAAAGAGCCGTGGTGTGTGTTTTCACCGTAAAACGCGTTTTCGGCCGAAAACGTGTACGTTTGCACTTCCCCGCCACAGGGAAGCTGCTAGCCGGGAATTCTCTGCCTGGTTCCACTCGCTGCCCGTAACGCTACGCGGGGCAAAAGCGATTCTCGTCCTCCGTGCTTGCTTGTTCTCAGAAAGAGCCGTGGTGTGCGTTTTCGCAGGAAAACGCGTTTTCGGCCGAAAACGTGTACGTTTGCACTTCCCCGCCACAGGGAAGCTGCTAGCCGGGAATTCTCTGCCTGGTTCTACCCGCTGCCCGGAACGCTACGCAGGGCAAAAGCGGTTCTCGTCCTCCGTGCTTGCTTTTTCTCAGAAAGAGCCGTGGTGTGCGTTTTCGCCGGAAAACGCGTTTTCGGCCAAAAACGTGTACGTTTGCACTTCCCCGCCACAGGGAAGCTGCTAGCCGGGAATTCTCTGCCTGGTTCTACCCGCTGCCCGGAACGCTACGCAGGGCAAAAGCGGTTCTCGTCCTCCGTGCTTGCTTTTTCTCAGAAAGAGCCGCGGTGTGCGTTTTCGCTGGAAAAGGCGTTTTCGGCCGAAATCTGTACGTTTGCACTTCCCCGCCACAGGGAATCTGCTAGCAGGGAATTCTCTGCCTGGTTCCACTCGCTGCCCGGAACGCTACGCAGGGCAAAAGCGGTTCTCGTCCTCCGTGCTTTTTTTTTCTCTGAAAGAGCCGTGGTGTGTGTTTTCGCTGGAAACGCGTTTTCGGCCGAAATGTGTACGTTTGCACTACCCCGCCACAGGGAAGCTGCTAGCCGGGAATTCTCTGCCTGGTTCTACCCGCTGCCCGGAACGCTACGCAGGGCAAAAGCGGTTCTCGTCCTCCGTGCTTGCTTTGTCTCAGAAAGAGCCGTGTTTTGCCTTTTCGCCGGAAAACGCGTTTTCGGCCGAAAACGTGTACGTTTGCACTTCCCCGCCACAGGGAAGCTGCTAGCCGGGAATTCTCTGCCTGGTTCTACCCGCTGCCCGGAACGCTACGCAGGGCAAAAGCGGTTCTCGTCCTCCGTGCTTGCTTTTTCTCAGAAAGAGCCGTGGTGTGCGTTTTCGCCGGAAAACGCGTTTTCGGCCGAAAACGTGTACGTTTGCACTTCCCCGCCACAGGGAAGCTGCTAGCCGGGAATTCTCTGCCTGGTTCTACCCGCTGCCCGGAACGCTACGCAGGGCAAAAGCGGTTCTCGTCCTCCGTGCTTGGTTTATCTCAGAAAGAGCCGCGGTGTGCGTTTTCGCCGGAAAACGCGTTTTCGGCCGAAAACGTGTACGTTTGCACTTCCCCGCCACAGGGAAGCTGCTAGCCGGGAATTCTCTGCCTGGTTCTACCCGCTGCCCGGAACGCTACGCAGGGCAAAAGCGGTTCTCGTCCTCCGTGCTTGCTTTTTGTCAGAAAGAGCCGTGGTGTGCGTTTTCGCCGGAAAACGTGTTTTCGGCCGAAAACGTGTACGTTTGCACTTCCCCGCCACAGGGAAGCTGCTAGCCGGGAATTCTCTGCCTGGTTCTACCCGCTGCCCGGAACGCTACGCAGGGCAAAAGCGGTTCTCGTCCTCCGTGCTTGCTTTTTCTCAGAAAGAGCCGTGGTGTGCGTTTTCGCCGGAAAACGCGTTTTCGGACTAAATCGTGTATGTTTGCACTTCCCCGCCACAGGGAAGCTGCTAGCCGGGAATTCTCTGCCTGGTTCTACCCGCTGCCCTGAACGCTACTCAGGGCAAAAGCGGTTCTCGTCCACCGTGCTTTCTTTTTCTCAGAAAGAGCCGTGGTGTGCGTTTTCGCTGGAAAACGCGTTTTCGGCCGAAAACGTGTACGTTTGCACTTCCCCGCCACAGGGAAGCTGTTAGCCGGGAATTCTCTGCATGGTTCTACCCGCTGCCGGAACGCTACGCAGGGCAAAAGCGGTTCTCGTCCTCCGTGCTTGCTTTTTCTCAGAAAGAGCCGTGGTGTGCCTTTTCGCCGGAAAAAAGCGTTTTCGGCCGAAAACGTGTACGTTTGCACTTCCCCGCCACAGGGAAGCTGCTAGCCCGGAATTCTCTGCCTGGTTCTACCCGCTGCCCGGAACGCTACGCAGGGCAAAAGCGGTTCTCGTCCTCCGTGCTTGCTTGTTCTCAGAAAGAGCCGTGGTGTGTGTTTTCACCGTAAAACGCGTTTTCGGCCGAAAACGTGTACGTTTGCACTTCCCCGCCACAGGGAAGCTGCTAGCCGGGAATTCTCTGCCTGGTTCTACCCGCTGCCCGGAACGCTACGCAGGGCAAAAGCGGTTCTCGTCCTCCGTGCTTGCTTTTTCTCAGAAAGAGCCGTGGTGTGCGTTTTCGCCGGAAAACGCGTTTTCGGCCGAAAACTTGTACGTTTGCACTTCCCCGCCACAGGGAAGCTGCTAGCCGGGAATTCTCTGCCTGGTTCTACCCGCTGCCCGGAACGCTACGCAGGGCAAAAGCGGTTCTCGTCCTCCGTGCTTGCTTTTTCTCAGAAAGAGCCGTGGTGTGCCTCTTCGCCGGAAAACGCGTTTTCGGCCGAAAACGTGTACGTTTGCACTTCCCCGCCACAGGGAAGCTTCTAGCAGGGAATTCTCTGCCTGGTTCTACCCGCTGCCCGGAACGCTACGCAGGGCAAAAGCGGTTCTCGTCCTCCGTGCTTGCTTTTTCTCAGAAAGAGCCGTGGTGTGCGTTTTCGCCGGAAAACGCGTTTTCGGCCAAAAACGTGTACGTTTGCACTTCCCCGCCACAGGGAATCTGCTACCGGGAATTCTCTGCCTGGTTCTACCCGCTGCCCGGAACGCTACGCAGGGCAAAAGCGGTTCTCGTCCTCCGTGCTTGCTTTTTCTCAGAAAGAGCCGTGGTGTGCGTTTTCGCCGGAAAACGCGTTTTCGGCCGAAAACGTGTACGTTTGCACTTCCCCGCCACAGGGAAGCTGCTAGCCGGGAATTCTCTGCCTGGTTCTACCCGCTGCCCGGAACGCTACGCAGGGCAAAAGCGGTTCTCGTCCTCCGTGCTTGCTTTGTCTCAGAAAGAGCCGTGGTGTGCGTTTTCGCCGGAAAACGCGTTTTCGGCCGAAAACGTGTACGTTTGCACTTCCCCGCCACAGGGAAGCTGCTAGCCGGGAATTCTCTGTCTGGTTCTACCCGCTGCCCGGAACGCTACGCAGGTCAAAAGCGGTTCTCGTCCTCCGTGCTTGCTTTTTGTCAGAAAGAGCCGTGGTGTGCGTTTTCGCCGGAAAACGTGTTTTCGGCCGAAAACTTGTACGTTTGCACTTCCCCGCCACAGGGAAGCTGCTAGCCGGGAATTCTCTGCCTGGTTCTACCCGCTGCCCGGAACGCTACGCAGGGCAAAAGCGGTTCTCGTCCTCCGTGCTTGCTTTTTCTCAGAAAGAGCCGTGGTGTGCGTTTTCGCCGGAAAACGCGTTTTCGGCCGAAAACGTGTACGTTTGCACTTCCCCGCCACAGGGAAGCTGCTAGCCGGGAATTCTCTGCCTGGTTCTACCCGCTGCCCGGAACGCTACGCAGGGCAAAAGCGGTTCTCGTCCTCCGTGCTTGCTTTTTCTCAGAAAGAGCCGTGGTGTGCCTTTTCGCCGGAAAACGCATTTTCGGCCGAAAACGTGTACGTTTGCACTTCCCCGCCACTGGGAAGCTGCTAGCCGGGAATTCTCTGCCTGGTTCTACCCGCTGCCCGGAACGCTACGCAGGGCAAAAGCGATTCTCGTCCTCCGTGCTTGCTTGTTCTCAGAAAGAGCCGTGGTGTGTGTTTTCACCGTAAAACGCGTTTTCGGCCGAAAACGTGTACGTTTGCACTTCCCCGCCACAGGGAAGCTGCTAGCCGGGAATTCTCTGCCTGGTTCCACTCGCTGCCCGTAACGCTACGCGGGGCAAAAGCGATTCTCGTCCTCCGTGCTTGCTTGTTCTCAGAAAGAGCCGTGGTGTGCGTTTTCGCAGGAAAACGCGTTTTCGGCCGAAAACGTGTACGTTTGCACTTCCCCGCCACAGGGAAGCTGCTAGCCGGGAATTCTCTGCCTGGTTCTACCCGCTGCCCGGAACGCTACGCAGGGCAAAAGCGGTTCTCGTCCTCCGTGCTTGCTTTTTCTCAGAAAGAGCCGTGGTGTGCGTTTTCGCCGGAAAACGCGTTTTCGGCCAAAAACGTGTACGTTTGCACTTCCCCGCCACAGGGAAGCTGCTAGCCGGGAATTCTCTGCCTGGTTCTACCCGCTGCCCGGAACGCTACGCAGGGCAAAAGCGGTTCTCGTCCTCCGTGCTTGCTTTTTCTCAGAAAGAGCCGCGGTGTGCGTTTTCGCTGGAAAAGGCGTTTTCGGCCGAAATCTGTACGTTTGCACTTCCCCGCCACAGGGAATCTGCTAGCAGGGAATTCTCTGCCTGGTTCCACTCGCTGCCCGGAACGCTACGCAGGGCAAAAGCGGTTCTCGTCCTCCGTGCTTTTTTTTTCTCTGAAAGAGCCGTGGTGTGTGTTTTCGCTGGAAACGCGTTTTCGGCCGAAATGTGTACGTTTGCACTACCCCGCCACAGGGAAGCTGCTAGCCGGGAATTCTCTGCCTGGTTCTACCCGCTGCCCGGAACGCTACGCAGGGCAAAAGCGGTTCTCGTCCTCCGTGCTTGCTTTGTCTCAGAAAGAGCCGTGTTTTGCCTTTTCGCCGGAAAACGCGTTTTCGGCCGAAAACGTGTACGTTTGCACTTCCCCGCCACAGGGAAGCTGCTAGCCGGGAATTCTCTGCCTGGTTCTACCCGCTGCCCGGAACGCTACGCAGGGCAAAAGCGGTTCTCGTCCTCCGTGCTTGCTTTTTCTCAGAAAGAGCCGTGGTGTGCGTTTTCGCCGGAAAACGCGTTTTCGGCCGAAAACGTGTACGTTTGCACTTCCCCGCCACAGGGAAGCTGCTAGCCGGGAATTCTCTGCCTGGTTCTACCCGCTGCCCGGAACGCTACGCAGGGCAAAAGCGGTTCTCGTCCTCCGTGCTTGGTTTATCTCAGAAAGAGCCGCGGTGTGCGTTTTCGCCGGAAAACGCGTTTTCGGCCGAAAACGTGTACGTTTGCACTTCCCCGCCACAGGGAAGCTGCTAGCCGGGAATTCTCTGCCTGGTTCTACCCGCTGCCCGGAACGCTACGCAGGGCAAAAGCGGTTCTCGTCCTCCGTGCTTGCTTTTTCTCAGAAAGAGCCGTGGTGTGCGTTTTCGCCGGAAAACGCGTTTTCGGCCGAAAACGTGTACGTTTGCACTTCCCCGCCACAGGGAAGCTGCTAGCCGGGAATTCTCTGCCTGGTTCTACCCGCTGCCCGGAACGCTACGCAGGGCAAAAGCGGTTCTCGTCCTCCGTGCTTGCTTTTTCTCAGAAAGAGCCGTGGTTTGCCTTTTCGCCGGAAAACGCGTTTTCGGCCGAAAACGTGTTCGTTTGCACTTTCCCGCCACAGGGAAGCTGCTAGCCGGGAATTCTCTGCCTGGTTCTACCCGCTGCCCGGAACGCTACGCAGGGCAAAAGCGGTTCTCGTCCTCCGTGCTTGCTTTTTCTCAGAAAGAGCCGTGGTGTGCGTTTTCGCTGGAAAACGCGTTTTCGGCCGAAAACGTGTACGTTTGCACTTCCCCGCCACAGGGAAGCTGCTAGCCGGGAATTCTCTGCCTGGTTCTACCCGCTGCCCGGAACGCTACGCAGGGCAAAAGCGGTTCTCGTCCTCCGTACTTGCTTTTTCTCAGAAAGAGCCGTGGGGTGCGTTTTCGCCGGAAAACGCGTTTTCGGCCGAAAACATGTACGTTTGCACTTCCCCGCCACAGGGAAGCTGCTAGCCGGGAATTCTCTGCCTGGTTCTACCCGCTGCCCGGAACGCTACGCAGGGCAAAAGCGGTTCTCGTCCTCCGTGCTTGCTTTTTCTCAGAAAGAGCCGTGGTGTGCGTTTTCGCCGGAAAACGCGTTTTCGGCCGAAAACGTGTACGTTTGCACTTCCCCGCCACAGGGAAGCTGCTAGCCGGGAATTCTCTGCCTGGTTCTACCCGCTGCCTTTAACGTTACGCAGGGCAAAAGCGGTTCTCGTCCTCCGTGCTTGCTTTTTCTCAGAAAGAGCCGTGGTGTGCGTTTTCGCCGGAAAACGCGTTTTCGGCCGAAAACGTGTACGTTTGCACTTCCCCGCCACAGGGAAGCTGCTAGCCGGGAATTCTCTGCCTGGTTCTACCCGCTGCCCGGAACGCTACGCAGGGCAAAAGCGGTTCTCGTCCTCCGTGCTTGCTTTTTCTCAGAAAGAGCCGTGGTGTGTGTTTTCGCCGGAAAACGCGTTTTCGGCCGAAAACGTGTACGTTTGCACTTCCCCGCCACAGGGAAGCTGCTAGCCGGGAATTCTCTGCCTGGTTCTACCCGCTGCCCGGAACGCTACGCAGGGCAAAAGCGGTTCTCGTCCTCCGTGCTTGCTTTTTCTCAGAAAGAGCCGTGGTGTGCGTTTTCGCCGGAAAACGCGTTTTCGGCCGAAAACGTTTACGTTTGCACTTCCCCGCCACAGGGAAGCTGCTAGCCGGGAATTCTCTGCCTGGTTCTACCCGCTGCCCGGAACGCTACGCAGGGCAAAAGCGGTTCTCGTCCTCCGTGCTTGCTTTTTCTCAGAAAGAGCCGTGGTGTGCCTCTTCGCCGGAAAACGCGTTTTCGGCCGAAAACGTGTACGTTTGCACTTCCCCGCCACAGGGAAGCTGCTAGCCGGGAATTCTCTGCCTGGTTCTACCCGCTGCCCGGAACGCTACGCAGGGCAAAAGCGGTTCTCGTCCTCCGTGCTTGCTTTTTCTCAGAAAGAGCCGTGGTGTGCGTTTTCGCCGGAAAACGCCTTTTCGGCCGAAAACGTGTACGTTTGCACTTCCCCGCCACAGGGAAGCTGCTAGCCGGGAATTCTCTGCCTGGTTCTACCCGCTGCCCGGAACGCTACGCAGGGCAAAAGCGGTTCTCGTCCTCCGTGCTTGCTTTGTCTCAGAAAGAGCCGTGGTGTGCGTTTTCGCAGGAAAACGCGTTTTCGGCCGAAAACGTGTACGTTTGCACTTCCCCGCCACAGGGAAGCTGCTAGCCGGGAATTCTCTGTCTGGTTCTACCCGCTGCCCGGAACGCTACGCAGGTCAAAAGCGGTTCTCGTCCTCCGTGCTTGCTTTTTGTCAGAAAGAGCCGTGGTGTGCGTTTTCGCCGGAAAACGTGTTTTCGGCCGAAAACGTGTACGTTTGCACTTCCCCGCCACAGGGAAGCTGCTAGCCGGGAATTCTCTGCCTGGTTCTACCCGCTGCCCGGAACGCTACGCAGGGCAAAAGCGGTTCTCGTCCTCCGTGCTTGCTTTTTCTCAGAAAGAGCCGTGGTGTGCGTTTTCGCCGGAAAACGCGTTTTCGGCCGAAAACGTGTACGTTTGCACTTCCCCGCCACAGGGAAGCTGCTAGCCGGGAATTCTCTGCCTGGTTCTACCCGCTGCCCGGAACGCTACGCAGGGCAAAAGCGGTTCTCGTCCTCCGTGCTTGCTTTGTCTCAGAAAGAGCCGTGGTGTGCGTTTTCGCCGGAAAACGTGTTTTCGGCCGAAAACGTGTACGTTTGCACTTCCCCGCCACAGGGAAGCTGCTAGCCGGGAATTCTCTGCCTGGTTCTACCCGCTGCCCGGAACGCTACGCAGGGCAAAAGCGGTTCTCGTCCTCCGTGCTTGCTTTTTCTCAGAAAGAGCCGTGGTGTGCCTTTTCGCCGGAAAACGCATTTTCGGCCGAAAACGTGTACGTTTGCACTTCCCCGCCACTGGGAAGCTGCTAGCAGGGAATTCTCTGCCTGGTTCTACCCGCTGCCCGGAACGCTACGCAGGGCAAAAGCGGTTCTCGTCCTCCGTGCTTGCTTGTTCTCAGAAAGAGCCGTGGTGTGCGTTTTCGCCCTAAAACGCGTTTTCGGCCGAAAACGTTTACGTTTGCACTTCCCCGCCACAGGGAAGCTGCTAGCCGGGAATTCTCTGCCTGGTTCCACTCGCTGCCCGTAACGCTACGCAGGGCAAAAGCGATTCTCGTCCTCCGTGCTTGCTTGTTCTCAGAAAGAGCCGTGGTGTGCGTTTTCGCCGGAAAACGCGTTTTCGGCCGAAAACGTGTACGTTTGCACTTCCCCGCCACAGGGAAGCTGCTAGCCGGGAATTCTCTGCCTGGTTCTACCCGCTGTCCGGAACGCTACGCAGGGCAAAAGCGGTTCTCGTCCTCCGTGCTTGCTTTTTCTCAGAAAGAGCCGTGGTGTGCGTTTTCGCCGGAAAACGCGTTTTCGGCCGAAAACGTGTAAGTTTGCACTTCCCCGCCACAGGGAAGCTGCTAGCCGGGAATTCTCTGCCTGGTTCTACCCGCTGCCCGGAACGCTACGCAGGGCAAAAGTGGTTCTCGTCCTCCGTGCTTGCTTTTTCTCAGAAAGAGCCGTGGTGCGCCTCTTCGCCAGAAAACGCGTTTTCGGCCGAAAACGTGTACGTTTGCACTTCCCCGCCACAGGGAAGCTGCTAGCCGGGAATTCTCTGCCTGGTTCTACCCGCTGCCCGGAACGCTACGCAGGGCAAAAGCGGTTCTCGTCATCCGTGCTTGCTTTTTCTCAGAAAGAGCCGCGGTGTGCGTTTTCGTTGGAAAAGGCGTTTTCGGCCGAAATCTGTACGTTTGCACTTCTCCGCCACAGGGAATCTGCTAGCAGGGAATTCTCTGCCTGGTTCCACTCGCTGCCCGGAACGCTACGCAGGGCAAAAGCGGTTCTCGTCCTCCGTGCTTTTTTTTTCTCTGAAAGAGCCGTGGTGTGTGTTTTCGCTGGAAACGCGTTTTCGGCCGAAATGTGTACGTTTGCACTACCCCGCCACAGGGAAGCTGCTAGCCGGGAATTCTCTGCCTGGTTCTACCCGCTGCCCGGAACGCTACGCAGGGCAAAAGCGGTTCTCGTCCTCCGTGCTTGCTTTGTCTCAGAAAGAGCCGTGTTTTGCCTTTTCGCCGGAAAACGCGTTTTCGGCCGAAAACGTGTACGTTTGCACTTCCCCGCCACAGGGAAGCTGCTAGCCGGGAATTCTCTGCCTGGTTCTACCCGCTGCCCGGAACGCTACGCAGGGCAAAAGCGGTTCTCGTCCTCCGTGCTTGCTTTTTCTCAGAAAGAGCCGTGGGGTGCGTTTTCGCCGGAAAACGCGTTTTCGGCCGAAAACGTGTTCGTTTGCACTTTCCCGCCACAGGGAAGCTGCTAGCCGGGAATTCTCTGCCTGGTTCTACCCGCTGCCCGGAACGCTACGCAGGGCAAAAGCGGTTCTCGTCATCCGTGCTTGCTTTTTCTCAGAAAGAGCCGTGGTGTGCGTTTTCGCCGGAAAACGCGTTTTCGGCCGAAATCTGTACGTTTGAACTTCCCCGCCACAGGGAAGCTGCTAGCCGGGAATTCTCTGCCTGGTTCTACCCGCTGCCCGGAACGCGACGCAGGGCAAAAGCGGTTCTCGTCCTCCGTGCTTGCTTTTTCTCAGAAAGAGCCGTGGTGTGTGTTTTCGCCGGAAAACGCGTTTTCGGCCGAAAACGTGTACGTTTGCACTTCCCCGCCACAGGGAAGCTGCTAGCCGGGAATTCTCTGCCTGGTTCTACCCGCTGCCCGGAATGCTACGCAGGGCAAAAGCGGTTCTCGTCCTCCGTGCTTGCTTTTTCTCAGAAAGAGCCGTGGTGTGCGTTTTCGCTGGAAAAGGCGTTTTCGGCCGAAATGTGTACGTTTGCACTTCCCCGCCACAGGGAAGCTGCTAGCAGGGAATTCTCTGCCTGGTTCCACTCGCTGCCCGGAACGCTACGCAGGGCAAAAGCGGTTCTCGTCCTCCGTGCTTGCTTTTTCTCAGAAAGAGCCGTGGTGTTTGTTTTCGCTGGAAACGCTTTTTCGGCCGAAATGTGTACGTTTGCACTACCCCGCCACAGGGAAGCTGCTAGCCGGGAATTCTCTGCCTGGTTCCACTCGCTGCCCGTAACGCTACGCAGGGCAAAAGCGATTCTCGTCCTCCGTGCTTGCTTGTTCTCAGAAAGAGCCGTGGTGTGCGTTTTCGCCGGAAAACGCGTTTTCGGCCGAAAACGTGTACGTTTGCACTTCCCCGCCACAGGGAAGCTGCTAGCCGGGAATTCTCTGCCTGGTTCTACCCGCTGTCCGGAACGCTACGCAGGGCAAAAGCGGTTCTCGTCCTCCGTGCTTGCTTTTTCTCAGAAAGAGCCGTGGTGTGCGTTTTCGCCGGAAAACGCGTTTTCGGCCGAAAACGTGTAAGTTTGCACTTCCCCGCCACAGGGAAGCTGCTAGCCGGGAATTCTCTGCCTGGTTCTACCCGCTGCCCGGAACGCTACGCAGGGCAAAAGCGGTTCTCGTCCTCCGTGCTTGCTTTTTCTCAGAAAGAGCCGTGGTGCGCCTCTTCGCCGGAAAACGCGTTTTCGGCCGAAAACGTGTACGTTTGCACTTCCCCGCCACAGGGAAGCTGCTAGCCGGGAATTCTCTGCCTGGTTCTACCCGCTGCCCGGAACGCTACGCAGGGCAAAAGCGGTTCTCGTCATCCGTGCTTGCTTTTTCTCAGAAAGAGCCGCGGTGTGCGTTTTCGTTGGAAAAGGCGTTTTCGGCCGAAATCTGTACGTTTGCACTTCCCCGCCACAGGGAATCTGCTAGCAGGGAATTCTCTGCCTGGTTCCACTCGCTGCCCGGAACGCTACGCAGGGCAAAAGCGGTTCTCGTCCTCCGTGCTTTTTTTTTCTCTGAAAGAGCCGTGGTGTGTGTTTTCGCTGGAAACGCGTTTTCGGCCGAAATGTGTACGTTTGCACTACCCCGCCACAGGGAAGCTGCTAGCCGGGAATTCTCTGCCTGGTTCTACCCGCTGCCCGGAACGCTACGCAGGGCAAAAGCGGTTCTCGTCCTCCGTGCTTGCTTTGTCTCAGAAAGAGCCGTGTTTTGCCTTTTCGCCGGAAAACGCGTTTTCGGCCGAAAACGTGTACGTTTGCACTTCCCCGCCACAGGGAAGCTGCTAGCCGGGAATTCTCTGCCTGGTTCTACCCGCTGCCCGGAACGCTACGCAGGGCAAAAGCGGTTCTCGTCCTCCGTGCTTGCTTTTTCTCAGAAAGAGCCGTGGTGTGCGTTTTCGCCGGAAAACGCGTTTTCGGCCGAAAACGTGTACGTTTGCACTTCCCCGCCACAGGGAAGCTGCTAGCCGGGAATTCTCTGCCTGGTTCTACCCGCTGCCCGGAACGCTACGCAGGGCAAAAGCGGTTCTCGTCCTCCGTGCTTGCTTTTTCTCAGAAAGAGCCGTGGTGTGCGTTTTCGCTGCAAAAAGGCGTTTTCGGCCGAAAACGTGTACGTTTGCACTTCCCCGCCACAGGGAAGCTGCTAGCCGGGAATTCTCTGCCTGGTTCTACCCGCTGCCCGGAACGCTACGCAGGGCAAAAGCGGTTCTCGTCCTCCGTGCTTGCTTTTTCTCAGAAAGAGCCGTGGTTTCCCTTTTCGCCGGAAAACGCGTTTTCGGCCGAAAACGTGTACGTTTGCACTTCCCCGCCACAGGGAAGCTGCTAGCCGGGAATTCTCTGCCTGGTTCTACCCGCTGCCCGGAACGCTACGCAGGGCAAAAGCGGTTCTCGTCCTCCGTGCTTGCTTTTTCTCAGAAAGAGCCGTGGTGTGCGTTTTCGCCGGAAAACGCGTTTTCGGCCGAAAACGTGTACGTTTGCACTTCCCCGCCACAGGGAAGCTGCTAGCCGGGAATTCTCTGCCTGGTTCTACCCGCTGCCCGGAACGCTACGCAGGGCAAAAGCGGTTCTCGTCCTCCGTGCTTGCTTTTTCTCAGAAAGAGCCGTGGTGTGCGTTTTCGCCGGAAAACGCGTTTTCGGCCGAAATCTGTACGTTTGAACTTCCCCGCCACAGGGAAGCTGCTAGCCGGGAATTCTCTGCCTGGTTCTACCCGCTGCCCGGAACGCGACGCAGGGCAAAAGCGGTTCTCGTCCTCCGTGCTTGCTTTTTCTCAGAAAGAGCCGTGGTGTGTGTTTTCGCCGGAAAACGCGTTTTCGGCCGAAAACGTGTACGTTTGCACTTCCCCGCCACAGGGAAGCTGCTAGCCGGGAATTCTCTGCCTGGTTCTACCCGCTGCCCGGAACGCTACGCAGGGCAAAAGTGGTTCTCGTCCTCCGTGCTTGCTTTTTCTCAGAAAGAGCCGTGGTGTGCGTTTTCGCTGGAAAAGGCGTTTTCGGCCGAAATGTGTACGTTTGCACTTCCCCGCCACAGGGAAGCTGCTAGCAGGGAATTCTCTGCCTGGTTCCACTCGCTGCCCGGAACGCTACGCAGGGCAAAAGCGGTTCTCGTCCTCCGTGCTTGCTTTTTCTCAGAAAGAGCCGTGGTGTGCGTTTTCGCCGGAAAACGCGTTTTCGGCCGAAAACGTTTACCTTTGCACTTCCCCGCCACAGGGAAGCTGCTAGCCGGGAATTCTCTGCCTGGTTCTACCCGCTGCCCGGAACGCTACGCAGGGCAAAAGCGGTTCTCGTCCTCCGTGCTTGCTTTTTCTCAGAAAGAGCCGTGGTGTGCGTTTTCGCCGGAAAACGCGTTTTCGGCCAAAAACGTGTACGTTTGCACTTCCCCGCCACAGGGAAGCTGCTAGCCGGGAATTCTCTGCCTGGTTCTACCCGCTGCCCGGAACGCTACGCAGGGCAAAAGCGGTTCTCGTCCTCCGTGCTTGCTTTTTCTCAGAAAGAGCCGTGGTGTGCGTTTTCGCCGGAAAACGCATTTTCGGACTAAAACGTTTACGTTTGCACTTCCCCGCCACAGGGAAGCTGCTAGCCGGGAATTCTCTGCCTGGTTCTACCCGCTGCCCGGAACGCTACGCAGGGCAAAAGCGGTTCTCGTCCTCCGTGCTTGCTTTTTCTCAGAAAGAGCCGTGGTGTGCGTTTTCGCCGGAAAACGCGTTTTCGGCCAAAAACGTGTACGTTTGCACTTCCCCGCCACAGGGAATCTGCTAGCAGGGAATTCTCTGCCTGGTTCTACCCGCTGCCCGGAACGCTACGCAGGGCAAAAGCGGTTCTCGTCCTCCGTGCTTGCTTTTTCTCAGAAAGAGCCGTGGTGTGCGTTTTCGCCGGAAAACGCGTTTTCGGCCGAAAACGTGTACGTTTGCACTTCCCCGCCACAGGGAAGCTGCTAGCCGGGAATTCTCTGCCTGGTTCTACCCGCTGCCCGGAACGCTACGCAGGGCAAAAGCGGTTCTCGTCCTCCGTGCTTGCTTTTTCTCAGAAAGAGCCGTGGTGTGCGTTTTCGCCGGAAAACGCGTTTTCGGCCGAAAACGTGTACGTTTGCACTTCCCCGCCACAGGGAAGCTGCTAGCCGGGAATTCTCTGCCTGGTTCTACCCGCTGCCCGGAACGCTACGCAGGGCAAAAGCGGTTCTCGTCCTCCGTGCTTGCTTTTTCTCAGAAAGAGCCGTGGTGTGCGTTTTCGCTGGAAAAGTCGTTTTCGGCCGAAATGTGTACGTTTGCACTTCCCCGCCACAGGGAATCTGCTAGCAGGGAATCCTCTGCCTGGTTCCACTCGCTGCCCGGAACGCTACGCAGGGCAAAAGCGGTTCTCGTCCTCCGTGCTTGCTTTTTCTCAGAAAGAGCCGTGGTGTTTGTTTTCGCTGGAAACGCGTTTTCGGCCGAAATGTGTACGTTTGCACTACCCCGCCACAGGGAAGCTGCTAGCCGGGAATTCTCTGCCTGGTTCTACCCGCTGCCCGGAACGCTACGCAGGGCAAAAGCGGTTCTCGTCCTCCGTGCTTGCTTTTTCTCAGAAAGAACCGTGTTTTGCCTTTTCGCCGGAAAACGCGTTTTCGGCCGAAAACGTGTACGTTTGCACTTCCCCGCCACAGGGAAGCTGCTAGCCGGGAATTCTCTGCCTGGTTCTACCCGCTGCCCGGAACGCTACGCAGGGCAAAAGCGGTTCTCGTCCTCCGTGCTTGGTTTTTCTCAGAAAGAGCCGTGGTGTGCGTTTTCGCCGGAAAACGCCTTTTCGGCCGAAAACGTGTACGTTTGCACTTCCCCGCCACAGGGAAGCTGCTAGCCGGGAATTCTCTGCCTGGTTCTACCCGCTGCCCGGAACGCTACGCAGGGCAAAAGCGGTTCTCGTCCTCCGTGCTTGCTTTTTCTCAGAAAGAGCCGTGGTGTGCGTTTTCGCCGGAAAACGCGTTTTCGGCCGAAAACGTGTACGTTTGCACTTCCCCGCCACAGGGAAGCTGCTAGCCGGGAATTCTCTGCCTGGTTCTACCCGCTGCCCGGAACGCTACGCAGGGCAAAAGCGGTTCTCGTCCTCCGTGCTTGCTTTTTCTCAGAAAGAGCCGTGGTGTGCGTTTTCGCCGGAAAACGCGTTTTCGGCCAAAAACGTGTACGTTTGCACTTCCCCGCCACAGGGAAGCTGCTAGCCGGGAATTCTCTGCCTGGTTCTACCCGCTGCCCGGAACGCTACGCAGGGCAAAAGCGGTTCTCGTCCTCCGTGCTTGCTTTTTCTCAGAAAGAGCCGTGGTGTGCGTTTTCGCCGGAAAACGCATTTTCGGACTAAAACGTTTACGTTTGCACTTCCCCGCCACAGGGAAGCTGCTAGCCGGGAATTCTCTGCCTGGTTCTACCCGCTGCCCGGAACGCTACGCAGGGCAAAAGCGGTTCTCGTCCTCCGTGCTTGCTTTTTCTCAGAAAGAGCCGTGGTGTGCCTTTTCGCCGGAAAACGCGTTTTCGGCCGAAAACGTGTACGTTTGCACTTCCCCGCCACAGGGAAGCTGCTAGCCGGGAATTCTCTGCCTGGTTCTACCCGCTGCCCGGAACGCTACGCAGGGCAAAAGCGGTTCTCGTCCTCCGTGCTTGCTTTTTCTCAGAAAGAGCCGTGGTGTGCGTTTTCGCCGGAAAACGCGTTTTCGGTCGAAATGTGTACGTTTGCACTTCCCCGCCACAGGGAAGCTGCTAGCCGGGAATTCTCTGCCTGGTTCTACCCGCTGCCCGGAACGCTACGCAGGGCAAAAGCGGTTCTCGTCCTCCGTGCTTGCTTTTTCTCATAAAGAGCCGTGGTGTGCGTTTTCGCCGGAAAACGCGTTTTCGGCCGAAAACGTGTACGTTTGCACTTCCCCGCCACAGGGAAGCTGCTAGCCGGGAATTCTCTGCCTGGTTCTACCCGCTGCCTTTAACGCTACGCAGGGCAAAAGCGGTTCTCGTCCTCCGTGCTTGCTTTTTCTCAGAAAGAGCCGTGGTGTGCGTTTTCGCCGGAAAACGCGTTTTCGGCCGAAAACGTGTACGTTTGCACAACCCCGCCACAGGGAAGCTGCTACCGGGAATTCTCTGCCTGGTTCTACCCACTGTCCGGAACGCTACGCAGGGCAAAAGCGGTTCTCGTCCTCCGTGCATGCTTTTTCTCAGAAAGAGCCGTGGTGTGCGTTTTCGCCGGAAAACGCGTTTTCGGCCGAAAACGTGTAAGTTTGCACTTCTCCGCCACAGGGAAGCTGCTACCGGGAATTCTCTGCCTGGTTCTACCCACTGTCCGGAACGCTACGCAGGGCAAAAGCGGTTCTCGTCCTCCGTGCTTGGTTTTTCTCAGAAAGAGCCGTGGTGTGCGTTTTCGCCGGAAAACGCGTTTTCGGCCGAAAACGTGTAAGTTTGCACTTCTCCGCCACAGGGAAGCTGCTAGCCGGGAATTCTCTGCCTGGTTCTACCCGCTGCCCGGAACGCTACGCAGGGCAAAAGCGGTTCTCGTCCTCCGTGCTTGCTTTTTCTCAGAAAGAGCCGTGCTGTGCGTTTTCGCCGGAAAACGCGTTTCCGGCTGAAAACGTGTACGTTTGCACTTCCCCGCCACAGGGAAGCTGCTAGCCGGTAATTCTCTGCCTGGTTCTACCCGCTGCCCGGAAAGCTACGCAGGGCAAAAGCGGTTCTCGTCCTCCGTGCATGCTTTTTCTCAGAAAGAGCCGTGGTGTGCGTTTTCGCCGGAAAACGCGTTTTCGGCCGAAAACGTGTACGTTTGCACTTCCCCGCCACAGGGAAGCTGCTAGCCGGGAATTCTCTGCCTGGTTCTACCCGCTGCCCGGAACGCTACGCAGGGCAAAAGCGGTTCTCGTCCTCCGTGCTTGCTTTTTCTCAGAAAGAGCCGTGGTGTGCGTTTTCGCCGGAAAACGCATTTTTGGCCGAAATCGTTTACGTTTGCATTTCCCCGCCACAGGGAAGCTGCTAGCCGGGAATTCTCTGCCTGGTTCTACCAGCTGCCCGGAACGCTACCCAGGGCAAAAGCGGTTCTCGTCCTCCGTGCTTGCTTTTTCTCAGAAAGAGCCGTGGTGTGCGTTTTCGCCGGAAAACGCGTTTTCGGCCGAAAACGTGTACGTTTGCACTTCCCCGCCACAGGGAAGCTGCTAGCCGGGAATTCTCTGCCTGGTTCTACCCGCTGCCCGGAACGCTACGCAGGGCAAAAGCGGTTCTCGTCCTCCGTGCTTGGTTTTTCTCAGAAAGAGCCGTGGTGTGCGTTTTCGCCGGAAAATGCGTTTTCGGCCGAAAACGTGTACGTTTGCACTTCCCCGCCACAGGGAAGCTGCTAGCCGGGAATTCTCTGCCTGGTTCTACCCGCTGCCCGGAACGCTACGCAGGGCAAAAGCGGTTCTCGTCCTCCGTGCTTGCTTTTTCTCAGAAAGAGCCGTGGTGTGCGTTTTCGCCGGAAAACGCGTTTTCGGCCGAAAACATGTACGTTTGCACTTCCCCGCCACAGGGAAGCTGCTAGCCGGGAATTCTCTGCCTGGTTCTACCCGCTGCCCGGAACGCTACGCAGGGCAAAAGCGGTTCTCGTCCTCCGTGCTTGCTTTTTCTCAGAAAGAGCCGTGGTGTGCGTTTTCGCCGGAAAACGCGTTTTCGGCCGAAAACGTGTACGTTTGCACTTCCCCGCCACAGGGAAGCTGCTAGCCGGGAATTCTCTGCCTGGTTCTACCCGCTGCCCGGAACGCTACGCAGGGCAAAAGCGGTTCTCGTCCTCCGTGCTTGCTTTTTCTCAGAAAGAGCCGTGGTGTGCGTTTTCGCCGGAAAACGCGTTTTCGGCCGAAAACGTGTACGTTTGCACTTCCCCGCCACAGGGAAGCTGCTAGCCGGGAATTCTCTGCCTGGTTCTGCCCGCTGCCCGGAACGCTACGCAGGGCAAAAGCGGTTCTCGTCCTCCGTGCTTGCTTTTTGTCAGAAAGAGCCGTGGTGTGTGTTTTCGCCGGAAAACGCGTTTTCGGCCGAAAACGTGTACGTTTGCACTTCCCCGCCACAGGGAAGCTGCTAGCCGGGAATTCTCTGCCTGGTTCTACCCGCTGCCCGGAACGCTACGCAGGGCAAAAGCGGTTCTCGTCCTCCGTGCTTGCTTTTTCTCAGAAAGAGCCGTGGTGTGCGTTTTCGCCGGAAAACGCGTTTTCGGCCGAAAACGTGTACGTTTGCACTTCCCCGCCACAGGGAAGCTGCTAGCCGGGAATTCTCTGCCTGGTTCTACCCGCTGCCCGGAACGCTACGCAGGGCAAAAGCGGTTCTCGTCCTCCGTGCTTGCTTTTTCTCAGAAAGAGCCGTGGTGTGCCTCTTCGCCGGAAAACGCGTTTTTGGCCGAAAACGTTTACCTTTGCACTTCCCCGCCACAGGGAAGCTTCTAGCAGGGAATTCTCTGCCTGGTTCTACCCGCTGCCCGGAACGCTACGCAGGGCAAAAGCGGTTCTCGTCCTCCGTGCTTGCTTTTTCTCAGAAAGAGCCGTGGTGTGCGTTTTCGCCGGAAAACGCATTTTCGGCCGAAAACGTGTACGTTTGCACTTCCCCGCCACAGGGAATCTGCTACCGGGAATTCTCTGCCTGGTTCTACCCGCTGCCCGGAACGCTACGCAGGGCAAAAGCGGTTCTCGTCCTCCGCGCTTGCTTTTTCTCAGAAAGAGCCGTGGTGTGCGTTTTCGCCGGAAAACGCGTTTTCGTCCGAAAACGTGTACGTTTGCACTTCCCCGCCACAGGGAAGCTGCTAGCCGGGAATTCTCTGCCTGGTTCTACCCGCTGCCCGGAACGCTACGCAGGGCAAAAGCGGTTCTCGTCCTCCGTGCTTGCTTTTTCTCAGAAAGAGCCGTGGTGTGCGTTTTCGCCGGAAAACGCGTTTTCGGCCGAAAACGTGTACGTTTGCACTTCCCCGCCACAGGGAAGCTGCTAGCCGGGAATTCTCTGCCTGGTTCTACCCGCTGCCCGGAACGCTACGCAGGGCAAAAGCGGTTCTCGTCCTCCGTGCTTGGTTTTTCTCAGAAAGAGCCGTGGTGTGCGTTTTCGCCGGAAAATGCGTTTTCGGCCGAAAACGTGTACGTTTGCACTTCCCCGCCACAGGGAAGCTGCTAGCCGGGAATTCTCTGCCTGGTTCTACCCGCTGCCCGGAACGCTACGCAGGGCAAAAGCGGTTCTCGTCCTCCGTGCTTGCTTTTTCTCAGAAAGAGCCGTGGTGTGCGTTTTCGCCGGAAAACGCGTTTTCGGCCGAAAACATGTACGTTTGCACTTCCCCGCCACAGGGAAGCTGCTAGCCGGGAATTCTCTGCCTGGTTCTACCCGCTGCCCGGAACGCTACGCAGGGCAAAAGCGGTTCTCGTCCTCCGTGCTTGCTTTTTCTCAGAAAGAGCCGTGGTGTGCGTTTTCGCCGGAAAACGCGTTTTCGGCCGAAAACGTGTACGTTTGCACTTCCCCGCCACAGGGAAGCTGCTAGCCGGGAATTCTCTGCCTGGTTCTACCCGCTGCCCGGAACGCTACGCAGGGCAAAAGCGGTTCTCGTCCTCCGTGCTTGGTTTTTCTCAGAAAGAGCCGTGGTGTGCGTTTTCGCCGGAAAATGCGTTTTCGGCCGAAAACGTGTACGTTTGCACTTCCCCGCCACAGGGAAGCTGCTAGCCGGGAATTCTCTGCCTGGTTCTGCCCGCTGCCCGGAACGCTACGCAGGGCAAAAGCGGTTCTCGTCCTCCGTGCTTGCTTTTTGTCAGAAAGAGCCGTGGTGTGTGTTTTCGCCGGAAAACGCGTTTTCGGCCGAAAACGTGTACGTTTGCACTTCCCCGCCACAGGGAAGCTGCTAGCCGGGAATTCTCTGCCTGGTTCTACCCGCTGCCCGGAACGCTACGCAGGGCAAAAGCGGTTCTCGTCCTCCGTGCTTGCTTTTTCTCAGAAAGAGCCGTGGTGTGCGTTTTCGCCGGAAAACGTGTTTTCGGCCGAAAACGTGTACGTTTGCACTTCCCCGCCACAGGGAAGCTGCTAGCCGGGAATTCTCTGCCTGGTTCTACCCGCTGCCCGGAACGCTACGCAGGGCAAAAGCGGTTCTCGTCCTCCGTGCTTGCTTTTTCTCAGAAAGAGCCGTGGTGTGCCTCTTCGCCGGAAAACGCGTTTTCGGCCGAAAACGTGTACGTTTGCACTTCCCCGCCACAGGGAAGATTCTAGCAGGGAATTCTCTGCCTGGTTCTACCCGCTGCCCGGAACGCTACGCAGGGCAAAAGCGGTTCTCGTCCTCCGTGCTTGCTTTTTCTCAGAAAGAGCCGTGGTGTGCGTTTTCGCCGGAAAACGCGTTTTCGGCCGAAAACGTGTACGTTTGCACTTCCCCGCCACAGGGAAGCTGCTAGCCGGGAATTCTCTGCCTGGTTCTACCCGCTGCCCGGAACGCTACGCAGGGCAAAAGCGGTTCTCGTCCTCCGTGCTTGCTTTTTCTCAGAAAGAGCCGTGGTGTGCGTTTTCGCCGGAAAACGCGTTTTCGTCCGAAAACGTGTACGTTTGCACTTCCCCGCCACAGGGAAGCTGCTAGCCGGGAATTCTCTGCCTGTTTCTACCCGCTGCCCGGAACGCTACGCAGGGCAAAAGCGGTTCTCGTCCTCCGTGCTTGCTTTTTCTCAGAAAGAGCCGTGGTGTGCGTTTTCGCCGGAAAACGCGTTTTCGGCCGAAAACGTGTACGTTTGCACTTCCCCGCCACAGGGAAGCTGCTAGCCGGGAATTCTCTGTCTGGTTCTACCCGCTGCCCGGAACGCTACGCAGGTCAAAAGCGGTTCTCGTCCTCCGTGCTTGCTTTTTGTCAGAAAGAGCCGTGGTGTGCGTTTTCGCCGGAAAACGTGTTTTCGGCCGAAAACGTGTACGTTTGCACTTCCCCGCCACAGGGAAGCTGCTAGCCGGGAATTCTCTGCCTGGTTCTACCCGCTGCCCGGAACGCTACGCAGGGCAAAAGCGGTTCTCGTCCTCCGTGCTTGCTTTTTCTCAGAAAGAGCCGTGGTGTGCGTTTTCGCCGGAAAACGCGTTTTCGGCCGAAAACGTGTACGTTTGCACTTCCCCGCCACTGGGAAGCTGCTAGCCGGGAATTCTCTGCCTGGTTCTACCCGCTGCCCGGAACGCTACGCAGGGCAAAAGCGGTTCTCGTCCTCCGTGCTTGCTTTGTCTCAGAAAGAGCCGTGGTGTGCGTTTTCGCCGGAAAACGTGTTTTCGGCCGAAAACGTGTACGTTTGCACTTCCCCGCCACAGGGAAGCTGCTAGCCGGGAATTCTCTGCCTGGTTCTACCCGCTGCCCGGAACGCTACGCAGGGCAAAAGCGGTTCTCGTCCTCCGTGCTTGCTTTTTCTCAGAAAGAGCCTTGGTGTGCCTTTTCGCCGGAAAACGCATTTTCGGCCGAAAACGTGTACGTTTGCACTTCCCCGCCACTGGGAAGCTGCTAGCAGGGAATTCTCTGCCTGGTTCTACCCGCTGCCCGGAACGCTACGCAGGGCAAAAGCGATTCTCGTCCTCCGTGCTTGTTTGTTCTCAGAAAGAGCCGTGGTGTGCGTTTTCGCCGGAAAACGCGTTTTCGGCCGAATACGTGTATGTTTGCACTTCCCCGCCACAGGGAAGCTGCTAGCCGGGAATTCTCTGCCTGGTTCCACTCGCTGCCCGTAACGCTACGCGGGGCAAAAGCGATTCTCGTCCTCCGTGCTTGCTTGTTCTCAGAAAGAGCCGTGGTGTGCGTTTTCGCCGGAAAACGCGTTTTCGGCCGAATACGTGTATGTTTGCACTTCCCCGCCACAGGGAAGCTGCTAGCCGGGAATTCTCTGTCTGGTTCTACCCGCTGCCCGGAACGCTACGCAGGTCAAAAGCGGTTCTCGTCCTCCGTGCTTGCTTTTTGTCAGAAAGAGCCGTGGTGTGCGTTTTCGCCGGAAAACGTGTTTTCGGCCGAAAACGTGTACGTTTGCACTTCCCCGCCACAGGGAAGCTGCTAGCCGGGAATTCTCTGCCTGGTTCTACCCGCTGCCCGGAACGCTACGCAGGGCAAAAGCGGTTCTCGTCCTCCGTGCTTGCTTTTTCTCAGAAAGAGCCGTGGTGTGCCTTTTCGCCGGAAAACGCATTTTCGGCCGAAAACGTGTACGTTTGCACTTCCCCGCCACAGGGAAGCTGCTAGCCGGGAATTCTCTGCCTGGTTCTACCCGCTGCCCGGAACGCTACGCAGGGCAAAAGCGGTTCTCGTCCTCCGTGCTTGCTTTTTCTCAGAAAGAGCCGTGGTGTGCGTTTTCGCCGGAAAACGCGTTTTCGGCCGAAAACGTGTACGTTTGCACTTCCCCGCCACAGGGAAGCTGCTAGCCGGGAATTCTCTGCCTGGTTCTACCCGCTGCCCGGAACGCTACGCAGGGCAAAAGCGGTTCTCGTCCTCCGTGCTTGCTTTTTCTCAGAAAGAGCCGTGGTGTGCGTTTTCGCCAGAAAACGCGTTTTCGGCCGAAAACGTGTTCGTTTGCACTTTCCCGCCACAGGGAAGCTGCTAGCAGGGAATTCTCTGCCTGGTTCTACCCGCTGCCCGGAACGCTACGCAGGGCAAAAGCGATTCTCGTCCTCCGTGCTTGCTTTTTCTCAGAAAGAGCCGTGGTGTGCCTTTTCGCCGGAAAACGCGTTTTCGGCCGAAAACGTGTACGTTTGCACTTCCCCGCCACAGGGAAGCTGCTAGCCGGGAATTCTCTACCTGGTCCTACGCGCTGCCCGGAACGCTACGCAGGGCAAAAGCGGTTCTCGTCCTCCGTGCTTGCTTTTTCTCAGAAAGAGCCGTGGTGTGCCTTTTCGCCGGAAAAGGCGTTTTCGGCCGAAAACGTGTACGTTTGAACTTCCCCGCCACAGGGAAGCTGCTAGCCGGGAATTCTCTGCCTGGTTCTACCCGCTGTCCGGAACGCTACGCAGGGCAAAAGCGGTTCTCGTCCTCCGTGCTTGCTTTTTCTCAGAAAGAGCCGTGGTGTGCGTTTTCGCCGGAAAACGCGTTTTCGGCCGAAAACGTGTAAGTTTGCACTTCCCCGCCACAGGGAAGCTGCTAGCCGGGAATTCTCTGCCTGGTTCTACCCGCTGCCCGGAACGCTACGCAGGGCAAAAGCGGTTCTCGTCCTCCGTGCTTGCTTTTTCTCAGAAAGAGCCGTGGTGTGCCTCTTCGCCGGAAAACGCGTTTTCGGCCGAAAACGTGTACGTTTGCACTTCCCCGCCACAGGGAAGCTGCTAGCCGGGAATTCTCTGCCTGGTTCTACCCGCTGCCCGGAACGCTACGCAGGGCAAAAGCGGTTCTCGTCATCCGTG
Organism: Athene noctua; assembly: GCF_965140245.1. Lineage (NCBI taxonomy): Eukaryota > Metazoa > Chordata > Aves > Strigiformes > Strigidae > Athene > Athene noctua. The sequence goes on along the minus strand of NW_027437562.1, from coordinate 129,417 downwards.
CTTGCTTTTTCTCAGAAAGAGCCGCGGTGTGCGTTTTCGCTGGAAAAGGCGTTTTCGGCCGAAATCTGTACGTTTGCACTTCCCCGCCACAGGGAATCTGCTAGCAGGGAATTCTCTGCCTGGTTCCACTCGCTGCCCGGAACGCTACGCAGGGCAAAAGCGGTTCTCGTCCTCCGTGCTTTTTTTTTCTCTGAAAGAGCCGTGGTGTGTGTTTTCGCTGGAAACGCGTTTTCGGCCGAAATGTGTACGTTTGCACTTCCCCGCCACAGGGAAGCTGCTAGCCGGGAATTCTCTGCCTGGTTCTACCCGCTGCCCGGAACGCTACGCAGGGCAAAAGCGGTTCTCGTCCTCCGTACTTGCTTTTTCTCATAAAGAGCCGTGGGGTGCGTTTTCGCCGGAAAACGCCTTTTCGGCCGAAAACGTGTACATTTGCACTTCCCCGCCACAGGGAAGCTGCTAGCCGGGAATTCTCTGCCTGGTTCTACCCGCTGCCCGGAACGCTACGCAGGGCAAAAGCGGTTCTCGTCCTCCGTGCTTGCTTTTTCTCAGAAAGAGCCGTGGTTTCCCTTTTCGCCGGAAAACGCGTTTTCGGCCGAAATCGTTTACGTTTGCACTTCCCCGCCACAGGGAAGCTGCTAGCCGGGAATTCTCTGCCTGGTTCTACCCGCTGCCCGGAACGCTACGCAGGGCAAAAGCGGTTCTCGTCCTCCGTGCTTGCTTTTTCTCAGAAAGAGCCGTGGTGTGCGTTTTCGCCGGAAAACGCGTTTTCGGCCAAAAACGTGTACGTTTGCACTTCCCCGCCACAGGGAAGCTGCTAGCAGGGAATTCTCTGCCTGGTTCTACCCGCTGCCCGGAACGCTACGCAGGGCAAAAGCGGTTCTCGTCCTCCGTGCTTGCTTTTTCTCAGAAAGAGCCGTGGTGTGCGTTTTCGCCGGAAAACGCATTTTCGGACTAAAACGTTTACGTTTGCACTTCCCCGCCACAGGGAAGCTGCTAGCCGGGAATTCTCTGCCTGGTTCTACCCGCTGCCCGGAACGCTACGCAGGGCAAAAGCGGTTCTCGTCCTCCGTGCTTGCTTTTTCTCAGAAAGAGCCGTGGTGTGCGTTTTCGCCGGAAAACGCGTTTTCGGCCAAAAACGTGTACGTTTGCACTTCCCCGCCACAGGGAAGCTGCTAGCCGGGAATTCTCTGCCTGGTTCTACCCGCTGCCCGGAACGCTACGCAGGGCAAAAGCGGTTCTCGTCCTCCGTGCTTGCTTTTTCTCAGAAAGAGCCGTGGTGTGCGTTTTCGCCGGAAAACGCATTTTCGGACTAAAACGTTTACGTTTGCACTTCCCCGCCACAGGGAAGCTGCTAGCCGGGAATTCTCTGCCTGGTTCTACCCGCTGCCCGGAACGCTACGCAGGGCAAAAGCGGTTCTCGTCCTCCGTGCTTGCTTTTTCTCAGAAAGAGCCGTGGTGTGCGTTTTCGCCGGAAAACGCGTTTTCGGCCGAAAACGTGTACGTTTGCACTTCCCCGCCACAGGGAAGCTGCTAGCCGGGAATTCTCTGCCTGGTTCTACCCGCTGCCCGGAACGCTACGCAGGGCAAAAGCGGTTCTCGTCCTCCGTGCTTGCTTTTTCTCAGAAAGAGCCGTGGTGTGCGTTTTCGCCGGAAAACGCGTTTTCGGCCGAAAACGTTTACGTTTGCACTTCCCCGCCACAGGGAAGCTGCTAGCCGGGAATTCTCTGCCTGGTTCTACCCGCTGCCCGGAACGCTACGCAGGGCAAAAGCGGTTCTCGTCCTCCGTGCTTGCTTTTTCTCAGAAAGAGCCGTGGTGTGCCTTTTCGCCGGAAAACGCGTTTTCGGCCAAAAACGTGTACGTTTGCACTTCCCCGCCACAGGGAAGCTGCTAGCAGGGAATTCTCTGCCTGGTTCTACCCGCTGCCCGGAACGCTACGCAGGGCAAAAGCGGTTCTCGTCCTCCGTGCTTGCTTTTTCTCAGAAAGAGCCGTGGTGTGCGTTTTCGCCGGAAAACGCATTTTCGGACTAAAACGTTTACGTTTGCACTTCCCCGCCACAGGGAAGCTGCTAGCCGGGAATTCTCTGCCTGGTTCTACCCGCTGCCCGGAACGCTACGCAGGGCAAAAGCGGTTCTCGTCCTCCGTGCTTGCTTTTTCTCAGAAAGAGCCGTGGTGTGCGTTTTCGCCGGAAAACGCGTTTTCGGCCGAAAACGTGTACGTTTGCACTTGTCCGCCACAGGGAAGCTGCTAGCCGGGAATTCTCTGCCTGGTTCTACCCGCTGCCCGGAACGCTACGCAGGGCAAAAGCGGTTCTCGTCCTCCGTGCTTGCTTTTTCTCAGAAAGAGCCGTGGTGTGCGTTTTCGCCGGAAAACGCGTTTTCGGCCGAAAACGTTTATGTTTGCACTTCCCCGCCACAGGGAAGCTGCTAGCCGGGAATTCTCTGCCTGGTTCTACCCGCTGCCCGGAACGCTACGCAGGGCAAAAGCGGTTCTCGTCCTCCGTGCTTGCTTTTTCTCAGAAAGAGCCGTGGTGTGCGTTTTCGCCGGAAAACGCATTTTCGGACTAAAACTTTTACGTTTGCACTTCCCCGCCACAGGGAAGCTGCTAGCCGGGAATTCTCTGCCTGGTTCTACCCGCTGCCCGGAACGCTACGCAGGGCAAAAGCGGTTCTCGTCCTCCGTGCTTGCTTTTTCTCAGAAAGAGCCGTGGTGTGCGTTTTCGCTGGAAAAGTCGTTTTCGGCCGAAATGTGTACGTTTGCACTTCCCCGCCACAGGGAATCTGCTAGCAGGGAATTCTCTGCCTGGTTCCACTCGCTGCCCGGAACGCTACGCAGGGCAAAAGCGGTTCTCGTCCTCCGTGCTTGCTTTTTCTCAGAAAGAGCCGTGGTGTGCGTTTTCGCCGGAAAACGCATTTTCGGACTAAAACGTTTACGTTTGCACTTCCCCGCCACAGGGAAGCTGCTAGCCGGGAATTCTCTGCCTGGTTCTACCCGCTGCCCGGAACGCTACGCAGGGCAAAAGCGGTTCTCGTCCTCCGTGCTTGCTTTTTCTCAGAAAGAGCCGTGGTGTGCGTTTTCGCCGGAAAACGCGTTTTCGGCCGAAAACGTGTTCGTTTGCACTTTCCCGCCACAGGGAAGCTGCTAGCCGGGAATTCTCTGCCTGGTTCTACCCGCTGCCCGGAACGCTACGCAGGGCAAAAGCGGTTCTCGTCCTCCGTGCTTGCTTTTTCTCAGAAAGAGCCGTGGTGTGCGTTTTCGCCGGAAAACGCGTTTTCGGCCAAAAACGTGTACGTTTGCACTTCCCCGCCACAGGGAAGCTGCTAGCAGGGAATTCTCTGCCTGGTTCTACCCGCTGCCCGGAACGCTACGCAGGGCAAAAGCGGTTCTCGTCCTCCGTGCTTGCTTTTTCTCAGAAAGAGCCGTGGTGTGCGTTTTCGCCGGAAAACGCATTTTCGGACTAAAACGTTTACGTTTGCACTTCCCCGCCACAGGGAAGCTGCTAGCCGGGAATTCTCTGCCTGGTTCTACCCGCTGCCCGGAACGCTACGCAGGGCAAAAGCGGTTCTCGTCCTCCGTGCTTGCTTTTTCTCAGAAAGAGCCGTGGTGTGCCTTTTCGCCGGAAAACGCGTTTTCGGCCGAAAACGTGTACGTTTGAACTTCCCCGCCACAGGGAAGCTGCTAGCCGGGAATTCTCTGCCTGGTTCTACCCGCTGCCCGGAACGCTACGCAGGGCAAAAGCGGTTCTCGTCCTCCGTGCTTACTTTTTCTCAGAAAGAGCCGTGGTGTGCGTTTTGGCTGGAAAAGGCGTTTTCGGCCGAAATGTGTACGTTTGCACTTCCCCGCCACAGGGAATCTGCTAGCAGGGAATACTCTGCCTGGTTCCACTCGCTGCCCGGAACGCTACGCAGGGCAAAAGCGGTTCTCGTCCTCCGTGCTTGCTTTTTCTCAGAAAGAGCCGTGGTGTGCGTTTTCGCTGGAAACGCGTTTTCGGCCGAAATGTGTACGTTTGCACTACCCCGCCACAGGGAAGCTGCTAGCCGGGAATTCTCTGCCTGGTTCTACCCGCTGCCCGGAACGCTACGCAGGGCAAAAGCGGTTCTCGTCCTCCGTGCTTGCTTTTTCTCAGAAAGAGCCGTGGTGTGCGTTTTCGCCGGAAAACGCGTTTTCGGCCGAAATGTGTACGTTTGAACTTCCCCGCCACAGGGAAGCTGCTAGCCGGGAATTCTCTGCCTGGTTCTACCCGCTGCCCGGAACGCTACGCAGGGCAAAAGCGGTTCTCGTCCTCCGTGCTTGCTTTTTCTCAGAAAGAGCCGTGGTGGGCCTCTTCGCCGGAAAACGCGTTTTCGGCCGAAAACGTGTTCGTTTGCACTTTCCCGCCACAGGGAAGCTGCTAGCCGGGAATTCTCTGCCTGGTTCTACCCGCTGCCCAGAACGCTACGCAGGGCAAAAGCGGTTCTCGTCCTCCGTGCTTGCTTTTTCTCAGAAAGAGCCGTGGTGTGCGTTTTCGCCGGAAAACGCGTTTTCGGCCGAAAACGTGTACGTTTGCACTTCCCCGCCACAGGGAAGCTGCTAGCCGGGAATTCTCTGCCTGTTTCTACCCGCTGCCCGGAACGCTACGCAGGGCAAAAGCGGTTCTCGTCCTCCGTGTTTGTTTTTTCTCAGAAAGAGCCGTGGTGTGCGTTTTCGCCGGAAAACGCGTTTTCGGCCGAAAACGTGTACGTTTGCACTTCCCCGCCACAGGGAAGCTGCTAGCCGGGAATTCTCTGCCTGGTTCTACCCGCTGCCCGGAACGCTACGCAGGGCAAAAGCGGTTCTCGTCCTCCGTGCTTGCTTTTTCTCTGAAAGAGCCGTGGTGTGCGTTTTCGCCGGAAAACGCGTTTTCGGCCGAAAACGTGTTCGTTTGCACTTTCCCGCCACAGGGAAGCTGCTAGCCGGGAATTCTCTGCCTGGTTCTACCCGCTGCCCGGAACGCTACGCAGGGCAAAAGCGGTTCTCGTCCTCCGTGCTTGCTTTTTCTCAGAAAGAGCCGTGGTGTGCGTTTTCGCCGGAAAACGCGTTTTCGGCCAAAAACGTGTACGTTTGCACTTCCCCGCCACAGGGAAGCTGCTAGCCGGGAATTCTCTGCCTGGTTCTACCCGCTGCCCGGAACGCTACGCAGGGCAAAAGCGGTTCTCGTCCTCCGTGCTTGCTTTTTCTCAGAAGGAGCCGTGGTGTGCGTTTTCGCCGGAAAACGCATTTTCGGACTAAAACGTTTACGTTTGCACTTCCCCGCCACAGGGAAGCTGCTAGCCGGGAATTCTCTGCCTGGTTCTACCCGCTGCCCGGAACGCTACGCAGGGCAAAAGCGGTTCTCGTCCTCCGTGCTTGCTTTTTCTCAGAAAGAGCCGTGGTGTGCGTTTTCGCCGGAAAACGCGTTTTCGGCCAAAAACGTGTACGTTTGCACTTCCCCGCCACAGGGAAGCTGCTAGCAGGGAATTCTCTGCCTGGTTCTACCCGCTGCCCGGAACGCTACGCAGGGCAAAAGCGGTTCTCGTCCTCCGTGCTTGCTTTTTCTCAGAAAGAGCCGTGGTGTGCGTTTTCGCCGGAAAACGCGTTTTCGGCCGAAAACGTGTACGTTTGCACTTCCCCGCCACAGGGAAGCTGCTAGCCGGGAATTCTCTGCCTGGTTCTACCCGCTGCCCGGAACGCTACGCAGGGCAAAAGCGGTTCTCGTCCTCCGTGCTTGCTTTTTCTCAGAAAGAGCCGTGGTGTGCGTTTTCGCCGGAAAACGCGTTTTCGGCCGAAAACGTGTACGTTTGCACTTCCCCACCACAGGGAAGCTGCTAGCCGGGAATTCTCTGCCTGGGTCTACCTGCTGCCCGGAACGCTACGCAGGGCAAAAGCGGTTCTCGTCCTCCGTGCTTGCTTTTTCTCAGAAAGAGCCGTGGTGTGCGTTTTCGCCGGAAAAGTCGTTTTCGGCCGAAATGTGTACGTTTGCACTTCCCCGCCACAGGGAATCTGCTAGCAGGGAATTCTCTGCCTGGTTCCACTCGCTGCCCGGAACGCTACGCAGGGCAAAAGCGGTTCTCGTCCTCCGTGCTTGCTTTTTCTCAGAAAGAGCCGTGGTGTGCGTTTTCGCCGGAAAACGCGTTTTCGGCCAAAAACGTGTACGTTTGCACTTCCCCGCCACAGGGAAGCTGCTAGCCGGGAATTCTCTGCCTGGTTCTACCCGCTGCCCGGAACGCTACTCAGGGCAAAAGCGGTTCTCGTCCTCCGTGCTTGCTTTTTCTCAGAAAGAGCCGTGGTGTGCGTTTTCGCTGGAAAACGCGTTTTCGGCCGAAAACGTGTACGTTTGCACTTCCCCGCCACAGGGAAGCTGCTAGCCGGGAATTCTCTGCCTGGTTCTACCCGCTGCCCGGAACGCTACGCAGGGCAAAAGCGGTTCTCGTCATCCGTGCTTGCTTTTTCTCAGAAAGAGCCGTGGTTTGCCTTTTCGCAGGAAAAAGCGTTTTCGGACGAAAACGTGTACGTTTGCACTTCCCCGCCACAGGGAATCTGCTAGCCGGGAATTCTCTGCCTGGTTCTACCCGCTGCCCGGAACGCTACGCAGGGCAAAAGCGGTTCTCGTCCTCCGTGCTTGCTTTTTCTCAGAAAGAGCCGTGGTGTGCGTTTTCGCCGGAAAACGCGTTTTCGGCCGAAAACGTGTAAGTTTGCACTTCTCCGCCACAGGGAAGCTGCTAGCCGGGAATTCTCTGCCTGGTTCTACCCACTGTCCGGAACGCTACGAAGGGCAAAAGCGGTTCTCGTCCTCCGTGCTTGCTTTTTCTCAGAAAGAGCCGTGGTGTGCGTTTTCGCCGGAAAACGCGTTTTCGGCCGAAAACGTGTACGTTTGCACTTCTCCGCCACAGGGAAGCTGCTAGCCGGGAATTCTCTGCCTGGTTCTACCCGCTGCCCGGAACGCTACGCAGGGCAAAAGCGGTTCTCGTCCTCCGTGCTTGCTTTTTCTCAGAAAGAGCCGTGGTGTGCGTTTTCGCCGGAAAACGCGTTTTCGGCCGAAATGTGTACGTTTGCACTACCCCGCCACAGGGAAGCTGCTAGCCGGGAATTCTCTGCCTGGTTCTACCCGCTGCCCGGAACGCTACGCAGGGCAAAAGCGGTTCTCGTCCTCCGTGCTTGCTTTTTCTCAGAAACAGCCGTGGTGTGTGTTTTCGCCGGAAAACACGTTTACAGCCGAAAACGTGTACGTTTGCACTTCCCCGCCACAGGGAAGCTGCTAGCCGGGAATTCTCTGCCTGGTTCTACCCGCTGCCCGGAACGCTACTCAGGGCAAAAGCGGTTCTCGTCCTCCGTGCTTGCTTTTTCTCAGAAAGAGCCGTGGTGTGCGTTTTCGCTGGAAAACGCGTTTTCGGCCGAAAACGTGTACGTTTGCACTTCCCCGCCACAGGGAAGCTGCTAGCCGGGAATTCTCTACCTGGTTCTACCCGCTGCCCGGAACGCTACGCAGGGCAAAAGCGGTTCTCGTCATCCGTGCTTGCTTTTTCTCAGAAAGAGCCGTGGTTTGCCTTTTCGCAGGAAAAAGCGTTTTCGGACGAAAACGTGTACGTTTGCACTTCCCCGCCACAGGGAATCTGCTAGCCGGGAATTCTCTGCCTGGTTCTACCCGCTGCCCGGAACGCTACGCAGGGCAAAAGCGGTTCTCGTCCTCCGTGCTTGCTTTTTCTCAGAAAGAGCCGTGGTGTGCGTTTTCGCCGGAAAACGCGTTTTCGGCCGAAAACGTGTAAGTTTGCACTTCTCCGCCACAGGGAAGCTGCTAGCCGGGAATTCTCTGCCTGGTTCTACCCACTGTCCGGAACGCTACGAAGGGCAAAAGCGGTTCTCGTCCTCCGTGCTTGCTTTTTCTCAGAAAGAGCCGTGGTGTGCGTTTTCGCCGGAAAACGCGTTTTCGGCCGAAAACGTGTACGTTTGCACTTCTCCGCCACAGGGAAGCTGCTAGCCGGGAATTCTCTGCCTGGTTCTACCCGCTGCCCGGAACGCTACGCAGGGCAAAAGCGGTTCTCGTCCTCCGTGCTTGCTTTTTCTCAGAAAGAGCCGTGGTGTGCGTTTTCGCCGGAAAACGCGTTTTCGGCCGAAATGTGTACGTTTGCACTACCCCGCCACAGGGAAGCTGCTAGCCGGGAATTCTCTGCCTGGTTCTACCCGCTGCCCGGAACGCTACGCAGGGCAAAAGCGGTTCTCGTCCTCCGTGCTTGCTTTTTCTCAGAAACAGCCGTGGTGTGTGTTTTCGCCGGAAAACACGTTTACAGCCGAAAACGTGTACGTTTGCACTTCCCCGCCACAGGGAAGCTGCTAGCCGGGAATTCTCTGCCTGGTTCTACCCGCTGCCAGGAACGCTACGCAGGGCAAAAGCAGTTCTCGTCCTCCGTGCTTGCTTTTTCTCAGAAAGAGCCGTGGTGTGCGTTTTCGCCGGAAAACGCGTTTTCGGCCGAAAACGTGTACGTTTGCACTTCCCTGCCACAGGGAAGCTGCTAGCCGGGAATTCTCTGCCTGGTTCTACCCGCTGCCTTTAACGCTACGCAGGGCAAAAGCGGTTCTCGTCCTCCGTGCTTGCTTTTTCTCAGAAAGAGCCGTGGTGTGCGTTTTCGCCGGAAAACGCGTTTTCGGCCGAAATCGTGTACGTTTGCACTTCCCCGCCACAGGGAAGCTGCTAGCCGGGAATTCTCTGCCTGGTTCTACCCGCTGCCCGGAACGCTACGCAGGGCAAAAGCGGTTCTCGTCCTCCGTGCTTGCTTTTTCTTAGAAAGAGCCGTGGTGTGCTTTTTCGCCGGAAAACGCGTTTTCGGCCGAAATGTGTACGTTTGCACTTCCCCGCCACAGGGAAGCTGCTAGCCGGGAATTCTCTGCCTGGTTCTACCCGCTGCCAGGAACGCTACGCAGGGCAAAAGCAGTTCTCGTCCTCCGTGCTTGCTTTTTCTCAGAAAGAGCCGTGGTGTGCGTTTTCGCCGGAAAACGCCTTTTCGGCCGAAAACGTGTACGTTTGCACTTCCCCGCCACAGGGAAGCTGCTAGCCAGGAATTCTCTGCCTGGTTCTACCCGCTGCCCGGAACGTTACGTAATCAAAAAGCGGTTCTCGTCCTCCGTGCTTGCTTTTTCTCAGAAAGAGCCGTGGTGTGCGTTTTCGCCGGAAAACGCGTTTTCGGCCGAAAACGTGTACGTTTGCACTTCCCCGCCACAGGGAAGCTGCTAGCCGGGAATTCTCTGCCTGGTTCTACCCGCTGCCTTTAACGCTACGCAGGGCAAAAGCGGTTCTCGTCCTCCGTGCTTGCTTTTTCTCAGAAAGAGCCGTGGTGTGCGTTTTCGCCGGAAAACGCGTTTTCGGCCGAAATCGTGTACGTTTGCACTTCCCCGCCACAGGGAAGCTGCTAGCCGGGAATTCTCTGCCTGGTTCTACCCGCTGCCCGGAACGCTACGCAGGGCAAAAGCTGTTCTCGTCCTCCGTGCTTGCTTTTTCTCAGAAAGAGCCGTGGTGTGCGTTTTCGCCGGAAAACGCGTTTTCGGCCGAAAACGTGTAAGTTTGCACTTCTCCGCCACAGGGAAGCTGCTAGCCGGGAATTCTCTGCCTGGTTCTACCCACTGTCCGGAACGCTACCCAGGGCAAAAGCGGTTCTCGTCCTCCGTGCTTGCTTTTTCTCAGAAAGAGCCGTGGTGTGCGTTTTCGCCGGAAAACGCGTTTTCGGCCGAAAACGTGTAAGTTTGCACTTCTCCGCCACAGGGAAGCTGCTAGCCGGGAATTCTCTGCCTGGTTCTACCCGCTGCCCGGAACGCTACGCAGGGCAAAAGCGGTTCTCGTCCTCCGTGCTTGCTTTTTCTCAGAAAGAGCCGTGGTGTGCGTTTTCGCCGGAAAACGCGTTTTCGGCCGAAAACGTGTACGTTTGCACTTCCCCGCCACAGGGAATCTGCTACCGGGAATTCTCTGCCTGGTTCTACCCGCTGCCCGGAACGCTACGCAGGGCAAAAGCGGTTCTCGTCCTCCGTGCTTGCTTTTTCTCAGAAAGAGCCGTGCTGTGCGTTTTCGCCGGAAAACGCGTTTTCGGCCGAAAACGTGTACGTTTGCACTTCCCCGCCACAGGGAAGCTGCTAGCCGGGAATTCTCTGCCTGGTTCTACCCGCTGCCAGGAACGCTACGCAGGGCAAAAGCGGTTCTCGTCCTCCGTGCTTGCTTTTTCTCAGAAAGAGCCGTGGTGTGCGTTTTCGCCGGAAAACGCGTTTTCGGCCGAAAACGTGTACGTTTGCACTTCCCCGCCACAGGGAAGCTGCTAGCCGGGAATTCTCTGCCTGGTTCTACCCGCTGCCCGGAACGCTACGCAGGGCAAAAGCGGTTCTCGTCCTCCGTGCTTGCTTTTTGTCAGAAAGAGCCGTGGTGTGTGTTTTCGCCGGAAAACGCGTTTTCGGCCGAAAACGTGTACGTTTGCACTTCCCCGCCACAGGGAAGCTGCTAGCCGGGAATTCTCTGCCTGGTTCTACCCGCTGCCCGGAACGCTACGCAGGGCAAAAGCGGTTCTCGTCCTCCGTGCTTGCTTTTTCTCAGAAAGAGCCGTGGTGTGCGTTTTCGCCGGAAAACGCGTTTTCGGCCGAAAACGTGTACGTTTGCACTTCCCTGCCACAGGGAAGCTGCTAGCCGGGAATTCTCTGCCTGGTTCTACCCGCTGCCTTTAACGCTACGCAGGGCAAAAGCGGTTCTCGTCCTCCGTGCTTGCTTTTTCTCAGAAAGAGCCGTGGTGTGCGTTTTCGCCGGAAAACGCGTTTTCGGCCGAAAACGTGTACGTTTGCACTTCCCTGCCACAGGGAAGCTGCTAGCCGGGAATTCTCTGCCTGGTTCTACCCGCTGCCTTTAACGCTACGCAGGGCAAAAGCGGTTCTCGTCCTCCGTGCTTGCTTTTTCTCAGAAAGAGCCGTGGTGTGCGTTTTCGCCGGAAAACGCGTTTTCGGCCGAAATCGTGTACGTTTGCACTTCCCCGCCACAGGGAAGCTGCTAGCCGGGAATTCTCTGCCTGGTTCTACCCGCTGCCCGGAACGCTACGCAGGGCAAAAGCGGTTCTCGTCCTCCGTGCTTGCTTTTTCTTAGAAAGAGCCGTGGTGTGCTTTTTCGCCGGAAAACGCGTTTTCGGCCGAAATGTGTACGTTTGCACTTCCCCGCCACAGGGAAGCTGCTAGCCGGGAATTCTCTGCCTGGTTCTACCCGCTGCCAGGAACGCTACGCAGGGCAAAAGCAGTTCTCGTCCTCCGTGCTTGCTTTTTCTCAGAAAGAGCCGTGGTGTGCGTTTTCGCCGGAAAACGCCTTTTCGGCCGAAAACGTGTACGTTTGCACTTCCCCGCCACAGGGAAGCTGCTAGCCAGGAATTCTCTGCCTGGTTCTACCCGCTGCCCGGAACGTTACGTAATCAAAAAGCGGTTCTCGTCCTCCGTGCTTGCTTTTTCTCAGAAAGAGCCGTGGTGTGCGTTTTCGCCGGAAAACGCGTTTTCGGCCGAAAACGTGTACGTTTGCACTTCCCCGCCACAGGGAAGCTGCTAGCCGGGAATTCTCTGCCTGGTTCTACCCGCTGCCTTTAACGCTACGCAGGGCAAAAGCGGTTCTCGTCCTCCGTGCTTGCTTTTTCTCAGAAAGAGCCGTGGTGTGCGTTTTCGCCGGAAAACGCGTTTTCGGCCGAAATCGTGTACGTTTGCACTTCCCCGCCACAGGGAAGCTGCTAGCCGGGAATTCTCTGCCTGGTTCTACCCGCTGCCCGGAACGCTACGCAGGGCAAAAGCTGTTCTCGTCCTCCGTGCTTGCTTTTTCTCAGAAAGAGCCGTGGTGTGCGTTTTCGCCGGAAAACGCGTTTTCGGCCGAAAACGTGTAAGTTTGCACTTCTCCGCCACAGGGAAGCTGCTAGCCGGGAATTCTCTGCCTGGTTCTACCCACTGTCCGGAACGCTACCCAGGGCAAAAGCGGTTCTCGTCCTCCGTGCTTGCTTTTTCTCAGAAAGAGCCGTGGTGTGCGTTTTCGCCGGAAAACGCGTTTTCGGCCGAAAACGTGTAAGTTTGCACTTCTCCGCCACAGGGAAGCTGCTAGCCGGGAATTCTCTGCCTGGTTCTACCCGCTGCCCGGAACGCTACGCAGGGCAAAAGCGGTTCTCGTCCTCCGTGCTTGCTTTTTCTCAGAAAGAGCCGTGGTGTGCGTTTTCGCCGGAAAACGCGTTTTCGGCCGAAAACGTGTACGTTTGCACTTCCCCGCCACAGGGAATCTGCTACCGGGAATTCTCTGCCTGGTTCTACCCGCTGCCCGGAACGCTACGCAGGGCAAAAGCGGTTCTCGTCCTCCGTGCTTGCTTTTTCTCAGAAAGAGCCGTGCTGTGCGTTTTCGCCGGAAAACGCGTTTTCGGCCGAAAACGTGTACGTTTGCACTTCCCCGCCACAGGGAAGCTGCTAGCCGGGAATTCTCTGCCTGGTTCTACCCGCTGCCAGGAACGCTACGCAGGGCAAAAGCGGTTCTCGTCCTCCGTGCTTGCTTTTTCTCAGAAAGAGCCGTGGTGTGCGTTTTCGCCGGAAAACGCGTTTTCGGCCGAAAACGTGTACGTTTGCACTTCCCCGCCACAGGGAAGCTGCTAGCCGGGAATTCTCTGCCTGGTTCTACCCGCTGCCCGGAACGCTACGCAGGGCAAAAGCGGTTCTCGTCCTCCGTGCTTGCTTTTTGTCAGAAAGAGCCGTGGTGTGTGTTTTCGCCGGAAAACGCGTTTTCGGCCGAAAACGTGTACGTTTGCACTTCCCCGCCACAGGGAAGCTGCTAGCCGGGAATTCTCTGCCTGGTTCTACCCGCTGCCCGGAACGCTACGCAGGGCAAAAGCGGTTCTCGTCCTCCGTGCTTGCTTTTTCTCAGAAAGAGCCGTGGTGTGCGTTTTCGCCGGAAAACGCGTTTTCGGCCGAAAACGTGTACGTTTGCACTTCCCTGCCACAGGGAAGCTGCTAGCCGGGAATTCTCTGCCTGGTTCTACCCGCTGCCTTTAACGCTACGCAGGGCAAAAGCGGTTCTCGTCCTCCGTGCTTGCTTTTTCTCAGAAAGAGCCGTGGTGTGCGTTTTCGCCGGAAAACGCGTTTTCGGCCGAAATCGTGTACGTTTGCACTTCCCCGCCACAGGGAATCTGCTAGCCGGGAATTCTCTGCCTGGTTCTACCCGCTGCCCGGAACGCTACGCAGGGCAAAAGCGGTTCTCGTCCTCCGTGCTTGCTTTTTCTCAGAAAGAGCCGTGGTGTGCGTTTTCGCCGGAAAACGCGTTTTCGGCCGAAATGTGTACGTTTGCACTTCCCCGCCACAGGGAAGCTGCTAGCCGGGAATTCTCTGCCTGGTTCTACCCGCTGCCAGGAACGCTACGCAGGGCAAAAGCAGTTCTCGTCCTCCGTGCTTGCTTTTTCTCAGAAAGAGCCGTGGTGTGCGTTTTCGCCGGAAAACGCCTTTTCGGCCGAAAACGTGTACGTTTGCACTTCCCCGCCACAGGGAAGCTGCTAGCCAGGAATTCTCTGCCTGGTTCTACCCGCTGCCCGGAACGTTACGTAATCCAAAAGCGGTTCTCGTCCTCCGTGCTTGCTTTTTCTCAGAAAGAGCCGTGGTGTGCGTTTTCGCCGGAAAACGCGTTTTCGGCCGAAAACGTGTAAGTTTGCACTTCTCCGCCACAGGGAAGCTGCTAGCCGGCAATTCTCTGCCTGGTTCTACCCACTGTCCGGAACGCTACGACGGGCAAAAGCGGTTCTCGTCCTCCGTGCTTGCTTTTTCTCAGAAAGAGCCGTGGTGTGCGTTTTCGCCGGAAAACGCGTTTTCGGCCGAAAACGTGTAAGTTTGCACTTCTCCGCCACAGGGAAGCTGCTAGCCGGGAATTCTCTGCCTGGTTCTACCCGCTGCCCGGAACGCTACGCAGGGCAAAAGCGGTTCTCGTCCTCCGTGCTTGCTTTTTCTCAGAAAGAGCCGTGGTGTGCGTTTTCGCCGGAAAACGCGTTTTCGGCCGAAAACGTGTACGTTTGCACTTCCCCGCCACAGGGAATCTGCTACCGGGAATTCTCTGCCTGGTTCTACCCGCTGCCCGGAACGCTACGCAGGGCAAAAGCGGTTCTCGTCCTCCGTGCTTGCTTTTTCTCAGAAAGAGCCGTGCTGTGCGTTTTCGCCGGAAAACGCGTTTTCGGCCGAAAACGTGTACGTTTGCACTTCCCCGCCACAGGGAAGCTGCTAGCCGGGAATTCTCTGCCTGGTTCTACCCGCTGCCTTTAACGCTACGCAGGGCAAAAGCGGTTCTCGTCCTCCGTGCTTGCTTTTTCTCAGAAAGAGCCGTGGTGTGCGTTTTCGCCGGAAAACGCGTTTTCGGCCGAAAACGTGTACGTTTGCACTTCCCCGCCACAGGGAAGCTGCTAGCCGGGAATTCTCTGCCTGGTTCTACCCGCTGCCCGGAACGCTACGCAGGGCAAAAGCGGTTCTCGTCCTCCGTGCTTGCTTTTTGTCAGAAAGAGCCGTGGTGTGTGTTTTCGCCGGAAAACGCGTTTTCGGCCGAAAACGTGTACGTTTGCACTTCCCCGCCACAGGGAAGCTGCTAGCCGGGAATTCTCTGCCTGGTTCTACCCGCTGCCCGGAACGCTACGCAGGGCAAAAGCGGTTCTCGTCCTCCGTGCTTGCTTTTTCTCAGAAAGAGCCGTGGTGTGCGTTTTCGCCGGAAAACGCGTTTTCGGCCGAAAACGTGTACGTTTGCACTTCCCCGCCACAGGGAAGCTGCTAGCCGGGAATTCTCTGCCTGGTTCTACCCGCTGCCCGGAACGCTACGCAGGGCAAAAGCGGTTCTCGTCCTCCGTGCTTGCTTGTTCTCAGAAAGAGCCGTGGTGTGCGTTTTCGCCGGAAAACGCGTTTTCGGCCGAAAACGTGTACGTTTGCACTTCCCCGCCACAGGGAAGCTTCTAGCAGGGAATTCTCTGCCTGGTTCTACCCGCTGCCCGGAACGCTACGCAGGGCAAAAGCGGTTCTCGTCCTCCGTGCTTGCTTTTTCTCAGAAAGAGCCGTGGTGTGCGTTTTCGCCGGAAAACGCGTTTTCGGCCGAAAACGTGTACGTTTGCACTTCCCCGCCACAGGGAATCTGCTACCGGGAATTCTCTGCCTGGTTCTACCCGCTGCCCGGAACGCTACGCAGGGCAAAAGCGGTTCTCGTCCTCCGTGCTTGCTTTTTCTCAGAAAGAGCCGTGGTGTGCGTTTTCGCCGGAAAACGCGTTTTCGGCCGAAAACGTGTACGTTTGCACTTCCCCGCCACAGGGAAGCTGCTAGCCGGGAATTCTCTGCCTGGTTCTACCCGCTGCCCGGAACGCTACGCAGGGCAAAAGCGGTTCTCGTCCTCCGTGCTTGCTTTTTCTCAGAAAGAGCCGTGGTGTGCCTTTTCGCCGGAAAACGCGTTTTCGGCCGAAAACGTGTACGTTTGCACTTCCCCGCCACTGGGAAGCTGCTAGCCGGGAATTCTCTGCCTGGTTCTACCCGCTGCCCGGAACGCTACGCAGGGCAAAAGCGGTTCTCGTCCTCCGTGCTTGCTTTGTCTCAGAAAGAGCCGTGGTGTGCGTTTTCGCCGGAAAACGTGTTTTCGGCCGAAAACGTGTACGTTTGCACTTCCCCGCCAAAGGGAAGCTGCTAGCCGGGAATTCTCTGCCTGGTTCTACCCGCTGCCCGGAACGCTACGCAGGGCAAAAGCGGTTCTCGTCCTCCGTGCTTGCTTTTTCTCAGAAAGAGCCGTGGTGTGCCTTTTCGCCGGAAAACGCATTTTCGGCCGAAAACGTGTACGTTTGCACTTCCCCGCCACTGGGAAGCTGCTAGCAGGGAATTCTCTGCCTGGTTCTACCCGCTGCCCGGAACGCTACGCAGGGCAAAAGCGATTCTCGTCCTCCGTGCTTGCTTGTTCTCAGAAAGAGCCGTGGTGTGCGTTTTCGCCGGAAAACGCGTTTTCGGCCGAAAACGTGTACGTTTGCACTTCCCCGCCACAGGGAAGCTGCTAGCCGGGAATTCTCTGCCTGGTTCCACTCGCTGCCCGTAACGCTACGCGGGGCAAAAGCGATTCTCGTCCTCCGTGCTTGCTTGTTCTCAGAAAGAGCCGTGGTGTGCGTTTTCGCCGGAAAACGCGTTTTCGGCCGAAAACGTGTACGTTTGCACTTCCCCGCCACAGGGAAGCTGCTAGCCGGGAATTCTCTGTCTGGTTCTACCCGCTGCCCGGAACGCTACGCAGGTCAAAAGCGGTTCTCGTCCTCCGTGCTTGCTTTTTGTCAGAAAGAGCCGTGGTGTGCGTTTTCGCCGGAAAACGTGTTTTCGGCCGAAAACGTGTACGTTTGCACTTCCCTGCCACAGGGAAGCTGCTAGCCGGGAATTCTCTGCCTGTTTCTACCCGCTGCCCGGAACGCTACGCAGGGCAAAAGCGGTTCTCGTCCTCCGTGCTTGCTTTTTCTCAGAAAGAGCCGTGGTGTGCGTTTTCGCCGGAAAACGCGTTTTCGGCCGAAAACGTGTACGTTTGCACTTCCCCGCCACAGGGAAGCTGCTAGCCGGGAATTCTCTGCCTGGTTCTACCCGCTGCCCGGAACGCTACGCAGGGCAAAAGCGGTTCTCGTCCTCCGTGCTTGCTTTTTCTCAGAAAGAGCCGTGGTGTGCGTTTTCGCCAGAAAACGCGTTTTCGGCCGAAAACGTGTTCGTTTGCACTTTCCCGCCACAGGGAAGCTGCTAGCAGGGAATTCTCTGCCTGGTTCTACCCGCTGCCCGGAACGCTACGCAGGGCAAAAGCGATTCTCGTCCTCCGTGCTTGCTTTTTCTCAGAAAGAGCCGTGGTGTGCCTTTTCGCTTAAAAACGCGTTTTCGGCCGAAAACGTGTACGTTTGCACTTCCCCGCCACAGGGAAGCTGCTATCCCGGAATTCTCTACCTGGTCCTACGCGCTGCCCGGAACGCTACGCAGGGCAAAAGCGGTTCTCGTCCTCCGTGCTTGCTTTTTCTCAGAAAGAGCCGTGGTGTACGTTTTCGCCGGAAAAGGCGTTTTCGGCCGAAAACGTGTACGTTTGCACTTCCCCGCCACAGGGAAGCTGCTAGCCGGGAATTCTCTGCCTGGTTCTACCCGCTGTCCGGAACGCTACGCAGGGCAAAAGCGGTTCTCGTCCTCCGTGCCTGCTTTTTCTCAGAAAGAGCCGTGGTGTGCGTTTTCGCCGGAAAACGCGTTTTCGGCCGAAAACGTGTAAGTTTGCACTTCCCCGCCACAGGGAAGCTGCTAGCCGGGAATTCTCTGCCTGGTTCTACCCGCTGCCTGGAACGCTACGCAGGGCAAAAGCGGTTCTCGTCCTCCGTGCTTGCTTTTTCTCAGAAAGAGCCGTGGTGTGCGTTTTCGCCGGAAAACGCGTTTTCGGCCGAAAACGTGTACGTTTGCACTTCCCCGCCACAGGGAAGCTGCTAGCCGGGAATTCTCTGCCTGGTTCTACCCGCTGCCCGGAACGCTACGCAGGGCAAAAGCGGTTCTCGTCCTCCGTGCTTGCTTTTTCTCAGAAAGAGCCGTGGTGTGCGTTTTCGCCGGAAAACGCCTTTTCGGCCGAAAACGTGTACGTTTGCACTTCCCCGCCACAGGGAAGCTGCTAGCCGGGAATTCTCTGCCTGGTTCTACCCGCTGCCCGGAACGCTGCGCAGGGCAAAAGCGGTTCTCGTCCTCCGTGCTTGCTTTTTCTCAGAAAGAGCCGTGGTGTGCGTTTTCGCCGGAAAACGCGTTTTCGGCCGAAAACGTGTACGTTTGCACTTCCCCGCCACAGGGAAGCTGCTAGCCGGGAATTCACTGCGTGGATCTACCCGCTGTCCGGAACGCTACCCAGGGCAAAAGCGGTTCTCGTCCTCCGTGCTTGCTTTATATCAGAAAGAGCCGTGGTGTGAGTTTTCGCCGGCAAACGCGTTTTCCGAAAACGTGTACGTTTGCACTTCCCCGCCACAGGGAAGCTGCTAGCCGTGAATTCTGCCTGGTTCCACGAGCTGCCAGGAACGCTACGCAATGCAAAAGCGGTTCTTGTCCTCCGTGCTTGCTTTTTCTCAGAAAGAGCCGTGGTGTGCGTTTTCGAAGGAAAACGCGTTTTCGGCCGAAAACGTGTACGTTTGCACTTCCCCGCCACAGGGAAGCTGCTAGCCGGGAATTCTCTGCCTGGTTCTACCCGCTGCCCGGAACGTTACGTAATGCAAAAGCGATTCTCGTCCTCCGTGCTTGCTTTTTCTCAGAAAGAGCCGTGGTGTGCGTTTTCGCCGGAAAACGCCTTTTCGGCCGAAAACGTGTACGTTTGCACTTCCCCGCCACAGGGAAGCTGCTAGCCGGGAATTCTCTGCCTGGTTCTACCCGCTGCACGGAACGCTACGCAGGGCAAAAGCGGTTCTCGTCCTCCGTGCTTGCTTTTTCTCAGAAAGAGCCGTGGTGTAGGTTTTCGCCGGAAAACGCGATTTCGGCCGAAAACGTGTACGTTTGCACTTCCCCGCCACAGGGAAGCTGCTAGCCGGGAATTCTCTGCCTGGTTCTACCCGCTGCCCGGAACGCTACGCAGGGCAAAAGCGGTTCTCGTCCTCCGTGCTTGCTTTTTCTCAGAAAGAGCCGTGGTGTGCGTTTTCGCCGGAAAACGCGTTTTCCGAAAAAGTGTACGTTTGCACTTCCCCGCCACAGGGAATCTGCTAGCCGGGAATTCTCTGCCTGGTTCTACGCGCTGACCGGAACTCTATGCAATGCAAAAGCGATTCTCGTCCTCCGTGCTTGCATTTTCTCAGAAAGAGCCGTGGTGTGCGTTTTCGCCGGAAAACGCCTTTTCGGCCGAAAACGTGTACGTTTGCACTTCCCCGCCACAGGGAAGCTGCTAGCCGGGAATTCTCTGCCTGGTTCTACCCGCTGCCCGGAACGCTACGCAGGGCAAAAGCGGTTCTCGTCCTCCGTGCTTGCTTTTTCTCAGAAAGAGCCGTGCTGTGCGTTTTCGCCGGAAAACGCGTTTTCGGCCGAAAACGTGTACGTTTGCACTTCCCCGCCACAGGGAAGCTGCTAGCCGGGAATTCTCTGCCTGGTTCTACCCGCTGCCCGGAACGCTACGCAGGGCAAAAGCGGTTCTCGTCCTCCGTGCTTGCTTTTTCTCAGAAAGAGCCGTGGTGTGCGTTTTCGCCGGAAAACGCCTTTTCGGCCGAAAACGTGTACGTTTGCACTTCCCCGCCACAGGGAAGCTGCTAGCCGGGAATTCTCTGCCTGGTTCTACCCGCTGCACGGAACGCTACGCAGGGCAAAAGCGGTTCTCGTCCTCCGTGCTTGCTTTTTCTCAGAAAGAGCCGTGGTGTGCGTTTTCGCCGGAAAACGCGTTTTCGGCCGAAAACGTGTACGTTTGCACTTCCCCGCCACAGGGAAGCTGCTAGCCGGGAATTCTCTGCCTGGTTCTACCCGCTGCCCGGAACGCTACGCAGGGCAAAAGCGGTTCTCGTCCTCCGTGCTTGCTTTTTCTCAGAAAGAGCCGTGGTGTGCCTTTTCGCCGGAAAACGCATTTTCGGCCGAAAACATGTACGTTTGCACTTCCCCGCCACAGGGAAGCTGCTAGCCGGGAATTCTCTGCCTGGTTCTACCCGCTGTCCGGAACGCTACGCAGGGCAAAAGCGGTTCTCGTCCTCCGTGCTTGCTTTTTCTCAGAAAGAGCCGTGGTGTGCGTTTTCGCCGGAAAACGCATTTTCGGCCGAAAACGTGTACGTTTGCACTTCCCCGCCACAGGGAAGCTGCTAGCCGGGAATTCTCTGCCTGGTTCTACCCGCTGCCCGGAACGCTACGCAGGGCAAAAGCGGTTCTAGTCCTCCGCGCATGCTTTTTCTCAGAAAGAGCCGTGCTGTGCGTTTTCGCCGGAAAACGCGTTTTCGGCCTAAAACGTGTACGTTTGCACTTCCCCGCCACAGGGAAGCTGCTAGCCGGGAATTCTCTGCCTGGTTCTACCCGCTGCCCGGAACGCTACGCAGGGCAAAAGCGGTTCTCGTCCTCCGTGCTTGCTTTTTCTCAGAAAGAGCCGTGCTGTGCGTTTTCGCCGGAAAACGCGTTTTCGGCCGAAAACGTGTACGTTTGCACTTCCCCGCCACAGGGAAGCTGCTAGCCGGGAATTCTCTGCCTGGTTCTACCCGCTGCCCGGAACGCTACGCAGGGCAAAAGCGGTTCTCGTCCTCCGTGCTTGCTTTTTCTCAGAAAGAGCCGTGGTGTGCGTTTTCGCCGGAAAACGCGTTTTCGGCCGAAAACGTGTACGTTTGCACTTCCCCGCCACAGGGAAGCTGCTAGCCGGGAATTCACTGCCTGGATCTACCCGCTGTCCGGAACGCTACCCAGGGCAAAAGCGGTTCTCGTCCTCCGTGCTTGCTTTTTCTCAGAAAGAGCCGTGGTGTGAGTTTTCGCCGGCAAACGCGTTTTCCGAAAACGTGTACGTTTGCACTTCCCCGCCACAGGGAAGCTGCTAGCCGGGAATTCTGCCTGGTTCCACGAGCTGCCAGGAACGCTACGCAATGCAAAAGCGGTTCTTGTCCTCCGTGCTTGCTTTTTCTCAGAAAGAGCCGTGGTGTGCGTTTTCGCCGGAAAACGCCTTTTCGGCCGAAAACGTGTACGTTTGCACTTCCCCGCCACAGGGAAGCTGCTAGCCGGGAATTCTCTGCCTGGTTCTACCCGCTGCCCGGAACGCTACGCAGGGCAAAAGCGGTTCTCGTCCTCCGTGCTTGCTTTTTCTCAGAAAGAGCCGTGGTGTGCGTTTTCGCCGGAAAACGCGTTTTCCGAAAAAGTGTACGTTTGCAATTCCCCGCCACAGGGAATCTGCTAGCCGGGAATTCTCTGCCTGGTTCTACGCGCTGACCGGAACTCTATGCAATGCAAAAGCGATTATCGTCCTCCGTGCTTGCATTTTCTCAGAAAGAGCCGTGGTGTGCGTTTTCGCCGGAAAACGCGTTTTCGGCCGAAAACGTGTACGTTTGCACTTCCCCTCCACAGGGAAGCTGCTAGCCGGGAATTCTCTGCCTGGTTCTACCCGCTGCCCGGAACGCTACGCAGGGCAAAAGCGGTTCTCGTCCTCCGTGCTTGCTTTTTCTCAGAAAGAGCCGTGGTGTGCGTTTTCGCCGGAAAACGCGTTTTCGGCCGAAAACGTGTACGTTTGCACTTCCCCGCCACAGGGAAGCTGCTAGCCGGGAATTCTCTGCCTGGTTCTACCCGCTGCCCGGAACTCTACGCAGCGCAAAAGCGGTTCTCGTCCTCTGTGCTTGCTTTTTCTCAGAAAGTGCCGTGGTGTGTGTTTTCGCCGGAAAACGCGTTTTCGGCCGAAAACGTGTACGTTTGCAATTTCCCGCCACAGGGAAACCGCTAGCCGGGAATTCTCTGCCTGGTTCTACCCGCTGCACGGAACGCTACGCAGGGCAAAAGCGGTTCTCGTCCTCCGTGCTTGCTTTTTCTCAGAAAGAGCCGTGCTGTGCGTTTTCGCCGGAAAACGCGTTTTCCGAAAAAGTGTACGTTTGCACTTCCCCGCCACAGGGAATCTGCTAGCCGGGAATTCTCTGCCTGGTTCTACGCGCTGACCGGAACTCTATGCAATGCAAAAGCGATTCTCGTCCTCCGTGCTTGCATTTTCTCAGAAAGAGCCGTGGTGTGCGTTTTCGCCGGAAAACGCGTTTTCGGCCGAAAACGTGTACGTTTGCACTTCCCCGCCACAGGGAAGCTGCTAGCCGGGAATTCTCTGCCTGGTTCTACCCGCTGTCCGGAACGCTACGCAGGGCAAAAGCGGTTCTCGTCCTCCGTGCTTGCTTTTTCTCAGAAAGAGCCGTGGTGTGCGTTTTCGCCGGAAAACGCCTTTTCGGCCGAAAACGTGTACGTTTGCACTTCCCCGCCACAGGGAAGCTGCTAGCCGGGAATTCTCTGCCTGGTTCTACCCGCTGCACGGAACGCTACGCAGGGCAAAAGCGGTTCTCGTTCTCCGTGCTTGCTTTTTCTCAGAAAGAGCCGTGGTGTGCGTTTTCGCCGGAAAACGAGTGTTCCGAAAAAGTGTACGTTTGCACTTCCCCGCCACAGGGAATCTGCTAGCCGGGAATTCTCTGCCTGGTTCTACGCGCTGACCGGAACTCTATGCAATGCAAAAGCGATTCTCGTCCTCCGTGCTTGCATTTTCTCAGAAAGAGCCGTGGTGTGCCTTTTCGCCGGAAAACGCGTTTTCGGCCGAAAACGTGTACGTTTGCACTTCCCCTCCACAGGGAAGCTGCTAGCCGGGAATTCTCTGCCTGGTTCTACCCGCTGCCCGGAACGCTACGCAGGGCAAAAGCGGTTCTCGTCCTCCGTGCTTGCTTTTTCTCAGAAAGAGCCGTGGTGTGCGTTTTCGCCGGAAAACGCGTTTTCGGCCGAAAACGTGTACGTTTGCACTTCCCCGCCACAGGGAAGCTGCTAGCCGGGAATTCTCTGCCTGGTTCTACCCGCTGCCCGGAACTCTACGCAGCGCAAAAGCGGTTCTCGTCCTCTGTGCTTGCTTTTTCTCAGAAAGTGCCGTGGTGTGTGTTTTCGCCGGAAAACGCGTTTTCGGCCGAAAACGTGTACGTTTGCAATTTCCCGCCACAGGGAAACCGCTAGCCGGGAATTCTCTGCCTGGTTCTACCCGCTGCCCGGAACGCTACGCAGGGCAAAAGCGGTTCTCGTCCTCCGTGCTTGCTTTTTCTCAGAAAGAGCCGTGCTGTGCGTTTTCGCCGGAAAACGCGTTTTCGGCCTAAAACGTGTACGTTTGCACTTCCCCGCCACAGGGAAGCTGCTAGCCGGGAATTCTCTGCCTGGTTCTACCCGCTGTCCGGAACACTACGCAGGGCAAAAGCGGTTCTCGTCCTCCGTGCTTGCTTTTTCTCAGAAAGAGCCGTGGTGTGCGTTTTCGCCGGAAAACGCCTTTTCGGCCGAAAACGTGTACGTTTGCACTTCCCCGCCACAGGGAAGCTGCTAGCCGGGAATTCTCTGCCTGGTTCTACCCGCTGCACGGAACGCTACGCAGGGCAAAAGCGGTTCTCGTCCTCCGTGCTTGCTTTTTCTCAGAAAGAGCCGTGCTGTGCGTTTTCGCCGGAAAACGCGTTTTCCGAAAAAGTGTACGTTTGCACTTCCCCGCCACAGGGAATCTGCTAGCCGGGAATTCTCTGCCTGGTTCTACGAGCTAACCGGAACTCTATGCAATGCAAAAGCGATTCTCGTCCTCCGTGCTTGCATTTTCTCAGAAAGAGCCGTGGTGTGCGTTTTCGCCGGAAAACGCGTTTTCGGCCGAAAACGTGTACGTTTGCACTTCCCCGCCACAGGGAAGCTGCTAGCCGGGAATTCTCTGCCTGGTTCTACCCGCTGTCCGGAACGCTACGCAGGGCAAAAGCGGTTCTCGTCCTCCGTGCTTGCTTTTTCTCAGAAAGAGCCGTGGTGTGCGTTTTCGCCGGAAAACGCCTTTTCGGCCGAAAACGTGTACGTTTGCACTTCCCCGCCACAGGGAAGCTGCTAGCCGGGAATTCTCTGCCTGGTTCTACCCGCTGCACGGAACGCTACGCAGGGCAAAAGCGGTTCTCGTCCTCCGTGCTTGCTTTTTCTCAGAAAGAGCCGTGGTGTGCGTTTTCGCCGGAAAACGCCTTTTCGGCCGAAAACGTGTACGTTTGCACTTCCCCGCCACAGGGAATCTGCTAGCCGGGAATTCTCTGCCTGGTTCTACGCGCTGACCGGAACTCTATGCAATGCAAAAGCGATTCTCGTCCTCCGTGCTTGCATTTTCTCAGAAAGAGCCGTGGTGTGCCTTTTCGCCGGAAAACGCGTTTTCGGCCGAAAACGTGTACGTTTGCACTTCCCCTCCACAGGGAAGCTGCTAGCCGGGAATTCTCTGCCTGGTTCTACCCGCTGCCCGGAACGCTACGCAGGGCAAAAGCGGTTCTCGTCCTCCGTGCTTGCTTTTTCTCAGAAAGAGCCGTGGTGTGCCTTTTCGCCGGAAAACGCGTTTTCGGCCGAAAACGTGTACGTTTGCACTTCCCCGCCACAGGGAAGCTGCTAGCCGGGAATTCTCTGCCTGGTTCTACCCGCTGCCCGGAACTCTACGCAGCGCAAAAGCGGTTCTCGTCCTCTGTGCTTGCTTTTTCTCAGAAAGTGCCGTGGTGTGTGTTTTCGCCGGAAAACGCGTTTTCGGCCGAAAACGTGTACGTTTGCAATTTCCCGCCACAGGGAAGCCGCTAGCCGGGAATTCTCTGCCTGGTTCTACCCGCTGCCCGGAACGCTACGCAGGGCAAAAGCGGTTCTCGTCCTCCGTGCTTGCTTTTTCTCAGAAAGAGCCTTGCTGTGCGTTTTCGCCGGAAAACGCGTTTTCGGCCTAAAACGTGTACGTTTGCACTTCCCCGCCACAGGGAAGCTGCTAGCCGGGAATTCTCTGCCTGGTTCTACCCGCTGTCCGGAACGCTACGCAGGGCAAAAGCGGTTCTCTTCCTCCGTGCTTGCTTTTTCTCAGAAAGAGCCGTGGTGTGCGTTTTCGCCGGAAAACGCGTTTTCGGCCGAAAACGTGTAAGTTTGCACTTCCCCGCCACAGGGAAGCTGCTAGACGGGAATTCTCTGCCTGGTTCTACCCGCTGCCCGGAACGCTACGCAGGGCAAAAGCGGTTCTCGTCCTCCGTGCTTGCTTTTTCTCAGAAAGAGCCGTGGTGTGCGTTTTCGCCGGAAAACGCGCTTTCGGCCGAAAACGTGTACTTTTGCACTTCCCCGCCACAGGGAAGCTGCTAGCCGGGAATTCTCTGCCTGGTTCTACCCGCTGCCCGGAACGCTACGCAGGGCAAAAGCGGTTCTCGTCCTCCGTGCTTGCTTTAAATCAGGAAGAGCCGTGGTGTGAGTTTTCGCCGGCAAACGCGTTTTCCGAAAACGTGTACGTTTGCAATTCCCCGCCACAGGGAATCTGCTAGCCGGGAATTCTCTGCCTGGTTCTACGCGCTGACCGGAACTCTATGCAATACAAAAGCGATTCTCGTCCTCCGTGCTTGCATTTTCTCAGAAAGAGCCGTGGTGTGCGTTTTCGCCGGAAAACGCGTTTTCGGCCGAAAACGTGTACGTTTGCACTTCCCCTCCACAGGGAAGCTGCTAGCCGGGAATTCTCTGCCTGGTTCTACCCGCTGCCCGGAACGCTACGCAGGGCAAAAGCGGTTCTCGTCCTCCGTGCTTGCTTTTTCTCAGAAAGAGCCGTGGTGTGCGTTTTCGCCGGAAAACGCGTTTTCGGCCGAAAACGTGTACGTTTGCACTTCCCCGCCACAGGGAAGCTGCTAGCCGGGAATTCTCTGCCTGGTTCTACCCGCTGCCCGGAACTCTACGCAGCGCAAAAGCGGTTCTCGTCCTCTGTGCTTGCTTTTTCTCAGAAAGTGCCGTGGTGTGTGTTTTCGCCGGAAAACGCGTTTTCGGCCGAAAACGTGTA
Source organism: Athene noctua (assembly GCF_965140245.1). Taxonomy (NCBI): domain Eukaryota; kingdom Metazoa; phylum Chordata; class Aves; order Strigiformes; family Strigidae; genus Athene; species Athene noctua. The sequence goes on along the minus strand of NW_027437562.1, from coordinate 103,974 downwards.
CGTTTGCAATTTCCCGCCACAGGGAAACCGCTAGCCGGGAATTCTCTGCCTGGTTCTACCCGCTGCCCGGAACGCTACGCAGGGCAAAAGCGGTTCTCGTCCTCCGTGCTTGCTTTTTCTCAGAAAGAGCCGTGCTGTGCGTTTTCGCCGGAAAACGCGTTTTCGGCCTAAAACGTGTACGTTTGCACTTCCCCGCCACAGGGAAGCTGCTAGCCGGGAATTCTCTGCCTGGTTCTACCCGCTGTCCGGAACGCTACGCAGGGCAAAAGCGGTTCTCGTCCTCCGTGCTTGCTTTTTCTCAGAAAGAGCCGTGGTGTGCGTTTTCGCCGGAAAACGCCTTTTCGGCCGAAAACGTGTACGTTTGCACTTCCCCGCCACAGGGAAGCTGCTAGCCGGGAATTCTCTGCCTGGTTCTACCCGCTGCACGGAACGCTACGCAGGGCAAAAGCGGTTCTCGTCCTCCGTGCTTGCTTTTTCTCAGAAAGAGCCGTGCTGTGCGTTTTCGCCGGAAAACGCGTTTTCCGAAAAAGTGTACGTTTGCACTTCCCCTCCACAGGGAAGCTGCTAGCCGGGAATTCTCTGCCTGGTTCTACGCGCTGACCGGAACTCTATGCAATGCAAAAGCGATTCTCGTCCTCCGTGCTTGCATTTTCTCAGAAAGAGCCGTGGTGTGCGTTTTCGCCGGAAAACGCGTTTTCGGCCGAAAACGTGTACGTTTGCACTTCCCCGCCACAGGGAAGCTGCTAGCCGGGAATTCTCTGCCTGGTTCTACCCGCTGTCCGGAACGCTACGCAGGGCAAAAGCGGTTCTCGTCCTCCGTGCTTGCTTTTTCTCAGAAAGAGCCGTGGTGTGCGTTTTCGCCGGAAAACGCCTTTTCGGCCGAAAACGTGTACGTTTGCACTTCCCCGCCACAGGGAAGCTGCTAGCCGGGAATTCTCTGCCTGGTTCTACCCGCTGCACGGAACGCTACGCAGGGCAAAAGCGGTTCTCGTCCTCCGTGCTTGCTTTTTCTCAGAAAGAGCCGTGGTGTGCGTTTTCGCCGGAAAACGCGTGTTCCGAAAAAGTGTACGTTTGCACTTCCCCGCCACAGGGAATCTGCTAGCCGGGAATTCTCTGCCTGGTTCTACGCGCTGACCGGAACTCTATGCAATGCAAAAGCGATTCTCGTCCTCCGTGCTTGCATTTTCTCAGAAAGAGCCGTGGTGTGCCTTTTCGCCGGAAAACGCGTTTTCGGCCGAAAACGTGTACGTTTGCACTTCCCCTCCACAGGGAAGCTGCTAGCCGGGAATTCTCTGCCTGGTTCTACCCGCTGCCCGGAACGCTACGCAGGGCAAAAGCGGTTCTCGTCCTCCGTGCTTGCTTTTTCTCAGAAAGAGCCGTGGTGTGCGTTTTCGCCGGAAAACGCGTTTTCGGCCGAAAACGTGTACGTTTGCACTTCCCCGCCACAGGGAAGCTGCTAGCCGGGAATTCTCTGCCTGGTTCTACCCGCTGCCCGGAACTCTACGCAGCGCAAAAGCGGTTCTCGTCCTCTGTGCTTGCTTTTTCTCAGAAAGTGCCGTGGTGTGTGTTTTCGCCGGAAAACGCGTTTTCGGCCGAAAACGTGTACGTTTGCAATTTCCCGCCACAGGGAAGCCGCTAGCCGGGAATTCTCTGCCTGGTTCTACCCGCTACCCGGAACGCTACGCAGGGCAAAAGCGGTTCTCGTCCTCCGTGCTTGCTTTTTCTCAGAAAGAGCCGTGCTGTGCGTTTTCGCCGGAAAACGCGTTTTCGGCCTAAAACGTGTACGTTTGCACTTCCCCGCCACAGGGAAGCTGCTAGCCGGGAATTCTCTGCCTGGTTCTACCCGCTGTCCGGAACGCTACGCAGGGCAAAAGCGGTTCTCTTCCTCCGTGCTTGCTTTTTCTCAGAAAGAGCCGTGGTGTGCGTTTTCGCCGGAAAACGCGTTTTCCGCCGAAAACGTGTAAGTTTGCACTTCCCCGCCACAGGGAAGCTGCTAGACGGGAATTCTCTGCCTGGTTCTACCCGCTGCCCGGAACGCTACGCAGGGCAAAAGCGGTTCTCGTCCTCCGTGCTTGCTTTTTCTCAGAAAGAGCCGTGGTGTGCGTTTTCGCCGGAAAACGCGCTTTCGGCCGAAAACGTGTACTTTTGCACTTCCCCGCCACAGGGAAGCTGCTAGCCGGGAATTCTCTGCCTGGTTCTACCCGCTGCCCGGAACGCTACGCAGGGCAAAAGCGGTTCTCGTCCTCCGTGCTTGCTTTTTCTCAGAAAGAGCCGTGGTGTGCGTTTTCGCCGGAAAACGCATTTTCGGCCGAAAACGTGTACGTTTGCACTTCCCCGCCACAGGGAAGCTGCTAGCCGGGAATTCTCTGCCTGGTTCTACCCGCTGTTCGGAACGCTACGCAGGGCAAAAGCGGTTCTCGTCCTCCGTGCTTGCTTTTTCTCAGAAAGAGCCGTGGTGTGCGTTTTCGCCGGAAAACGCCTTTTCGGCCGAAAACGTGTACGTTTGCACTTCCCCGCCACAGGGAAGCTGCTAGCCGGGAATTCTCTGCCTGGTTCTACCCGCTGCCCGGAACGCTACGCAGGGCAAAAGCGGTTCTCGTCCTCCGTGCTTGCTTTTTCTCAGAAAGAGCCGTGGTGTGCGTTTTCGCCGGAAAACGCGTTTTCGGCCGAAAACGTGTACGTTTGCACTTCCCCGCCACAGGGAAGCTGCTAGCCGGGAATTCTCTGCCTGGTTCTACCCGCTGCCCGGAACGCTACGCAGGGCAAAAGCGGTTCTCGTCCTCCGTGCTTGCTTTTTCTCAGAAAGAGCCGTGGTGTGCGTTTTCGCCGGAAAACGCGTTTTCGGCCGAAAACGTGTACGTTTGCACTTCCCAGCCACAGGGAAGCTGCTAGCCGGGAATTCACTGCCTGGATCTACCCGCTGTCCGGAACGCTACCCAGGGCAAAAGCGGTTCTCGTCCTCCGTGCTTGCTTTTTCTCAGAAAGAGCCGTGGTGTGCGTTTTCGCCGGAAAACGCGTTTTCGGCCGAAAACGTGTACGTTTGCACTTCCCCGCCACAGGGAAGCTGCTAGCCGGGAATTCTCTGCCTGGTTCTACCCGCTGCACGGAACGCTACGCAGGGCAAAAGCGGTTCTCGTCCTCCGTGCTTGCTTTTTCTCAGAAAGAGCCGTGGTGTGCGTTTTCGCCGGAAAACGCGTTTTCCGAAAAAGTGTACGTTTGCACTTCCCCGCCACAGGGAATCTGCTAGCCAGGAATTCTCTGCCTGGTTCTACGCGCTGACCGGAACTCTATGCAATGCAAAAGCGATTCTCGTCCTCCGTGCTTGCATTTTCTCAGAAAGAGCCGTGGTGTGCGTTTTCGCCGGAAAACGCGTTTTCGGCCGAAAACGTGTACGTTTGCACTTCCCCGCCACAGGGAAGCTGCTAGCCGGGAATTCTCTGCCTGGTTCTACCCGCTGCCCGGAACGCTACGCAGGGCAAAAGCGGTTCTCGTCCTCCGTGCTTGCTTTTTCTCAGAAAGAGCCGTGGTGTGCGTTTTCGCCGGAAAACGCATTTTCGGCCGAAAACGTGTACGTTTGCACTTCCCCGCCACAGGGAAGCTGCTAGCCGGGAATTCTCTGCCTGGTTCTACCCGCTGTTCGGAACGCTACGCAGGGCAAAAGCGGTTCTCGTCCTCCGTGCTTGCTTTTTCTCAGAAAGAGCCGTGGTGTGCGTTTTCGCCGGAAAACGCGTTTTCGTCCGAAAACGTGTACGTTTGCACTTCCCCGCCACAGGGAAGCTGCTAGCCGGGAATTCTCTGCCTGGTTCTACCCGCTGCACGGAACGCTACGCAGGGCAAAAGCGGTTCTCGTCCTCCGTGCTTGCTTTTTCTCAGAAAGAGCCGTGGTGTGCATTTTCGCCGGAAAACGCGTTTTCGGCCGAAAACGTGTACGTTTGCACTTCCCCGCCACAGGGAAGCTGCTAGCCGGGAATTCTCTGCCTGGTTCTACCCGCTGCCCGGAACGCTACGCAGGGCAAAAGCGGTTCTCGTCCTCCGTGCTTGCTTTTTCTCAGAAAGAGCCGTGGTGTGCGTTTTCGCCGGAAAACGCATTTTCGGCCGAAAACGTGTACGTTTGCACTTCCCCGCCACAGGGAAGCTGCTAGCCGGGAATTCTCTGCCTGGTTCTACCCGCTGTTCGGAACGCTACGCAGGGCAAAAGCGGTTCTCGTCCTCCGTGCTTGCTTTTTCTCAGAAAGAGCCGTGGTGTGCGTTTTCGCCGGAAAACGCGTTTTCGTCCGAAAACGTGTACGTTTGCACTTCCCCGCCACAGGGAAGCTGCTAGCCGGGAATTCTCTGCCTGGTTCTACCCGCTGCCCGGAACGCTACGCAGGGCAAAAGCGGTTCTCGTCCTCCGTGCTTGCTTTTTCTCAGAAAGAGCCGTGGTGTGCGTTTTCGCCGGAAAACGCGTTTTCGGCCGAAAACGTGTACGTTTGCACTTCCCCGCCACAGGGAAGCTGCTAGCCGGGAATTCTCTGCCTGGTTCTACCCGCTGCCCGGAACGCTACGCAGGGCAAAAGCGGTTCTCGTCCTCCGTGCTTGCTTTTTCTCAGAAAGAGCCGTGGTGTGCGTTTTCGCCGGAAAACGCGTTTTCGGCCGAAAACGTGTACGTTTGCACTTCCCAGCCACAGGGAAGCTGCTAGCCGGGAATTCACTGCCTGGATCTACCCGCTGTCCGGAACGCTACCCAGGGCAAAAGCGGTTCTCGTCCTCCGTGCTTGCTTTTTCTCAGAAAGAGCCGTGGTGTGCGTTTTCGCCGGAAAACGCGTTTTCGGCCGAAAACGTGTACGTTTGCACTTCCCCGCCACAGGGAAGCTGCTAGCCGGGAATTCTCTGCCTGGTTCTACCCGCTGCACGGAACGCTACGCAGGGCAAAAGCGGTTCTCGTCCTCCGTGCTTGCTTTTTCTCAGAAAGAGCCGTGGTGTGCGTTTTCGCCGGAAAACGCGTTTTCCGAAAAAGTGTACGTTTGCACTTCCCCGCCACAGGGAATCTGCTAGCCGGGAATTCTCTGCCTGGTTCTACGCGCTGACCGGAACTCTATGCAATGCAAAAGCGATTCTCGTCCTCCGTGCTTGCATTTTCTCAGAAAGAGCCGTGGTGTGCGTTTTCGCCGGAAAACGCGTTTTCGGCCGAAAACGTGTACGTTTGCACTTCCCCGCCACAGGGAAGCTGCTAGCCGGGAATTCTCTGCCTGGTTCTACCCGCTGTCCGGAACGCTACGCAGGGCAAAAGCGGTTCTCGTCCTCCGTGCTTGCTTTTTCTCAGAAAGAGCCGTGGTGTGCGTTTTCGCCGGAAAACGCCTTTTCGGCCGAAAACGTGTACGTTTGCACTTCCCCGCCACAGGGAAGCTGCTAGCCGGGAATTCTCTGCCTGGTTCTACCCGCTGCACGGAACGCTACGCAGGGCAAAAGCGGTTCTCGTCCTCCGTGCTTGCTTTTTCTCAGAAAGAGCCGTGGTGTGCATTTTCGCCGGAAAACGCGTGTTCCGAAAAAGTGTACTTTTGCACTTCCCCGCCACAGGGAATCTGCTAGCCGGGAATTCTCTGCCTGGTTCTACCCGCTGACAGGAACTCTATGCAATGCAAAAGCGATTCTCGTCCTCCGTGCTTGCATTTTCTCAGAAAGAGCCGTGGTGTGCCTTTTCGCCGGAAAACGCGTTTTCGGCCGAAAACGTGTACGTTTGCACTTCCCCTCCACAGGGAAGCTGCTAGCCGGGAATTCTCTGCCTGGTTCTACCCGCTGCCCGGAACGCTACGCAGGGCAAAAGCGGTTCTCGTCCTCCGTGCTTGCTTTTTCTCAGAAAGAGCCGTGGTGTGCGTTTTCGCCGGAAAACGCCTTTTCGGCCGAAAACGTGTACGTTTGCACTTCCCCGCCACAGGGAAGCTGCTAGCCGGGAATTCTCTGCCTGGTTCTACCCGCTGTACGGAACGCTACGCAGGGCAAAAGCGGTTCTCGTCCTCCGTGCTTGCTTTTTCTCAGAAAGAGCCGTGCTGTGCGTTTTCGCCGGAAAACGCCTTTTCGGCCGAAAACGTGTACGTTTGCACTTCCCCGACACAGGGAAGCTGCTAGCCGGGAATTCTCTGCCTGGTTCTACCCACTGCCCGGAACGCTACGCAGGGCAAAAGCGGTTCTCGTCCTCCGTGCTTGCTTTTTCTCAGAAAGAGCCGTGGTGTGCGTTTTCGCCGGAAAACGCGTTTTCCGAAAAAGTGTACGTTTGCACTTCCCCGCCACAGGGAATCTGCTAGCCGGGAATTCTCTGCCTGGTTCTACGCGCTGACCGGAACTCTATGCAATGCAAAAGCGATTCTCGTCCTCCGTGCTTGCATTTTCTCAGAAAGAGCCGTGGTGTGCGTTTTCGCCGGAAAACGCGTTTTCGGCCGAAAACGTGTACGTTTGCACTTCCCCGCCACAGGGAAGCTGCTAGCCGGGAATTCTCTGCCTGGTTCTACCCGCTGTCCGGTACGCTACGCAGGGCAAAAGCGGTTCTCGTCCTCCGTGCTTGCTTTTTCTCAGAAAGAGCCGTGGTGTGCGTTTTCGCCGGAAAACGCGTTTTCGGCCGAAAACGTGTACGTTTGCACTTCCCCGCCACAGGGAAGCTGCTAGCCGGGAATTCACTGCCTGGATCTACCCGCTTTCCGGAACGCTACCCAGGGCAAAAGCGGTTCTCGTCCTCCGTTCTTGCTTTATATCAGAAAGAGCCGTGGTGTGAGTTTTCGCCGGCAAACGCGTTTTCCGAAAACGTGTACGTTTGCACTTCCCCGCCACAGGGAAGCTGCTAGCCGGGAATTCTGCCTGGTTCCACGAGCTGCCAAGAACGCTACGCAATGCAAAAGCGGTTCTCGTCCTCCGTGCTTGCTTTTTCTCAGAAAGAGCCGTGGTATGCGTTATCGCCGGAAAAAGTGTTTTCGGCCGAAAACGTGTACGTTTCCACTTCCCCGACACAGGGAAGCTGCTAGCCGGGAATTCTCTGCCTGGTTCTACCCGCTGCCCGGAACGTTACGTAATGCAAAAGCGATTCTCGTCCTCCGTGCTTGCTTTTTCTCAGAAAGAGCCGTGGTGTGCGTTTTCGCCGGAAAACGCGTTTTCGGCCGAAAACGTGTACGTTTGCACTTCCCCGCCACAGGGAAGCTGCTAGCCGGGAATTCTCTGCCTGGTTCTACCCGCTGCCCGGAACGCTACGCAGGGCAAAAGCGGTTCTCGTCCTCCGTGCTTGCTTTTTCTCAGAAAGAGCCGTGCTGTGCGTTTTCGCCGGAAAACGCGTTTTCGGCCGAAAACGTGTACGTTTGCACTTCCCCGCCACAGGGAAGCTGCTAGCCGGGAATTCTCTGCCTGGTTCTACCCGCTGCCCGGAACGTTACGTAAACCAAAAGCGGTTCTCGTCCTCCGTGCTTGCTTTTTCTCAGAAAGAGCCGTGCTGTGCGTTTTCGCCGGAAAACGCGTTTTCCGCCGAAAACGTGTAAGTTTGCACTTCCCCGCCACAGGGAAGCTGCTAGACGGGAATTCTCTGCCTGGTTCTACCCGCTGCCCGGAACGCTACGCAGGGCAAAAGCGGTTCTCGTCCTCCGTGCTTGCTTTTTCTCAGAAAGAGCCGTGGTGTGCGTTTTCGCCGGAAAACGCGTTTTCGGCCGAAAACGTGTACTTTTGCACTTCCCCGCCACAGGGAAGCTGCTAGCCGGGAATTCTCTGCCTGGTTCTACCCGCTGCCCGGAACGCTACGCAGGGCAAAAGCGGTTCTCGTCCTCCGTGCTTGCTTTTTCTCAGAAAGAGCCGTGGTGTGCGTTTTCGCCGGAAAACGCGTTTTCGGCCGAAAACGTGTACGTTTGCACTTCCCCGCCACAGGGAAGCTGCTAGCCGGGAATTCTCTGCCTGGTTCTACCCGCTGCCCGGAACGCTACGCAGGGCAAAAGCGGTTCTCGTCCTCCGTGCTTGCTTTTTCTCAGAAAGAGCCGTGGTGTGCGTTTTCGCCGGAAAACGCATTTTCGGCCGAAAACGTGTACGTTTGCACTTCCCCGCCACAGGGAAGCTGCTAGCCGGGAATTCTCTGCCTGGTTCTACCCGCTGTTCGGAACGCTACGCAGGGCAAAAGCGGTTCTCGTCCTCCGTGCTTGCTTTTTCTCAGAAAGAGCCGTGGTGTGCGTTTTCGCCGGAAAACGCGTTTTCGGCCGAAAACGTGTACGTTTGCACTTCCCCGCCACAGGGAAGCTGCTAGCCGGGAATTCTCTGCCTGGTTCTACCCGCTGCCCGGAACGCTACGCAGGGCAAAAGCGGTTCTCGTCCTCCGTGCTTGCTTTTTCTCAGAAAGAGCCGTGGTGTGCGTTTTCGCCGGAAAACGCGTTTTCGGCCGAAAACGTGTACGTTTGCACTTCCCCGACACAGGGAAGCTGCTAGCCGGGAATTCTCTGCCTGGTTCTACCCGCTGCCCGGAACGCTACGCAGGGCAAAAGCGGTTCTCGTCCTCCGTGCTTGCTTTTTCTCAGAAAGAGCCGTGGTGTGCGTTTTCGCCGGAAAACGCGTTTTCGGCCGAAAACGTGTACGTTTGCACTTCCCCGCCACAGGGAAGCTGCTAGCCGGGAATTCACTGCCTGGATCTACCCGCTGTCCGGAACGCTACCCAGGGCAAAAGCGGTTCTCGTCCTCCGTGCTTGCTTTATATCAGGAAGAGCCGTGGTGTGAGTTTTCGCCGGCAAACGCGTTTTCCGAAAACGTGTACGTTTGCACTTCCCCGCCACAGGGAAGCTGCTAGCCGGGAATTCTGCCTGGTTCCACGAGCTGCCAGGAACGCTACGCAATGCAAAAGCGGTTCTTGTCCTCCGTGCTTGCTTTTTCTCAGAAAGAGCCGTGGTGTGCGTTTTCGCCGGAAAACGCCTTTTCGGCCGAAAACGTGTACGTTTGCACTTCCCCGCCACAGGGAAGCTGCTAGCCGGGAATTCTCTGCCTGGTTCTACCCGCTGCACGGAACGCTACGCAGGGCAAAAGCGGTTCTCGTCCTCCGTGCTTGCTTTTTCTCAGAAAGAGCCGTGGTGTGCGTTTTCGCCGGAAAACGCCTTTTCGGCCGAAAACGTGTACGTTTGCACTTCCCCGCCACAGGGAAGCTGCTAGAAGGGAATTCTCTGCCTGGTTCTACCCGCTGCCCGGAACGCTACGCAGGGCAAAAGCGGTTCTCGTCCTCCGTGCTTGCTTTTTCTCAGAAAGAGCCGTGGTGTGCGTTTTCGCCGGAAAAAGCGTTTTCCGAAAAAGTGTACGTTTGCACTTCCCCGCCACAGGGAATCTGCTAGCCGGGAATTCTCTGCCTGGTTCTACGCGCTGACCGGAACTCTATGCAATGCAAAAGCGATTCTCGTCCTCCGTGCTTGCATTTTCTCAGAAAGAGGCGTGGTGTGCGTTTTCGCCGGAAAACGCGTTTTCGGCCGAAAACGTGTACGTTTGCACTTCCCCGCCACAGGGAAGCTGCTAGCCGGGAATTCTCTGCCTGGTTCTACCCGCTGTCCGGAACGCTACGCAGGGCAAAAGCGGTTCTCGTCCTCCGTGCTTGCTTTTTCTCAGAAAGAGCCGTGGTGTGCGTTTTCGCCGGAAAACGCCTTTTCGGCCGAAAACGTGTACGTTTGCACTTCCCCGCCACAGGGAAGCTGCTAGCCGGGAATTCTCTGCCTGGTTCTACCCGCTGCACGGAACGCTACGCAGGGCAAAAGCGGTTCTCGTCCTCCGTTCTTGCTTTATATCAGAAATAGCCGTGGTGTGAGTTTTCGCCGGCAAACGCGTTTTCCGAAAACGTGTACGTTTGCACTTCCCCGCCACAGGGAAGCTGCTAGCCGGGAATTCTGCCTGGTTCCACGAGCTGCCAAGAACGCTACGCAATGCAAAAGCGGTTCTCGTCCTCCGTGCTTGCTTTTTCTCAGAAAGAGCCGTGCTGTGCGTTTTCGCCGGAAAACGCCTTTTCGGCCGAAAACGTGTACGTTTGCACTTCCCCGCAACAGGGAAGCTGCTAGCCAGGAATTCTCTGCCTGGTTCTAACCGCTGCCCGGAACGTTACGTAATCCAAAAGCGGTTCTCGTCCTCTGTGCTTGCTTTTTCTCAGAAAGAGCCGTGGTGTGCGTTTTCGCCGGAAAAAGCCTTTTCGGCCGAAAACGTGTACGTTTGCACTTCCCCGCCACAGGGAAGCTGCTAACAGGGAATTCTCTGCCTGGTTCTACCCGCTGCCCTGAACTTTACGTAATCCAAAAGCGATTCTCGTCCTCCGTGCTTGCTTTTTCTCAGAAAGAGCCGTGGTGTGCGTTTTCGCTGGAAAACGCGTTTTCCGAAAAAGTGTACGTTTGCACTTCCCCGCCACAGGGAATCTGCTAGCCGGGAATTCTCTGCCTGGTTCTACGCGCTGACCGGAACTCTATGCAATGCAAAAGCGATTCTCGTCCTCCGTGCTTGCATTTTCTCAGAAAGAGCCGTGGTGTGCGTTTTCGCCGGAAAACGCGTTTTCGGCCGAAAACGTGTAACTTTGCACTTCCCCGCCACAGGGAAGCTGCTAGCCGGGAATTCTCTGCCTGGTTCTACCCGCTGCCCGGAACGCTACGCAGGGCAAAAGCGGTTCTCGTCCTCCGTGCTTGCTTTTTCTCAGAAAGAGCCGTGGTGTGCGTTTTCGCCGGAAAACGCGTTTTCGGCCGAAAACGTGTACGTTTGCACTTCCCCGCCACAGGGAAGCTGCTAGCCGGGAATTCTCTGCCTGGTTCTACCCGCTGCCCGGAACGCTACGCGGGGCAAAAGCGGTTCTCGTCCTCCGTGCTTGCTTTTTCTCAGAAAGAGCCGTGGTGTGTGTTTTCGCCGGAAAACGCGTTTTCGGCCGAAAACGTGTACGTTTGCACTTCCCCGCCACAGGGAAGCTGCTAGCCGAGAATTCTCTGCCTGGTTCTACCCGCTGCCCGGAACGCTACGCAGTGCAAAAGCGGTTATCGTCCTCCGTGCTTGCTTTTTCTCAGAAACAGCCGTGGTGTGCGTTTTCGCCGGAAAACGCGCTTTCGGCAGAAAACGTGTACGTTTGCACTTCCCCGCCACAGGGAAGCTGCTAGCCGGGAATTCTCTGCCTGGTTCTACCCGCTGCCCGGAACGCTACGCAGGGCAAAAGCGGTTCTCGTCCTCCGTGCTTGCTTTTTCTCAGAAAGAGCCGTGGTGTGCGTTTACACCGGAAAACGCGTTTTCGGCCGAAAACGTGTACGTTTGCACTTCCCCTCCACAGGGAAGCTGCTAGCCGGGAATTCTCTGCCTGGTTCTACCCGCTGCCCGGAACGCTGCGCAGGGCAAAAGCGGTTCTCGTCCTCCGTGCTTGCTTTTTCTCAGAAAGAGCCGTGCTGTGCGTTTTCGCCGGAAAACGCGTTTTCGGCCTAAAACGTGTACGTTTGCACTTCCCCGCCACAGGGAAGCTGCTAGCCGGGAATTCTCTGCCTGGTTCTACCCGCTGTCCGGAACGCTACGCAGGGCAAAAGCGGTTCTCGTCCTCCGTGCTTGCTTTTTCTCAGAAAGAGCCGTGGTGTGCGTTTTCGCCGGAAAACGCGTTTTCGGCCGAAAACGTGTACGTTTGCAATTTCCCGCCACAGGGAAGCCGCTAGCCGGGAATTCTCTGCCTGGTTCTACCCGCTGCCCGGAACGCTACGCAGGGCAAAAGCGGTTCTCGTCCTCCGTGCTTGCTTTTTCTCAGAAAGAGCCGTGCTGTGCGTTTTCGCCGGAAAACGCGTTTTCGGCCTAAAACGTGTACGTTTGCACTTCCCCGCCACAGGGAAGCTGCTAGCCGGGAATTCTCTGCCTGGTTCTACCCGCTGTCCGGAACGCTACGCAGGGCAAAAGCGGTTCTCGTCCTCCGTGCTTGCTTTTTCTCAGAAAGAGCCGTGGTGTGCGTTTTCGCCGGAAAACGCGTTTTCCGCCGAAAACGTGTAAGTTTGCACTTCCCCGCCACAGGGAAGCTGCTAGCCGGGAATTCTCTGCCTGGTTCTACCCGCTGCCCGGAACGCTACGCAGGGCAAAAGCGGTTCTCGTCCTCCGTGCTTGCTTTTTCTCAGAAAGAGCCGTGGTGTGCGTTTTCGCCGGAAAACGCGCTTTCGGCCGAAAACGTGTACTTTTGCACTTCCCCGCCACAGGGAAGCTGCTAGCCGGGAATTCTCTGCCTGGTTCTACCCGCTGCCCGGAACGCTACGCAGGGCAAAAGCGGTTCTCGTCCTCCGTGCTTGCTTTTTCTCAGAAAGAGCCGTGGTGTGCGTTTTCGCCGGAAAACGCGTTTTCGGCCGAAAACGTGTACGTTTGCACTTCCCCGCCACAGGGAAGCTGCTAGCCAGGAATTCACTGCCTGGATCTACCCGCTGTCCGGAACGCTACGCAGGGCAAAAGCGGTTCTCGTTCTCCGTTCTTGCTTTATATCCGAAAGAGCCGTGGTGTGAGTTTTCGCCGGCAAACGCGTTTTCCGAAAACGTGTACGTTTGCACTTCCCCGCCACAGGGAAGCTGCTAGCCGGGAATTCTGCCTGGTTCCACGAGCTGCCAAGAACGCTACGCAATGCAAAAGCGGTTCTCGTCCTCCGTGCTTGCTTTGTCTCAGAAAGAGCCGTGGTGTGCGTTATCGCCGGAAAACGCGTTTTCGGCCGAAAACGTGTACGTTTGCACTTCCCCGCCACAGGGAAGCTGCTAGACGGGAATTCTCTGCCTGGTTCTACCCGCTGCCCGGAACGTTACGTAATGCAAAAGCGATTCTCGTCCTCCGTGCTTGCTTTTTCTCAGAAAGAGCCGTGGTGTGCGTTTTCGCCGGAAAACGCCTTTTCAGCCGAAAACGTGTACGTTTGCACTTCCCCGCCACAGGGAAGCTGCTAGCCGGGAATTCTCTGCCTGGTTCTACCCGCTGCACGGAACGCTACGCAGGGCAAAAGCGGTTCTCGTCCTCCGTGCTTGCTTTTTCTCAGAAAGAGCCGTGGTGTGCGTTTTCGCCGGAAAACGCGTTTTCGGCCGAAAACGTGTACGTTTGCACTTCCCCGCCACAGGGAAGCTGCTAGCCGGGAATTCTCTGCCTGGTTCTACCCGCTGCCCGGAACGTTACGTAAACCAAAAGCGGTTCTCGTCCTCCGTGCTTGCTTTTTCTCAGAAAGAGCCGTGGTGTGCGTTTTCGCCGGAAAACGCCTTTTCGGCCGAAAACGTGTACGTTTGCACTTCCCCGCCACAGGGAAGCTGCTAGCCAGGAATTCTCTGCCTGGTTCTACCCGCTGCCCGGAACGTTACGTAATCCAAAAGCGGTTCTCGTCCTCCGTGCTTGCTTTTTCTCAGAAAGAGCCGTGCTGTGCGTTTTCGCCGGAAAACGCCTTTTCGGCCGAAAACGTGTACGTTTGCACTTCCCCGCCACAGGGAAGCTGCTAGCAGGGAATTCTCTGCCTGGTTCTACCCGCTGCCCTGAACGTTACGTAATCCAAAAGCGATTCTCGTCCTCCGTGCTTGCTTTTTCTCAGAAAGAGCCGTGGTGTGCCTTTTCGCCGGAAAACGCCTTTTCGGCCGAAAACGTGTACGTTTGCACTTCCCCGCCACAGGGAAGCTGCTAGCAGGGAATTCTCTGCCTGGTTCTACGCGCTGACCGGAACTCTATGCAATGCAAAAGCGATTCTCGTCCTCCGTGCTTGCATTTTCTCAGAAAGAGCCGTGGTGTGCCTTTTCGCCGGAAAACGCGTTTTCGGCCGAAAACGTGTACGTTTGCACTTCCCCTCCACAGGGAAGCTGCTAGCCGGGAATTCTCTGCCTGGTTCTACCCGCTGCCCGGAACGCTACGCAGGGCAAAAGCGGTTCTCGTCCTCCGTGCTTGCTTTTTCTCAGAAAGAGCCGTGGTGTGCGTTTTCGCCGGAAAACGCGTTTTCGGCCGAAAACGTGTACGTTTGCACTTCCCCGCCACAGGGAAGCTGCTAGCCGGGAATTCTCTGCCTGGTTCTACCCGCTGCCCGGAACTCTACGCAGCGCAAAAGCGGTTCTCGTCCTCTGTGCTTGCTTTTTCTCAGAAAGTGCCGTGGTGTGTGTTTTCGCCGGAAAACGCGTTTTCGGCCGAAAACGTGTACGTTTGCAATTTCCCGCCACAGGGAAACCGCTAGCCGGGAATTCTCTGCCTGGTTCTACCCGCTGCCCGGAACGCTACGCAGGGCAAAAGCGGTTCTCGTCCTCCGTGCTTGCTTTTTCTCAGAAAGAGCCGTGCTGTGCGTTTTCGCCGGAAAACGCCTTTTCGGCCGAAAACGTGTACGTTTGCACTTCCCCGCCACAGGGAAGCTGCTAGCCGGGAATTCTCTGCCTGGTTCTACCCGCTGCACGGAACGCTACGCAGGGCAAAAGCGGTTCTCGTCCTCCGTGCTTGCTTTTTCTCAGAAAGAGCCGTGGTGTGCGTTTTCGCCGGAAAACGCGTTTTCCGAAAAAGTGTACGTTTGCACTTCCCCGCCACAGGGAATCTGCTAGCCGGGAATTCTCTGCCTGGTTCTACGCGCTGACCGGAACTCTATGCAATGCAAAAGCGATTCTCGTCCTCCGTGCTTGCATTTTCTCAGAAAGAGCCGTGGTGTGCGTTTTCGCCGGAAAACGCGTTTTCGGCCGAAAACGTGTACGTTTGCACTTCCCCGCCACAGGGAAGCTGCTAGCCGGGAATTCTCTGCCTGGTTCTACCCGCTGTCCGGAACGCTACGCAGGGCAAAAGCGGTTCTCGTCCTCCGTGCTTGCTTTTTCTCAGAAAGAGCCGTGGTGTGCGTTTTCGCCGGAAAACGCCTTTTCAGCCGAAAACGTGTACGTTTGCACTTCCCCGCCACAGGGAAGCTGCTAGCCGGGAATTCTCTGCCTGGTTCTACCCGCTGCACGGAACGCTACGCAGGGCAAAAGCGGTTCTCGTCCTCCGTGCTTGCTTTTTCTCAGAAAGAGCCGTGGTGTGCGTTTTCGCCGGAAAACGCGTTTTCCGAAAAAGTGTACGTTTGCACTTCCCCGCCACAGGGAATCTGCTAGCCGGGAATTCTCTGCCTGGTTCTACGCGCTGACCGGAACTCTATGCAATGCAAAAGCGATTCTCGTCCTCCGTGCTAGCATTTTCTCAGAAAGAGCCGTGGTGTGCGTTTTCGCCGGAAAACGCGTTTTCGGCCGAAAACGTGTACGTTTGCACTTCCCCGCCACAGGGAAGCTGCTAGCCGGGAATTCTCTGCCTGGTTCTACCCGCTGTCCGGAACGCTACGCAGGGCAAAAGCGGTTCTCGTCCTCCGTGCTTGCTTTTTCTCAGAAAGAGCCGTGGTGTGCGTTTTCGCCGGAAAACGCCTTTTCGGCCGAAAACGTGTACGTTTGCACTTCCCCGCCACAGGGAAGCTGCTAGCCGGGAATTCTCTGCCTGGTTCTACCCGCTGCACGGAACGCTACGCAGGGCAAAAGCGGTTCTCGTCCTCCGTGCTTGCTTTTTCTCAGAAAGAGCCGTGGTGTGCATTTTCGCCGGAAAACGCGTGTTCCGAAAAAGTGTACGTTTGCACTTCCCCGCCACAGGGAATCTGCTAGCCGGGAATTCTCTGCCTGGTTCTACCCGCTGACCGGAACTCTATGCAATGCAAAAGCGATTCTCGTCCTCCGTGCTTGCATTTTCTCAGAAAGAGCCGTGGTGTGCCTTTTCGCCGGAAAACGCGTTTTCGGCCGAAAACGTGTACGTTTGCACTTCCCCTCCACAGGGAAGCTGCTAGCCGGGAATTCTCTGCCTGGTTCTACCCGCTGCCCGGAACGCTACGCAGGGCAAAAGCGGTTCTCGTCCTCCGTGCTTGCTTTTTCTCAGAAAGAGCCGTGGTGTGCGTTTTCGCCGGAAAACGCATTTTCGGCCGAAAACGTGTACGTTTGCACTTCCCCGCCACAGGGAAGCTGCTAGCCGGGAATTCTCTGCCTGGTTCTACCCGCTGTTCGGAACGCTACGCAGGGCAAAAGCGGTTCTCGTCCTCCGTGCTTGCTTTTTCTCAGAAAGAGCCGTGGTGTGCGTTTTCGCCGGAAAACGCGTTTTCGGCCGAAAACGTGTACGTTTGCACTTCCCCGCCACAGGGAAGCTGCTAGCCGGGAATTCACTGCCTGGATCTACCCGCTTTCCGGAACGCTACCCAGGGCAAAAGCGGTTCTCGTCCTCCGTTCTTGCTTTATATCAGAAAGAGCCGTGGTGTGAGTTTTCGCCGGCAAACGCGTTTTCCGAAAACGTGTACGTTTGCACTTCCCCGCCACAGGGAAGCTGCTAGCCGGGAATTCTGCCTGGTTCCACGAGCTGCCAAGAACGCTACGCAATGCAAAAGCGGTTCTCGTCCTCCGTGCTTGCTTTTTCTCAGAAAGAGCCGTGGTGTGCGTTATCGCCGGAAAAAGTGTTTTCGGCCGAAAACGTGTACGTTTGCACTTCCCCGACACAGGGAAGCTGCTAGCCGGGAATTCTCTGCCTGGTTCTACCCGCTGCCCGGAACGTTACGTAATGCAAAAGCGATTCTCGTCCTCCGTGCTTGCTTTTTCTCAGAAAGAGCCGTGGTGTGCGTTTTCGCCGGAAAACGCCTTTTCGGCCGAAAACGTGTACGTTTGCACTTCCCCGCCACAGGGAAGCTGCTAGCCGGGAATTCTCTGCCTGGTTCTACGCGCTGACCGGAACTCTATGCAATGCAAAAGCGATTCTCGTCCTCCGTGCTTGCATTTTCTCAGAAAGAGCCGTGGTGTGCGTTTTCGCCGGAAAACGCGTTTTCGGCCGAAAACGTGTACGTTTGCACTTCCCCGCCACAGGGAAGCTGCTAGCCGGGAATTCTCTGCCTGGTTCTACCCGCTGTCCGGTACGCTACGCAGGGCAAAAGCGGTTCTCGTCCTCCGTGCTTGCTTTTTCTCAGAAAGAGCCGTGGTGTGCGTTTTCGCCGGAAAACGCGTTTTCGGCCGAAAACGTGTACGTTTGCACTTCCCCGCCACAGGGAAGCTGCTAGCCGGGAATTCACTGCCTGGATCTACCCGCTTTCCGGAACGCTACCGAGGGCAAAAGCGGTTCTCGTCCTCCGTTCTTGCTTTATATCAGAAAGAGCCGTGGTGTGAGTTTTCGCCGGCAAACGCGTTTTCCGAAAACGTGTACGTTTGCACTTCCCCGCCACAGGGAAGCTGCTAGCCGGGAATTCTGCCTGGTTCCACGAGCTGCCAAGAACGCTACGCAATGCAAAAGCGGTTCTCGTCCTCCGTGCTTGCTTTTTCTCAGAAAGAGCCGTGGTGTGCGTTATCGCCGGAAAAAGTGTTTTCGGCCGAAAACGTGTACGTTTGCACTTCCCCGACACAGGGAAGCTGCTAGCCGGGAATTCTCTGCCTGGTTCTACCCGCTGCCCGGAACGTTACGTAATGCAAAAGCGATTCTCGTCCTCCGTGCTTGCTTTTTCTCAGAAAGAGCCGTGGTGTGCGTTTTCGCCGGAAAACGCGTTTTCGGCCGAAAACGTGTACGTTTGCACTTCCCCTAAACAGGAAAGCTGCTAGCCGGGAATTCTCTGCCTGGTTCTACCCGCTGCCCGGAACGCTACGCAGGGCAAAAGCGGTTCTCGTCCTCCGTGCTTGCTTTTTCTCAGAAAGAGCCGTGCTGTGCGTTTTCGCCGGAAAACGCGTTTTCGGCCGAAAACGTGTACGTTTGCACTTCCCCGCCACAGGGAAGCTGCTAGCCGGGAATTCTCTGCCTGGTTCTACCCGCTGCCCGGAACGTTACGTAAACCAAAAGCGGTTCTCGTCCTCCGTGCTTGCTTTTTCTCAGAAAGAGCCGTGCTGTGCGTTTTCGCCGGAAAACGCGTTTTCCGCCGAAAACGTGTAAGTTTGCACTTCCCCGCCACAGGGAAGCTGCTAGACGGGAATTCTCTGCCTGGTTCTACCCGCTGCCCGGAACGCTACGCAGGGCAAAAGCGGTTCTCGTCCTCCGTGCTTGCTTTTTCTCAGAAAGAGCCGTGGTGTGCGTTTTCGCCGGAAAAAGCGCTTTCGGCTGAAAACGTGTACTTTTGCACTTCCCCGCCACAGGGAAGCTGCTAGCCGGGAATTCTCTGCCTGGTTCTACCCGCTGCCCGGAACGCTACGCAGGGCAAAAGCGGTTCTCGTCCTCCGTGCTTGCTTTTTCTCAGAAAGAGCCGTGGTGTGCGTTTTCGCCGGAAAACGCGTTTTCGGCCGAAAACGTGTACGTTTGCACTTCCCCGCCACAGGGAAGCTGCTAGCCGGGAATTCTCTGCCTGGTTCTACCCGCTGCCCGGAACGCTACGCAGGGCAAAAGCGGTTCTCGTCCTCCGTGCTTGCTTTTTCTCAGAAAGAGCCGTGGTGTGCGTTTTCGCCGGAAAACGCCTTTTCGGCCGAAAACGTGTACGTTTGCACTTCCCAGCCACAGGGAAGCTGCTAGCCGGGAATTCTCTGCCTGGTTCTACCCGCTGTTCGGAACGCTACGCAGGGCAAAAGCGGTTCTCGTCCTCCGTGCTTGCTTTTTCTCAGAAAGAGCCGTGGTGTGCGTTTTCGCCGGAAAACGCGTTTTCGGCCGAAAACGTGTACGTTTGCACTTCCCCGCCACAGGGAAGCTGCTAGCCGGGAATTCTCTGCCTGGTTCTACCCGCTGCCCGGAACGCTACGCAGGGCAAAAGCGGTTCTCGTCCTCCGTGCTTGCTTTTTCTCAGAAAGAGCCGTGGTGTGCGTTTTCGCCGGAAAACGCGTTTTCGGCCGAAAACGTGTACGTTTGCACTTCCCCGCCACAGGGAAGCTGCTAGCCGGGAATTCTCTGCCTGGTTCTACCCGCTGCCCGGAACGCTACGCAGGGCAAAAGCGGTTCTCGTCCTCCGTGCTTGCTTTTTCTCAGAAAGAGCCGTGGTGTGCGTTTTCGCCGGAAAACGCGTTTTCCGAAAACGTGTACGTTTGCACTTCCCCGCCACAGGGAAGCTGCTAGCCGGGAATTCTGCCTGGTTCCACGAGCTGCCAGGAACGCTACGCAATGCAAAAGCGGTTCTTGTCCTCCGTGCTTGCTTTTTCTCAGAAAGAGCCGTGGTGTGCGTTTTCGCCGGAAAACGCCTTTTCGGCCGAAAACGTGTACGTTTGCACTTCCCCGCCACAGGGAAGCTGCTAGCCGGGAATTCTCTGCCTGGTTCTACCCGCTGCACGGAACGCTACGCAGGGCAAAAGCGGTTCTCGTCCTCCGTGCTTGCTTTTTCTCAGAAAGAGCCGTGCTGTGCGTTTTCGCCGGAAAACGCCTTTTCGGCCGAAAACGTGTACGTTTGCACTTCCCCGCCACAGGGAAGCTGCTAGCCGGGAATTCTCTGCCTGGTTCTACCCGCTGCCCGGAACGCTACGCAGGGCAAAAGCGGTTCTCGTCCTCCGTGCTTGCTTTTTCTCAGAAAGAGCCGTGGTGTGCGTTTTCGCCGGAAAAAGCGTTTTCCGAAAAAGTGTACGTTTGCACTTCCCCGCCACAGGGAATCTGCTAGCCGGGAATTCTCTGCCTGGTTCTACGCGCTGACCGGAACTCTATGCAATGCAAAAGCGATTCTCGTCCTTCGTGCTTGCATTTTCTCAGAAAGAGGCGTGGTGTGCGTTTTCGCCGGAAAACGCGTTTTCGGCCGAAAACGTGTACGTTTGCACTTCCCCGCCACAGGGAAGCTGCTAGCCGGGAATTCTCTGCCTGGTTCTACCCGCTGTCCGGAACGCTACGCAGGGCAAAAGCGGTTCTCGTCCTCCGTGCTTGCTTTTTCTCAGAAAGAGCCGTGGTGTGCGTTTTCGCCGGAAAACGCCTTTTCGGCCGAAAACGTGTACGTTTGCACTTCCCCGCCACAGGGAAGCTGCTAGCCGGGAATTCTCTGCCTGGTTCTACCCGCTGCACGGAACGCTACGCAGGGCAAAAGCGGTTCTCGTCCTCCGTGCTTGCTTTTTCTCAGAAAGAGCCGTGGTGTGCGTTTTCGCCGGAAAACGCGTGTTCCGAAAAAGTGTACGTTTGCACTGCCCCGCCACAGGGAATCTGCTAGCCGGGAATTCTCTGCCTGGTTCTACGCGCTGACCGGAACTCTATGCAATGCAAAAGCGATTCTCGTCCTCCGTGCTTGCATTTTCTCAGAAAGAGCCGTGGTGTGCCTTTTCGCCGGAAAACGCGTTTTCGGCCGAAAACGTGTACGTTTGCACTTCCCCTCCACAGGGAAGCTGCTAGCCGGGAATTCTCTGCCTGGTTCTACCCGCTGCCCGGAACGCTACGCAGGGCAAAAGCGGTTCTCGTCCTCCGTGCTTGCTTTTTCTCAGAAAGAGCCGTGGTGTGCGTTTTCGCCGGAAAACGCATTTTCGGCCGAAAACGTGTACGTTTGCACTTCCCCGCCACAGGGAAGCTGCTAGCCGGGAATTCACTGCCTGGATCTACCCGCTTTCCGGAACGCTACCCAGGGCAAAAGCGGTTCTCGTCCTCCGTTCTTGCTTTATATCAGAAATAGCCGTGGTGTGAGTTTTCGCCGGCAAACGCGTTTTCCGAAAACGTGTACGTTTGCACTTCCCCGCCACAGGGAAGCTGCTAGCCGGGAATTCTGCCTGGTTCCACGAGCTGCCAAGAACGCTGCGCAATGCAAAAGCGGTTCTCGTCCTCCGTGCTTGCTTTTTCTCAGAAAGAGCCGTGGTGTGCGTTATCGCCGGAAAAAGTGTTTTCGGCCGAAAACGTGTACGTTTGCACTTCCCCGCCACAGGGAAGCTGCTAGCCGGGAATTCTCTGCCTGGTTCTACCCGCTGCCCGGAACGTTACGTAATGCAAAAGCGATTCTCGTCCTCCGTGCTTGCTTTTTCTCAGAAAGAGCCGTGGTGTGCGTTTTCGCCGGAAAACGCCTTTTCGGCCGAAAACGTGTACGTTTGCACTTCCCCGCAACAGGGAAGCTGCTAGCCAGGAATTCTCTGCCTGGTTCTAACCGCTGCCCGGAACGTTACGTAATCCAAAAGCGGTTCTCGTCCTCTGTGCTTGCTTTTTCTCAGAAAGAGCCGTGGTGTGCGTTTTCGCTGGAAAACGCGTTTTCCGAAAAAGTGTACGTTTGCACTTCCCCGCCACAGGGAATCTGCTAGCCGGGAATTCTCTGCCTGGTTCTACGCGCTGACCGGAACTCTATGCAATGCAAAAGCGATTCTCGTCCTCCGTGCTTGCATTTTCTCAGAAAGAGCCGTGGTGTGCGTTTTCGCCGGAAAACGCGTTTTCGGCCGAAAACGTGTAACTTTGCACTTCCCCGCCACAGGGAAGCTGCTAGCCGGGAATTCTCTGCCTGGTTCTACCCGCTGCCCGGAACGCTACGCAGGGCAAAAGCGGTTCTCGTCCTCCGTGCTTGCTTTTTCTCAGAAAGAGCCGTGGTGTGCGTTTTCGCCGGAAAACACGTTTTCGGCCGAAAACGTGTACGTTTGCACTTCCCCGCCACAGGGAAGCTGCTAGCCGGGAATTCTCTGCCTGGTTCTACCCGCTGCCCGGAACGCTACGCAGGGCAAAAGCGGTTCTCGTCCTCCGTGCTTGCTTTTTCTCAGAAAGAGCCGTGCTGTGCGTTTTCGCTGGAAAACGCGTTTTCGGCCGAAAACGTGTACGTTTGCACTTCCCCGCCACAGGGAAGCTGCTAGCCGGGAATTCTCTGCCTGGTTCTACCCGCTGCCCGGAACGCTACGCAGGGCAAAAGCGGTTCTCGTCCTCCGTGCTTGCTTTTTCTCAGAAAGAGCCGTGCTGTGCGTTTTCGCCGGAAAACGCGTTTTCGGCCGAAAACGTGTACGTTTGCACTTCCCCGCCACAGGGAAGCTGCTAGCCGGGAATTCTCTGCCTGGTTCTACCCGCTGCCCGGAACGCTACGCAGTGCAAAAGCGGTTATCGTCCTCCGTGCTTGCTTTTTCTCAGAAACAGCCGTGGTGTGCGTTTTCGCCGGAAAACGCGCTTTCGGCAGAAAACGTGTATGTTCGCACTTCCCCGCCACAGGGAAGCTGCTAGCCGGGAATTCTCTGCCTGGTTCTACCCGCTGCCCGGAACGCTACGCAGGGCAAAAGCGGTTCTCGTCCTCCGTGCTTGCTTTTTCTCAGAAAGAGCCGTGGTGTGCGTTTACACCGGAAAACGCGTTTTCGGCCGAAAACGTGTACGTTTGCACTTCCCCTCCACAGGGAAGCTGCTAGCCGGGAATTCTCTGCCTGGTTCTACCCGCTGCCCGGAACGCTGCGCAGGGCAAAAGCGGTTCTCGTCCTCCGTGCTTGCTTTTTCTCAGAAAGAGCTGTGCTGTGCGTTTTCGCCGGAAAACGCGTTTTCGGCCTAAAACGTGTACGTTTGCACTTCCCCGCCACAGGGAAGCTGCTAGCCGGGAATTCTCTGCCTGGTTCTACCCGCTGTCCGGAACGCTACGCAGGGCAAAAGCGGTTCTCGTCCTCCGTGCTTGCTTTTTCTCAGAAAGAGCCGTGGTGTGCGTTTTCGCCGGAAAACGCGTTTTCGGCCGAAAACGTGTACGTTTGCACTTCCCCGCCACAGGGAAGCTGCTAGCCGGGAATTCTCTGCCTGGTTCTACCCGCTGTCCGGAACGCTACGCAGGGCAAAAGCGGTTCTCGTCCTCCGTTCTTTCTTTATATCCGAAAGAGCCGTGGTGTGAGTTTTCGCCGGCAAACGCGTTTTCCGAAAACGTGTACGTTTGCACTTCCCCGCCACAGGGAAGCTGCTAGCCGGGAATTCTGCCTGGTTCCACGAGCTGCCAAGAACGCTACGCAATGCAAAAGCGGTTCTCGTCCTCCGTGCTTGCTTTTTCTCAGAAAGAGCCGTGGTGTGCGTTATCGCCGGAAAACGCGTTTTCGGCCGAAAACGTGTACGTTTGCACTTCCCCGCCACAGGGAAGCTGCTAGCCGGGAATTCTCTGCCTGGTTCTACCCGCTGCCCGGAACGTTACGTAATGCAAAAGCGATTCTCGTCCTCCGTGCTTGCTTTTTCTCAGAAAGAGCCGTGGTGTGCGTTTTCGCCGGAAAACGCCTTTTCGGCCGAAAACGTGTACGTTTGCACTTCCCCGCCACAGGGAAGCTGCTAGCCGGGAATTCTCTGCCTGGTTCTACCCGCTGCACGGAACGCTACGCAGGGCAAAAGCGGTTCTCGTCCTCCGTGCTTGCTTTTTCTCAGAAAGAGCCGTGGTGTGCGTTTTCGCCGGAAAACGCATTTTCGGCCGAAAACGTGTACGTTTGCACTTCCCCGCCACAGGGAAGCTGCTAGCCGGGAATTCTCTGCCTGGTTCTACCCGCTGCCCGGAACGTTACGTAAACCAAAAGCGGTTCTCGTCCTCCGTGCTTGCTTTTTCTCAGAAAGAGCCGTGGTGTGCGTTTTCGCCGGAAAACGCGTTTTCGGCCGAAAAAGTGTACGTTTGCACTTCCCCGCCACAGGGAATCTGCTAGCCGGGAATTCTCTGCCTGGTTCTACGCGCTGACCGGAACTCTATGCAATGCAAAAGCGATTCTCGTCCTCCGTGCTTGCATTTTCTCAGAAAGAGCCGTGGTGTGCGTTTTCGCCGGAAAACGCGTTTTCGGCCTAAAACGTGTACGTTTGCACTTCCCCGCCACAGGGAAGCTGCTAGCCGGGAATTCTCTGCCTGGTTCTACCCGCTGTCCAGAACGCTACGCAGGGCAAAAGCGGTTCTCGTCCTCCGTGCTTGCTTTTTCTCAGAAAGAGCCGAGGTGTGCGTTTTCGCCGGAAAACGCGTTTTCCGCCGAAAATGTGTAAGTTTGCACTTCCCCGCCACAGGGAAGCTGCTAGCCGGGAATTCTCTGCCTGGTTCTACCCGCTGCCCGGAACGCTACGCAGGGCAAAAGCGGTTCTCGTCCTCCGTGCTTGCTTTTTCTCAGAAAGAGCCGTGGTGTGCCTTTTCGCTGGAAAACGCGTTTACGGCCGAAAACGTGTACGTTTGCACTTCCCCGCCACAGGGAAGCTGCTAGCCGGGAATTCTCTGCCTGGTTCTACCCGCTGCCCTGAACGCTACGCAGGGCAAAAGCGGTTCTCGTCCTCCGTGCTTGCTTTTTCTCAGAAAGAGCCGTGGTGTGCGTTTTCGCCGGAAAACGCGTTTTCGGCCGAAAACGTGTACGTTTGCACTTCCCCGCCACAGGGAAGCTGCTAGCCGGGAATTCTCTGCCTGGTTCTACCCGCTGCCCGGAACGCTACGCGGGGCAAAAGCGGTTCTCGTCCTCCGTGCTTGCTTTTTCTCAGAAAGAGCCGTGGTGTGTGTTTTCGCCGGAAAACGCGTTTTCGGCCGAAAACGTGTACGTTTGCACTTCCCCGCCACAGGAAAGCTGCTAGCCGAGAATTCTCTGCCTGGTTCTACCCGCTGCCCGGAACGCTACGCAGGGCAAAAGCGGTTATCGTCCTCCGTGCTTGCTTTTTCTCAGAAAGAGCCGTTGTGTCCGTTTTCGCCGGAAAACGCGTTTTCGGCCGAAAACGTGTACGTTTGCACTTCCCCGCCACAGGGAAGCTGCTAGCCGGGAATTCTCTGCCTGGTTCTACCCGCTGCCCGGAACGCTACGCAGGGCAAAAGCGGTTCTCGTCCTCCGTGCTTGCTTTTTCTCAGAAAGAGCCGTGGTGTGCGTTTTCACCGGAAAACGCGTTTTCGGCCGAAAACGTGTACGTTTGCACTTCCCCGCCACAGGGAAGCTGCTAGCCGGGAATTCACTGCCTGGATCTACCCGCTGTCCGGAACGCTACCCAGGGCAAAAGCGGTTCTCGTCCTCCGTGCTTGCTTTATATCAGAAAGAGCCGTGGTGTGAGTTTTCGCCGGCAAACGCGTTTTCCGAAAACGTGTACGTTTGCACTTCCCCGCCACAGGGAAGCTGCTAGCCGGGAATTCTCTGCCTGGTTCTACCCGCTGCCCGGAACTCTATGCAATGCAAAAGCGATTCTCGTCCTCCGTGCTTGCATTTTCTCAGAAAGAGCCGTGGTGTGCGTTTTCGCCGGAAAACGCGTTTTCGGCCGAAAACGTGTACGTTTGCACTTCCCCGCCACAGGGAAGCTGCTAGCCGGGAATTCTCTGCCTGGTTCTACCCGCTGCCCGGAACTCTACGCAGGGCAAAAGCGGTTCTCGTCCTCCGTGCTTGCTTTTTCTCAGAAAGAGCCGTGGTGTGCGTTTTCGCCGGAAAACGCGTTTTCGGCCGAAAACATGTACGTTTGCAATTTCCCGCCACAGGGAAGCCGCTAGCCGGGAATTCTCTGCCTGGTTCTACCCGCTGCCCGGAACGCTACGCAGGGCAAAAGCGGTTCTCGTCCTCCGTGCTTGCTTTTTCTCAGAAAGAGCCGTGCTGTGCGTTTTCGCCGGAAAACGCGTTTTCGGCCTAAAACGTGTACGTTTGCACTTCCCCGCCACAGGGAAGCTGCTAGCCGGGAATTCTCTGCCTGGTTCTACCCGCTGTCCGGTACGCTACGCAGGGCAAAAGCGGTTCTCGTCCTCCGTGCTTGCTTTTTCTCAGAAAGAGCCGTGGTGTGCGTTTTCGCCGGAAAACGCGTTTTCCGCCGAAAACGTGTAAGTTTGCACTTCCCCGCCACAGGGAAGCTGCTAGCCGGGAATTCTCTGCCTGGTTCTACCCGCTGCCCGGAACGCTACGCAGTGCAAAAGCGGTTCTCGTCCTCCGTGCTTGCTTTTTCTCAGAAAGAGCCGTGGTGTGTGTTTTCGCCGGAAAACGCGTTTTCGGCCGAAAACGTGTACGTTTGCACTTCCCCGCCACAGGGAAGCTGCTAGCCGAGAATTCTCTGCCTGGTTCTACCCGCTGCCCGGAACGCTACGCAGGGCAAAAGCGGTTATCGTCCTCCGTGCTTGCTTTTTCTCAGAAAGAGCCGTTGTGTCCGTTTTCGCCGGAAAACGCGTTTTCCGCCGAAAACGTGTACGTTTGCACTTCCCCGCCACAGGGAAGCTGCTAGCCGGGAATTCTCTGCCTGGTTCTACCCGCTGCCCGGAACGCTACGCAGGGCAAAAGCGGTTCTCGTCCTCCGTGCTTGCTTTTTCTCAGAAAGAGCCGTGGTGTGCGTTTTCACCGGAAAACGCGTTTTCGGCCGAAAACGTGTACGTTTGCACTTCCCCGCCACAGGGAAGCTGCTAGCCGGGAATTCACTGCCTGGATCTACCCGCTGTCCGGAACGCTACCCAGGGCAAAAGCGGTTCTCGTCCTCCGTGCTTGCTTTATATCAGAAAGAGCCGTGGTATGAGTTTTCGCCGGCAAACGCGTTTTCCGAAAACGTGTACGTTTGCACTTCCCCGCCACAGGGAAGCTGCTAGCCGGGAATTCTCTGCCTGGTTCTACCCGCTGCCCGGAACTCTATGCAATGCAAAAGCGATTCTCGTCCTCCGTGCTTGCATTTTCTCAGAAAGAGCCGTGGTGTGCGTTTTCGCCGGAAAACGCGTTTTCGGCCGAAAACGTGTACGTTTGCACTTCCCCGCCACAGGGAAGCTGCTAGCCGGGAATTCTCTGCCTGGTTCTACCCGCTGCCCGGAACTCTACGCAGGGCAAAAGCGGTTCTCGTCCTCCGTGCTTGCTTTTTCTCAGAAAGAGCCGTGGTGTGCGTTTTCGCCGGAAAACGCGTTTTCGGCCGAAAACATGTACGTTTGCAATTTCCCGCCACAGGGAAGCCGCTAGCCGGGAATTCTCTGCCTGGTTCTACCCGCTGCCCGGAACGCTACGCAGGGCAAAAGCGGTTCTCGTCCTCCGTGCTTGCTTTTTCTCAGAAAGAGCCGTGCTGTGCGTTTTCGCCGGAAAACGCGTTTTCGGCCTAAAACGTGTACGTTTGCACTTCCCCGCCACAGGGAAGCTGCTAGCCGGGAATTCTCTGCCTGGTTCTACCCGCTGTCCGGTACGCTACGCAGGGCAAAAGCGGTTCTCGTCCTCCGTGCTTGCTTTTTCTCAGAAAGAGCCGTGGTGTGCGTTTTCGCCGGAAAACGCGTTTTCCGCCGAAAACGTGTAAGTTTGCACTTCCCCGCCACAGGGAAGCTGCTAGCCGGGAATTCTCTGCCTGGTTCTACCCGCTGCCCGGAACGCTACGCAGTGCAAAAGCGGTTCTCGTCCTCCGTGCCTGCTTTTTCTCAGAAAGAGCCGTGGTGTGCCTTTTCGCTGGAAAAAGCGTTTACGGCCGAAAACGTGTACGTTTGCACTTCCCCGCCACAGGGAAGCTGCTAGCCGAGAATTCTCTGCCTGGTTCTACCCGCTGCACGGAACGCTACGCAGGGCAAAAGCGGTTCTCGTCCTCTGTGCTTGCTTTTTCTCAGAAAGAGCCGTGCTGTGCGTTTTCGCCGGAAAACGCGTTTTCGGCCGAAAACGTGTACGTTTGCACTTCCCCGCCACAGGGAAGCTGCTAGGCGGGAATTCTCTGCCTGGTTCTACCCGCTGCCCGGAACGCTACGCAGGGCAAAAGCGGTTCTCGTCCTCCGTGCTTGCTTTTTCTCAGAAAGAGCCGTGGTGTGCGTTTTCGCCGGAAAACGCGTTTTCCGAAAAAGTGTACGTTTGCACTTCCCCGCCACAGGGAATCTGCTAGCCGGGAATTCTCTGCCTGGTTCTACGCGCTGACCGGAACTCTATGCAATGCAAAAGCGATTCTCGTCCTCCGTGCTTGCATTTTCTCAGAAAGAGCCGTGGTGTGCGTTTTCGCCGGAAAACGCGTTTTCGGCCGAAAACGTGTACGTTTGCACTTCCCCGCCACAGGGAAGCTGCTAGCCGGGAATTCTCTGCCTGGTTCTACCCGCTGTCCGGAACGCTACGCAGGGCAAAAGCGGTTCTCGTCCTCCGTGCTTGCTTTTTCTCAGAAAGAGCCGTGGTGTGCGTTTTCGCCGGAAAACGCCTTTTCGGCCGAAAACGTGTACGTTTGCACTTCCCCGCCACAGGGAAGCTGCTAGCCGGGAATTCTCTGCCTGGTTCTACCCGCTGCAGGGAACGCTACGCAGGGCAAAAGCGGTTCTCGTCCTCCGTGCTTGCTTTTTCTCAGAAAGAGCCGTGGTGTGCGTTTTCGCCGGAAAACGCGTTTTCCGAAAAAGTGTACGTTTGCACTTCCCCGCCACAGGGAATCTGCTAGCCGGGAATTCTCTGCCTGGTTCTACGCGCTGACCTGAACTCTATGCAATGCAAAAGCGATTCTCGTCCTCCGTGCTTGCATTTTCTCAGAAAGAGCCGTGGTGTGCCTTTTCGCCGGAAAACGCGTTTTCGGCCGAAAACGTGTACGTTTGCACTTCCCCTCCACAGGGAAGCTGCTAGCTGGGAATTCTCTGCCTGGTTCTACCCGCTGCCCGGAACGCTACGCAGGGCAAAAGCGGTTCTCGTCCTCCGTGCTTGCTTTTTCTCAGAAAGAGCCGTGGTGTGCGTTTTCGCCGGAAAACGCCTTTTCGGCCGAAAACGTGTACGTTTGCACTTCCCCGCCACAGGGAAGCTGCTAGCCGGGAATTCTCTGCCTGGTTCTACCCGCTGTTCGGAACGCTACCCAGGGCAAAAGCGGTTCTCGTCCTCCGTGCTTGCTTTTTCTCAGAAAGAGCCGTGGTGTGCGTTTTCGCCGGAAAACGCGTTTTCGGCCGAAAACGTGTACGTTTGCACTTCCCCGCCACAGGGAAGCTGCTAGCCGGGAATTCACTGCCTGGATCTACCCGCTTTCCGGAACGCTACCCAGGGCAAAAGCGGTTCTCGTCCTCCGTTCTTGCTTTATATCAGAAAGAGCCGTGGTGTGAGTTTTCACCGGCAAACGCGTTTTCCGAAAACATGTACGTTTGCACTTCCCCGCCACAGGGAAGCTGCTAGCCGGGAATTCTCTGCCTGGTTCTACCCGCTGCCCGGAACTCTATGCAATGCAAAAGCGATTCTCGTCCTCCGTGCTTGCATTTTCTCAGAAAGAGCCGTGGTGTGCGTTTTCGCCGGAAAACGCGTTTTCGGCCGAAAACATGTACGTTTGCAATTTCCCGCCACAGGGAAGCCGCTAGCCGGGAATTCTCTGCCTGGTTCTACCCGCTGCCCGGAACGCTACGCAGGGCAAAAGCGGTTCTCGTCCTCCGTGCTTGCTTTTTCTCAGAAAGAGCCGTGCTGTGCGTTTTCGCCGGAAAACGCGTTTTCGGCCTAAAACGTGTACGTTTGCACTTCCCCGCCACAGGGAAGCTGCTAGCCGGGAATTCTCTGCCTGGTTCTACCCGCTGTCTGGTACGCTACGCAGGGCAAAAGCGGTTCTCGTCCTCCGTGCTTGCTTTTTCTCAGAAAGAGCCGTGGTGTGCGTTTTCGCCGGAAAACGCGTTTTCAGCCGAAAACGTGTACGTTTGTACTTCCCCGCCACAGGGAAGCTTCTAGCCGGGAATTCTCTGCCTGGTTCTACCCGCTGCCCGGAACGAAGCGCAAGGCAAAAGCGATTCCCTTCCTCCGTGTTTGCTTTTTCTCAGAACGATCCGTGGTGTGCGTTTTCGCCTGAAAACCCCTTTTTGGCCGAAAATGTGTACGTTTGCACTTCCCCGCCACAGGGAAGCTGCTAGCCGGGAATTCTCTGCCTGGTTCTACCCGCTGCCCGGAACGTTACGCAGGGCAAAAGCGGTTCACGTCCTCCGTGCTTGCTTTTTCTCAGAAAGAGCCGTGGTGTGCGTTTTCGCCGGAAAACGCGTTTTCCGAAAACGTGTACGTTTGCACTTCCCCGCCACAGGGAAGCTGCTAGCAGGGAATTCTGCCTGGTTCTACGCGCTGCCCGGAACGCTACGCAGGGCAAAAGCGGTTCTCGTCCTCAGTGCTTGCTTTTTCTCAGAAAGAGCCGTGGTGTGCGTTTTCGCCGGAAAACGCGTTTTCGGCCAAAAACGTGTACGTTTGCACTTCCCCGCCACAGGAGAGCTGCTCGCCGGGAATTGTCTGCCTGGTTCTACCCGCTGCGCCGAACGCTACGCAGGGCAAAAGCGGTTCTCGTCCTCCGTGCTTGCTTTTTCTCAGAAAGAGCCGTGCTGTGCGTTTTAGCAAGGAAAACGCGTTTTCGGCCTAAAACGTGTACGTTTGCACTTCCCCGCCACAGGGAAGCTGCTAGCCGGGAATTCTCTGTCTGTTTTTACCCGCTGCCCGGAACGCTATGCAGGGCAAAAGCGGTTCTCGTCCTCCGTGCTTGCTTTTTCTCAGAAAGAGCCGTGGTGTGAGTTTTCACCCATAAATGCGTTTTCGGCCGAAAACGTGTACGTTTGCACTTCCCCGCCACAGGGAAGTTGCTAGCCGGGAATTCTCTGCCTGGTTCTACCCGCTGCCCGGAACGAAACGCAGGGCAAAAGCGATTCCCTTCCTCCGTGTTTGCTTTTTCTCAGAACGATCCGTGGTGTGCGTTTTCGCCTGAAAACCCCTTTTCGGCCGAAAATGTGTACGTTTGCACTTCCCCGCCACATGGAAGCTGCTAGCCGGGAATTCTCTGCCTGGTTCTACCCGCTGCGCGGAACGCTACGCAGGGCAAAAGCGGTTCTCGTCCTACATGCTTGCTTTTTCTCAGAAAGAGCCGTGCTGTGCGTTTTCGACGGAAAAAGCGTTTTTGGCCGAAAACGTGTACGTTTGCACTTCCCCGCCACAGGGAAGCTGCTAGCCAGGAATTCTCTGCCTGGTTCTACGCGCTGCCCGGAACGCTACGCAAGGCAAAAGCGATTCTCATCCTCCAAGCTTGGTTTCTCTCAGAAAGAGCCGTGGTGTACGTTTTCGCCGGAAAACGCGTTTTCGGCCTAAAACGTGTACGTTTGCACTTCCCCGCCACAGGGAAGCTGCTAGCCGGGAATTCTCTGCCTGGTTCTACCCGCTGCCCGGAACGCTACGCAGGGCAAAAGCCGTTCTCGTCCTCCGTGCTTGCTTTTTCTCAGAAAGAGCCGTGGTGTGCGTTTTCGCCGGAAAAGGCGTTTTCGGCCGAAAACGTGTACGTTTGCACTTCCCCGCCACAGGGAAGCTGCTATCCGGGAATTCTCTGCCTGGTTCTACCCGCTGCCCGGAACGCTACGCAGGGCAAAAGCGGTTCTAGTCCTCCGCGCTTGCTTTTTCTCAGAAAGAGCCGTGCTGTGCGTTTTCGCCGGAAAACGCGTTTTCGGCCGAAAACGTGTACGTTTGCACTTCCCCGACACAGGGAAGCTGCTAGCCAGGAATTCTCTGCCTGGTTCTACGCGCTGCCCGGAACGCTACGCAATGCAAAAGCAATTCTCGTCCTCCGTGCTTGCTTTTTCTCAGAAAGAGCCTTGGTGTGCGTTTTCACCGTAAAACGCGTTTTCGGCCGAAAACGTGTGCGTTTGCACTTCCCCGCCACAGGGAAGATGCTAGCAGGGAATTCTCTGCCTGGTTCTACGCGCTGTCCGGAACGCTACGCAGGGCAAAAGCGGTTCTCGTCCTCCGTGTTTGCTTTTTCTCAGAAAGAGCCGTGGTGTGCGTTTTCGCCGGAAGACGCGTTTTCCGAAATCGTGTACGTTTGCACTTCCGAGCCGCAGAGAAGTTGCTAGCAGGGAATTCTCTGCGTGCTTCTAAACGCTGCACGGAACGCTACACAGGGCAAAAGCGATTCTCGTTCCGTGCTTGCTTTTTTTCAGAAAGTGCCTTGGTCTGCGTTTTCGCTTCAAAAACGAATTTTCGGTCTAAAACGTGTACGTTTGCACTTCCCCGCCACAGGGAAGCTGCTAGCCGGGAATTCTCTGCCTGGTTCTACCCGCTGCCCTGAAGGCTACGCAGGGCAAAAGCGATTCTCGTTCTCCGTGCTTGTTTTTCTCAGAAAGAGCCGTGGTGTGCGTTTTCACTTGTAAAGGTGTTTTCGGCCGAAAACGTGTACGTTTGCACTTCCCCGCCACAGGGAAGCTGATAGCGGGGAATTCTCTGCCTGGTTCTACCCGCTGCCCGGAAGGCTACGCAGGGCAAAAGCGGTTCTCGTCCTCCGTGCTTGATTTTCTCAGAAAGAGGCTTGGTGTGCGTTTTCGCCCTAAAATGAGTTTTCAGCCAAAATCGTGTATGTTTGCACTTCCCCGCCACAGGGAAGCTGCTAGCCGGGAATTCTCTGCCTGGTTCTACCCGCTGCCCGGAACGCTACGCGGGGCAAAAGCGATTCTCGTCCTCCGTGCTTGCTTTTTCTCAGAAAGAGCCGTGGTGTGCGTTTTCGCCGGAAAACGCGTTTTCCGAAAAAGTGTACGTTTGCACTTCCCCGCCACAGGGAAGCTGCTAGCCGAGAATTCACTGCCTGCTTCTACCCGCTGCCCGGAACGCTACGCAGGGCAAAAGCGGTTCTCATCCTCCGTGCTTGCTTTTTCTCAGAAAGAGCCGTGGTGTGCTTTTTCGCCGGAAGACGCGTTTTCCGAAAACGTGTACGTTTGCACTTCCGAGCCGCAGAGAAGTTGCTAGCAGGGAATTCTCTGCGTGCTTCTACCCGCTGCACGGAACGCTACACAGGGCAAAAGCGATTCTCGTTCCGTGCTTGCTTTTTCTCAGAAAGTGCCTTGGTCTGCGTTTTCGCTTCAAAAACGAATTTTTGGTCTAAAACGTGTACGTTTGCACTTCCCCGCCACAGGGAAGCTGCTAGCCGGGAATTCTCTGCCTGGTTCTACCCGCTGCCCGGAACACTACGCAGGGCAAAAGCGGTTCTCGTCCTCCGTGCTTGCTTTTTCTCAGAAAGAGCCGTGCTGTGCGATTTCGCCGGAAAACGCGTTTTCGGCCT
The DNA here is from genome assembly GCF_965140245.1 of Athene noctua. NCBI lineage: Eukaryota > Metazoa > Chordata > Aves > Strigiformes > Strigidae > Athene > Athene noctua. The sequence goes on along the minus strand of NW_027437562.1, from coordinate 71,346 downwards.
AAAACGTGTACGTTTGCACTTCCCCGCCACAGGGAAGCTGCTAGCCGGGAATTCTCTGCCTGGTTCTACCCGCTGCCCGGAACGCTATACAGGTCAAAAGCGATTCCCTTCCTCCGTGCTTGCTTTTTCTCAGAAAGAGCCGTGGTGTGCGTTTTCGCTGGAAAACGCGTTTTTGGCCGAAAACGTGTACGTTTGCACTTCCCCGCCACAGGGAAGCTGCTAGCCGGGAATTCTCTGCCTGGTTCTACCCGCTGCCCGGAACGTTACGTAATGCATAAGCGATTCTCTTCCTCCGTGCTTGCTTTTTCTCAGAAAGAGCCGTGGTGTGCGTTTTCGCCGGAAAACGCGTTTTCGGCCGAAAACGTGTACGTTTGCACTTCCCTGCAACAGGAAAGCTTCTCGCCGGAATTCTCTGCCTGGTTCTACCCGCTGCACAGAACGCTACGCAGGGCAAAAGCGCTTCTCGTCCTCCGTGCTTGCTTTTTCTCAGAAAGAGCCGTGGTGTGCGTTTTCTCCGGAAAACGCGTTTTCGGCCGAAAACGTGTACGTTTGCACTTCCCCGCCACAGGGAAGCTGCTAGCCGGGAATTCTCTGCCTGCTTCTACCCGCTGCCCGGAACGCTATGCAGGTCAAAAGCGATTCCCTTCCTCCGTGCTTGCTTTTTCTCAGAAGCAGCCGTGCTGTGCGTTTTCGCCGCAAAACGCGTTTTTGGCCGAAAACGTGTACGTTTGCACTTCCCCGCCACAGGGAAGCTGCTAGCCGGGAATTCTCTGCCTGGTTCTACCCGCTGCCCGGAACGTTACGCAATGCAAAACCGGTTCTCGTCCTCCGTGCTTGCTTTTTCTCAGAAAGAGCCGTGGTGTGCGTTTTCGCCGGAAAACGCGTTTTCGGCCGAAAACGTGTATGTTTGCACTTCCCCGCCACAGGGAAGCTGCTAGCCGGGAATTCTCTGCCTGGTTCTACCCGCTGCCCGGAACGCTACGCAATGCAAAAGCGATTCTCGTCCTCCGTGCTTGCTTTCTCTCAGAAAGAGCCGTGGTGTGCGTTTTCGCCGGAAAACGCGTTTTCGGCCTAAAACGTGTACGTTTGCACTTCCCCGACACAGGGAAGCTGCTAGCCGGGAATTCTCTGCCTGGTTCTACCCGCTGCCCGGAACGCTACGCAGGGCAAAAGCGGTTCTCGTCCGCCGTGCTTGATTTTTCTCAGAACGAGCCGTGGTGTGCGTTTTCGCCGGAAAACGCGTTTTCGGTCGAAAACGTGTACGTTTGCACTTCCCCGCCACAGGGAAGCTGCTAGCCGAGAATTCTCTGCCTGGTTCTACCCGCTGCCCGGAACGCTATGCAGGGCAAAAGCGGTTCTCGTCCTCCGTGCTTGCTTTTTCTCAGAAAGAGCCGTGGTGTGAGGTTTCACCCATAAAAGGCGTTTTCGGCCGAAAACGTGTACGTTTGCACTTCCCCGCCACAGGGAAGCTGCTAGCCGGGAATTCTCTGCCTGGTTCTACCCGCTGCCCGGAACGTTACGCAATGCAAAAGCTGTTCTCGTCCTCCGTGCTTGCTTTTTCTCAGAAAGAGCTGTGGTGTGCGTTTTCGCCGGAAAACGCGTTTTCTGAAAACGTGTACGTTTGCACTTCCCCGCCACAGGGAAGCTGCTAGCAGGGAATTCTGCCTGGTTCTACGCGCTGCCCGGAACGCTACGCAATGCAAAAGCGATTCTCGTCCTCCGTGCTTGCTTTTTCGCAGAAAGAGCCGTGGTGTGCGTTTTCGCCGGAAAACGCGTTTTCGGCCAAAAACGTGTACGTTTGCACTTCCCCGCCACAGGGAAGCTGCTCGCCGGGAATTCTCTGCCTGGTTCTACCCGCTGCACAGAACGCTACGCAGGGCAAAAGCGGTTCTCGTCCTCCGTGCTTGCTTTTTCTCAGAAAGAGCCGTGGTGTGCGTTTTCGCCGGAAAACGCGCTTTCGGCCGAAAACGTGTACGTTTGCACTTCCCCGCCACAGGGAAGCTGCTAGCCGGGAATTCTCTGCCTGGTTCTACCCGCTGCCCGGAACGAAACGCAGGGCAAAAGCGATTCCCTTCCTCCGTGTTTGCTTTTTCTCAGAACGATCCGTGGTGTGCGTTTTCGCCTGAAAACCCCTTTTAGGCCGAAAATGTGTACGTTTGCACTTCCCCGCCACATGGAAGCTGCTAGCCGGGAATTCTCTGCCTGGTTCTACCCGCTGCGCGGAACGCTACGCAGGGCAAAATCGGTTCTCGTCCTACATGCTTGCTTTTTCTCAGAAAGAGCCGTGCTGTGCGTTTTCGACGGAAAAAGCGTTTTTGGCCGAAAACGTGTACGTTTGCACTTCCCCGCCACAGGGAAGCTGCTAGCCAGGAATTCTCTGCCTGGTTCTACCCGCTGCCCGGAACGCTACGCAGGGCAAAAGCGGTTCTAGTCCTCCGCGCATGCTTTTTCTCAGAAAGAGCCGTGCTGTGCGTTTTCGCCGGAAAACGCGTTTTCGGCCTAAAACGTGTACGTTTGCACTTCCCCGACACAGGGAAGCTGCTAGCCAGGAATTCTCTGCCTGCTTGTACCCGCTGCCCGGAACGCTACGCAGGGCAAAAGCGGTTCTCGTCCTCCGTGCTTGCTTTTTCTCAGAAAGAGCCGTGGTTTGCCTTTTCGCCGGAAAACGCGTTTTCGGCCGAAAACGTGTACGTTTGCACTTCCCCGCCACAGGGAAGCTGCTAGCCGGGAATTCTCTGCCTGGTTCTACCCGCTGCCCGGAACGTTACGCAGGGCAAAAGCGGTTCTCGTCCTCCGTGCTTGCTTTTTCTCAGAAAGAGCCGTGCTGTGCGTTTTCGCCGGAAAACGCGTTTTCCGAAAAAGTGTACGTTTGCACTTCCCCGCCACAGGGAAGCTGCTAGCCGGGAATTCTCTGCCTGGTTCTACCCGCTGCCCGGAACGTTACGCAATGCAAAAGCTGTTCTCGTCCTCCGTGCTTGCTTTTTCTCAGAAAGAGCTGTGGTGTGCGTTTTCGCCGGAAAACGCGTTTTCGGCCGAAAACGTGTACGTTTGCACTTCCCCGCCACAGGGAAGCTGCTAGCCGGGAATTCTCTGCCTGGTTCTACCCGCTGCCCGGAACGCTACGCAGGGCAAAAGCGGTTCTCGTCCTCCGTGCTTGCTTTTTCTCAGAAAGAGACGTGGTGTGCGTTTTCGCCGGAAAACGCGTTTTCCGAAAAAGTGTACGTTTGCACTTCCCCGCCACAGGGAAGCTGCTAGCCGGGAATTCTCTGCCTGGTTCTACCCACTGCACAGAACGCTACGCAGGGCAAAAGCGGTTCTCGTCCTCCGTGCTTGCTTTTTCTCAGAAAAAGCCGTGCTGTGCGTTTTCGCCGGAAAACGCGTTTTCGGCCTAAAACGTGTACGTTTGCACTTCCCCGCCACAGGGAAGCTGCTAGCTGGGAATTCTCTGTCTGGTTTTACCCGCTGCCCGGAACGCTATACAGGTCAAAAGCGATTCCCTTCCTCCGTGCTTGCTTTTTCTCAGAAGCAGCCGTGCTGTGCGTTTTCGCCGCAAAACGCGTTTTTGGCCGAAAACGTGTACGTTTGCACTTCCCCGCCACAGGGAAGCTGCTAGCCGGGAATTCTCTGCCTGCTTCTACCCGCTGCCCGGAACGTTACGCAATGCAAAAGCGGTTCTCGTCCTCCGTGCTTGCTTTTTCTCAGATAGAGCCGTGCTGTGCGTTTTCGCCGCAAAACGCGTTTTTGGCCGAAAACGTGTACGTTCGCACTTCCCCGCCACAGGGAATCTGCTAGCCGGGAATTCTCTGCCTGCTTCTACCCGCTGCCCGGAACGTTACGCAGGGCAAAAGCGGTTCTCGTCCTCCGTGCTTGCTTTTTCTCAGAAAGAGCCTTGGTGTGCATTTTCGCCCTGAAATGAGTTTTCAGCCAAAATCGTGTATGTTTGCACTTCCCCGCCACAGGGAAGCTGCTAGCCGGGAATTCTCTGCCTGGTTCTACCCGCTGCCCGGAACGCTACGCAGGGCAAAAGCGGTTCTCGTCCTCCGTGCTTGCTTTTTCTCAGAAAGAGCTGTGGTGTGCGTTTTCGCCGGAAAACGCGTTTTCGGCCGAAAACGTGTACGTTTGCACTTCCCCGACACAGGGAAGCTGCTAGCCGGGAATTCTCTGCCTGGTTCTACCCGCTGCCCGGAACGTTACGCAATGCAAAACCGGTTCTCGTCCTCCGTGCTTGCTTTTTCTCAGATAGAGCCGTGCTGTGCGTTTTCGCCGGAAAACGCGTTTTCGGCCGAAAACGTGTACGTTTGCACTTCCCCGCCACAGGGAAGCTGCTAGCCGGGAATTCTCTGCCTGGTTCTACCCGCTGCGCGGAACGCTACGCAGGGCAAAAGCGATTGACGTGCTCCGTGCTTGCTTTTTCTCACAAATTGCCGTAGTGTGCGTTTTCGCTGAAAACGCGTTTTTGGCCCAAAAGGTGTACGTTTGCACTTCCCCGCCACAGGGAAGCTGCTAGCCGGGAATTCTCTGCCTGGTTCTACCCGCTGCCCTGAACGCTACGCAGGGCAAAAGGGATTGTCGTCCTCCGTGCTTGCTTTTTCTCAGAAAGAGCCGTGGTGTGCGTTTTCGCTGGAAAACGCCTTTTCGGCCGAAAAAGTGTACGTTTGCACTTCACCGGAACAGCGAAGCTGCTAGCCCGGGAATTCAATGCCTGGTTCTACCCGCTGCCCGGAACGCTACGCAGGGCAAAAGCGATTCTCGTCCTCCGTGCTTGCTTTTTCTCAGAAAGAGCCTTCGTGTTCGATTTCGCCGTAAAAAGCGTTTTAGGCCGAAAACGTGTACGTTTGCAGTTCCCCACCACAAAGAAGATGCTAGCCGGGAATTCTCTGCCTGGATCTACCCGCTGCCCGAAACGCTACGCAGGGCAAAATCGATTGACGTCCTCCGTATTTGCTTTTTATCACAAATTGCCGTCGTGTGCTTTTTCGCTGGAAAAAGCGTCTTCGGCCGAAAACGTGTACGTTTGCACTTCCCCGCCACAGGGAATCTGCTAGCCGGGAATTCTCTGCCTCGTTCTACCCGCTGCCCTGAACGCTACGCAGGGCAAAAGGGATTCTCGTCCTCCGTGCTTGCTTTTTCTCAGAAAGAGCCGTGGTGTGCGTTTTTGCCGGAAAACGCCTTTTCGGCCGAAAACGTGTACGTTTGCACTTCCCCGGAATGGCGAAGCTGCTAGCCCGGGAATTCTCTGCCTGGTTTTACCCGCTGCCTGGAACGCTATGCAGTGCAATAGTGATTCTCATTCTCTGTGCTTGCTTCTTCTCAGAAGGAGCCTTCGTGTGCGTTTTCGCCCGAAAAAGCGTTATCGACCGAAAACTTTTACGCTTGCACCTCCATGCCACAGGGAAGCTGCTAGCCGTGAATTCTCTGCCTGGTTTTACCCGCTGCCCGGAACGCTACTCTGGGCAAAAGCGATTCTCGTCCTCCGTGCTTGCTTTTTCTCAGAAGCAGCCGTGCTGTGCGTTTTGCGCCCTGAAATGAGTTTTCAGCCAAAAACGTGTACGTTTGCACTTCCCCGCCACAGGGAAGCTGCTAGCCGGGTATTCTCTGCCTGGTTCTACCCGCTGCCCGGAACGCTACTCAGGGCAAAAGCGATTCTCGTGCTCCGTGCTTGTTTTTTCTCAGAAAGAGCCGTGGTGTGCTTTTTCGCCGGAAAACGTGTTTTCGGCCGAAAACGTGTACGTTTGGACTTTCCCGCCACAGGGAAGCTGCTAGCCGGGAATTCTCTGCCTGCTTCTACCCGCTGCCCGGAACGCTACGCAGGGCAAAAACGGTTCTCGTCCTCCGTGCTTGCTTTTTCTCAGAAAGAGCCGTGGTGTGCGTTTCGCCAGAAAGCCTCTTCAGCCGAAAACGTGTACGATTGCACTTCCCCGCCACAGGGAAGCTGCTAGCAGGGAATTCTCTGCCTGGTTCTACCCGCTGCCCGGAACGCTACGCAGGGCAAAAGCGATTCCCTTCCTCCGTGCTTGCTTTTTCTCAGAAAGAGCCGTAGTGTGCGTTTTCGCCGGAAAACGCGTTTTTGGCCGAAAACGTGTACGTTTGCACTTCGCCGCCACAGGGAAGCTGCTAGCCGGGAATTCTCTGTCTGGTTGTAACCACTGCCCGGAACGTTACGCCGGGCAAAAGCGATACTCGTCCTCCGTGCTTGCTCTTTCTCAGAAACAGCCGTGGTGTGCGTTTTTGCCGTAAAACGCGTTTTAAGGCGGAAAACGTGTACGTTTGCACTTCCCCGCCACAGGGAAGCTGCTAGCCGGGAATTCTCTGCCTGGATCTACCCGCTGCCTGGAACCCTACACAGGGCAAAATCGATTGACGTCCTCCGTGCTTGCTTTTTCTCACAAATGGCCGTAGTGTGCATTTTCGCCGGAAAACGCGTTTTCGGCCGAAAACGTGTACGTTTGCACTTCCCCGCCACAGGGAATCTGCTAGCCGGGATTCTCTGCTTGGTTCTACCTGCTGCCCGGAACGCTACGCAGGGCAAAAGCGATTCCCGTCCTCCGTGCTTGCTTTTTCTCAGAAAGAGCCGTGGTGTGCGTTTTCTCCGGAAAACTCCTTTTCGGCCGAAAACGTGTACGATTGCACATCCCCGCCACAGGGAAGCTGCTAGCCGGGAATTCTCTGCCTGGTTTTACGCGCTGCCCGGAAAGCTACACAGGGCAAAAGCGATGCTTGTCCTTCATGCTTGCTTTTTCTCAGTATGAGCCTTGATGTGCTTTTCAGAGAAAAAAAGCTATTTCGGCAGAAAATGTGTACGTTTGCATTTCCCAGGCACAGGGAATCTGCTAGCCAGTTATTCTCTGCCTCGATTTCCTTGCTGTATGGAAAGCTATCCATGTCAACTGCAACAGCATTCCAGTCAGCGGTAAATCCATGTAGAGAATTCCCGGGTAGCAGTTTCTCTGTGCCTGGGAAGTACAAACGTACAGGTTTTAGGCCGAAATATCATTTTCTCTCTGATAAGGACACCGAGGCTCATTCTGAGCCAAAGCAAGAATGGAGCACGAGAATTGCTGTTGCGTTGGATATCTTTCAGAGCGTCGGGGAAATCCAGGCACTTAATTTTCGGCTAACAGCTTCCCTGTTTATGGGAAGTTCAGACGTACACGTTTTCGTCCAAAATGGCCTTTTCACGCCGAAAAGCACACCAAGGCTTACTCCTAGCCAAAGCAATCACAGAGCACGAGAATCACTGTGGCCCCGGATATCTTTCCGAGCAACGGGGATATCCAGGCAGAGGATTCCCATCCAGCTGGTTCTCTGTGCCTGTGAAGTGCAAATGTAAACGTTTTCGACCGAAATCACATTTTCTTGTGAAAAAGCACACCAAGTCTGATACTAAGCCAAAGCAAGCAGGGAGCATGAGAATCGTTGTTGTCCTATATAGCTTTCCGGGCAGCAGAGAAATCCAGGCAGAGGATTCCCGACTAGCAGTTTCTCTGTGCCAGGGTACTGCGAAAGTAAACGTTTCCGGTCGAAATCACGTCTTCTCACCGAAAAGCACACCAACGCTGATTCTGAGCCGAAGCAATCACAGAGCACAAAGTCGCTGTTGCCCTCTATAGCTTTCTGGCCAGCTAGGAAATACAGGAGGAGAATTCCTGTCTAGCACTTACTCTGTGCCTGGGAAGTGCAAACGTAAAAGTTTTCCGCCGAAATCACTTTTTGTCCACGAGAAGAAAACCAATGCTCTTTCTGAGCCAAAGCAAGCACAGACTACAAGAATCGCTGTTGCCTTGGATATCTTTCCGGGCGGCGGGGAAATCCAGGCAGGGACCGCCCAGATAGCATCTTCTCTGTGCCTGAGAAGTGCAAACGTACACGTTTTCGGCCGAAATCTTATTTTCACATCGAAAAGCACACCAAGGCTGATTCTGAGCCAAATCACGCACGAAGAAGGAGAATCGCTTTTGCCCTGGATAGCTTTCCGTGCAGTGGGGAAGTCCAGGCAGAAAATTCACGGCTAGCAGCTTCTCTGTGCCTGGGAAGGGCAAAAGTACAGTTTTTCGGCCAACATAGCATTTTCTAACCAAAAAGACCATCAAGGGACATTAGGAGCCAAAGCAAGCACAGAGCACAATAATCACTGCTGCCCTGCATTATCATCCTGGCAGCGGGTAAATGCAGGTAGAGAATTCCCGGCTAGCAGCTTCTCTGTGCTTGGGTAAGTGCAAACGTACACGTTTTCAGCTGAAATAGCATTTTCTCACCGAAAAGCACACCAAGGCTTATTCTGAACCAAAGCAAGCACGGAGAACGAGAATCACTGTTGCCCTGGATAGCATTCCTGGCAGCAAGGAAATCCAGGCAGAGAATTCCCGGCTGCCAGTTTCTCTGTGCCTGGGAAGTGAAAATGTACACGTTTTCGTATGAAATCGTGTTTTCTCACTGAAAATCACACAAAGGCTCATTATGAGACAAAGCAAGTGCAGAGGACAGGAATCTCTGTTGCCCTGCATAGCTTTCTGTGCAGTGGGGAAGTCCGGGCAGAGAATTCCCAGCTAGCAGTTTCTCTGTGCCTGGAAAGCGCAAACGTACAGGTTTTTGGCCGAAATCACATTTTCTAACCAAAAAGAACACCAAGGCTCATTAGGAGCCAAAAAAAGCACAGAGCACGAGAATCGCAGTTGCCCTGCATATCTTTCTATGCAGAGGGTAAATCGAGGCAGAGAATTCCCGGCTAGCAGCTTCCCTGTGCCTGGGAAGTGCAAACATACACGTTTTAGGGAAAAATCGCTTTTTCTAGATGAAAACCACACCAAGGCCGATCTGAGCCAAAGGAAGCATGGAGGACGAGAATCACTGTTTCTCTTGACAGCTTTCCGGGCAGCGGAGAAATCCAGGCAGAGAATTCCCGGCTAGTAGCTTCTCTGAGACTGAGAAGTGCTAACGTACACGTTTTCAGCCGAAATCACATTTTCTCAGCGAAAAGTACACCAAGGCTTATTCTGAGCCAAATCAAGCACGGAGAAGGAGAATCGCAGTTGGCATGGATATCATTCCGGGCAGCAACGAAATCCAGGCAGAGAATTCCCGGCTAGCAGCTTCTCTGTGCCTGGGAAGTGCAAATGTACACGTTTTCAGCCGAAATAGCATTTTCTTGCCGAAAAGCTCACCAAGGCTCATTCTGAGCCAAAGCAAGCAGGGAGCACGAGAATCGCTGTTGCCCTACATAGCTTTCTGTGCAGTGGGAAAGTCCAGTTGTCACCGAAATCCGGGATAAAAATAACTTATCGACACCAATTTGATGTAGATAAGCAGACACTATTAACGGCCGGATATGTAGGGGAGTGCTCTCACCAGCAACATGTGCCGAGCACCAGAATCATACCCCTTATGTAGAACTTACTCATGCATATTCATTAAGTCTTCATACATAAGCTTATCACTTCCAAGAAATCATTTACATATTCTCCTCCTACTTCCGATTCTGCGCAGTAGAGGTTAGAAATGTCTAGAAATGGGTCTGGGGTGTAATGTGAGTAGGTGGTCCATGAGTCGGTGGTTGCGATCTCCCCCTGCCGGAATTACCTTTTGCTTAAGGACACAGTTTTCTTGGCAGGTACCTGTAAGCTGTTACGGTTACTTCCCTCAGTTCCCATTAATCCTGGACCTTGACACCTACTTGCATTCTTCTAGTCCTATACATGTATTTGTGCAGGTTTAACCCCTGCCGGGATCGGAGAGCACGTTGCCTTTGCCCCTCCCCCACCCGCGGCCAGTCAGGCTGGAAGTTAGGCACAGACCCCGGGCTAAAATAACAAGAAATTTAATACAACAGAGTGATAGAACAATCTGAACAACAACAGTAGCAATGATAATAACAATAAACAGCAATAACAGTGAACAAGACAAACGATATACAGAGAAATACCGCTAGCTGGTTTACGGACAAAGGGTTCCTGCCACCGAGCCCGCCAAAGAGCAAGGTAAAAAGGTTCCGCACCTGGACCTGATGTCAGCATGGTATGAATAACCCGGCTGGAGATGCCTTCCCCCTCTCTCTTTGCTGGGGGAAACTTGACCCTATCCAGGCTGAACCAGGACATAATCCACCCCTTTATTCTATACCATCTGCGTCATGTCCAGCTGCCATTTAGCAGTTAACAATAACAGAACAACAATTTAAAAAGGCACAGCATAATTTACGACATGTTCTCACCCAGAATCAAGTCCCCCTGTGGTACGCATCAGACCTCTCCATTGTCCTGCATCACCCACCAGGTGCACCCAGGTTCTTAGGCAAAAGCAATCCCGTGGATGGGTTGCCTTTACCTTTGCCTGGCACAGGACTAAACCAGACCATTTTTCCCAACATATTGCTCATGCACACCACAGGGACTTTATCCCCATCTACAACATGTGGAGGTCTCGACTGAGCTGGGCCAGCTCGACTGGCAGATCCTCTTGTGTTGACTCGCCAGGTGGCCTTTGCTAGATGTATGTCCCAGTCTTTGAAGGTCCCACCTCCCAATGCTTTCAATGTGGTTTTTAACAGTCCATTGTAGAGCTCGATCTTCCCAGAGGCTGGTGCGTGGTAGGGGATATGGTAGACCCACTCGATGCCGTGTTCTTCCACCCAGGCATTTATGAGGTTGTTTCGGAAGTGGGTCACATTGTCTGACTCAATTCTCTCTGGGGTGCCGTGTCACCACAGGACTTGGGTTTCAAGGCCCAGGATGGTGTTCTGGGTGGTGGCGTGGGATGCTGGATAAGCTTCCAGCCATCCAGTGGTTATTTCCACCATTGTGAGCACGTGGCGCTTCCTGTGGCGGGTCTGTGGCAGTGTGATGTAGTCGATCTGCCGGGCCTCTCCATATCTATATTTCAGCCATCGCTCTCCATTTCGCTGGGGATTCACCCGCTTGGCATGTTTGATTACAGCACACGTCTCACATCCGTGGATGATCTCTGCAATGGTGTCAATGGTGAGGTCCACCCCTCGATCTCGAGCCCACCTGTATGTTGCAGCCCTACGTTGGTGGCTCGAGGTCTCGTGAGCCCACCAGGCTATGAACAGTTCACCTTTGCGCTGCCAGTCCAAGTCCACCTGAGCCACTCTAATCTTAGCAGCTTGGTCTGCCTGCTGGTTGTGCCGATGTTCATCAGTGGCCCGACTCTTGGGTACATAGGCATCCACATGGCACACCTTCACAACGAGGTTTTCCACACAGGCTGCAATGTCCTGCCATACTTCAGCAGCCCAGATTGTTTTACCCTTACGTTGCCAGTTGTTCTGCTTCCATTGCTGCAGCCATTTCCACAGGGTATTCGCCACTGCCCACGAGTCAGTGTAGAGGTAGAGCCTTGGCCACTTTTCCGACTCAGCAATATCCAAAGCAAGCTGAACGGCTTTCACCTCTGCAAACTGGCTGGATTCACCCTGTCCCACAGCAGCTTCAGTGACCCGTCGTGTGGGACTCCATACAGCAGCCTTCCACCGTCGACGTTTTCCCACAATACAGCAAGACCCATCAGTGAACAGAGCATATCGCTTCTCCTCATCTGGCAGCTCGTTATATGGTGGGGCCTCCTTAGCACGTGTCACCTCCTGTTCTGGTGTCATCTCAGAATCTTTGCTCTCTGGCCAGTTCGTAAGCCCCCCTAGTATCCCTGGGCGGCTGGGGTTCCCTATTCGAGCCCGTTGTGTTATCAACACAACCCATTTACTCCACGTGGCATCGGATGCATGATGCATGGAGGAGGCTTTTCCTTTGAACATCCACCCCAGCACCGGCAGTCGGGGTGCCAGGAGGAGCTGTGTTTCAGTGCCGACCACTTCTGAGGCAGCCCGAACTCCTTCGTACTCTGCCAGTATCTCCTTCTCAGTTGGTGTATAATTAGCTTCAGAGCCTTTGTATCCCTGGCTCCAAAAGCCTAGAGGTCAGCCTCGGGTCTCCCCAGGTGCTCTCTGCCAGAGGCTCCAGGTAGGGCCATTCTCCCTGGCTGCGGTGTAGAGCATGTTCTTAACCTCCTGCCCTTCCCGGACTGGCCCGAGGGCTACTGCTTGGGCAATCTCTCGTTTAATCTGTTCAAAGGATTGTTCTTGCTCAGGGCCCCATTCAAAATCGTTCTTCTTGCGGGTTACATGGTAGAGAGGGCTCACAATCAGGCTGTAGTTCGGGATGTGCATCATCCAGAACCCCACAGCGCCCAGGAAAGACTGAATCTCCTTTTTAGAGGTTGGTGGGGCCATAGCTGTTAATCTTGTTTATCACCTCCACTAGGATGTGGCGATGCCCATCTTGCCATTTTATTCCTAGGAATTGAATTTCCCTTGCAGGCCTCTTAACTTTCTTTTGCTTAATGGCAAAGCCGGCCTTCAGGAGGATTTCAATTATCTTCTTTCCCTTCTCAAAGACTTCCTCGGCTCTGTTCCCCCATACAATGATGTCATCAATATACTGCAGGTGTTCTGGAGCCCCACCTTTCTCCAGTGCAGTATGAACCAGACCAGGGCAAATGTTGGAGCTGTGGTTCCACCCCTGGGGCAATCGGTTCCAGGTGTACTGAATGCCTCTCCAAGTGAACGCAAACTGTGGCCTGCACTCTGTCGCTATCGGAATGGAGACGAATGCATTAGCAATGTCAGTCATGGCGTACCACTTGGCTGCCTTCAACTCCAGTTCATCCTGGAGCTCTATCATGCCCGGCACTGCAGCACTCATTGCTGGCGTAACTTCATTCAGGCCACGGTAGTCCACAGTTAGCCTCCATTCACCATTAGGCTTTCCCACTGGCCATATAGGACTGTTGAAGGGTGAGTGAGTTTTGCTGATCACCTTCTGGCTTTCTAGTTGACGGATCAGCTGATGGATGGGGACCAGGGAATCTCGGTTAGTGCGGTACTGCCGCTGCTGCACCGCCCTGGTAGCAATCGGCACTCGCTGCTCCTCAACCTTAAGCCGCCCCACCACTGAGGGATCCTCTGAGAGGCCGGGTGAGGTGGACAACTGTTCAACCTCCTCCAGGGCAGCTACACCAAAAGCCCACCGGTACCCTTATGGGTCTCTGAAGTACCCTCTCCTGAGATAGTCTATGCCCAGGATGCACGGGGCATCTGGGCCAGTCACAATGGGGTGCTTATGCCAGTCCTTCCCAGTCAGGCTCACTTCAGCTTCCAATAGGGACAGCTGTTGGGATCGCCCCGTCACTCCGGAGATGCAGATGGATTCAACCCCACTGTAGCTCGATGGCATCAGGGTGCACTGTGCGCCAGTGTCCACCAAAGCCTGATATTCTTGTGGGTCTGACGTGCCAGGCCATCGGATCCACACTGTCCAGTAAATCCGATCATCTCTTTCCTCCACCTGGCTGGAGGTAGGGCCCCTCTAATCCTGCTCATCAACACTCACTTCTTGTGAGAATGATTTACTGGTCCCCTCAAGAGGGTCAGACATAATGTTCACCACTCTATTCTGCGTGGGAGATTTCTGACTGGACACTGGAGCTGCGCTCCTCTTGGAGGACTCCCCTTTTGTGATGGTCTTCCCTTTCAGCTGCTCTACTCGTGCTGCCAGGGCGGCAGTGGGCTGTCTATCCCACCTCCTCATGTTTTCTCCATGGTCGCAGAGGAAAAACCACAGGGTGCCTCGTGGTGTGTACCTTCTGCTGCCTTTCTCTTGGGTGGGGAAATGTTTACTTCTAATGGCTGAGACATTAGCCCGTGCAGGTGGAACGTAGAACATGTCCTCTTCCACTTTCTGGACCCTCTGAGACAGTTCCTCCACAGCTGAGACTCAGGAATGTTGAGATGAAGGGAGATTTCCCTCATATTGCCACAGCTGGCCAACCACTCCATCCACTGTTAGAGTCTGTGTGTCTGTCCACCAGGACACTATTGCCAATGCTTTCGAGTGTCCTTCTGGTGTGCTCTTCAGGAACTTTCGCCACATCAGGTGTGTGCAAGGGGCCTGATCTGAGTCCATGGGTGACTGCTCATTATTCACATCACCATAGATCATCTCAAACACAGCCAGTTCCCTGAGGTTCTGGATGCCTTTCTCAATTTTGGTCCATTTGCCTAGCTGACATAGGATATCATCCTTGTAGGGGTGCCTCTCCCTTACACTGAACAGGAGTTGCTTCCAAAGGCTGAGGGTTTGAGCCTGTTTCCCTATTTCCCTATCAATGCCAGCATCCTTGGCCAAAGATCCCAGCTGCTTGGCCTCTCTCCTCTGCATCTCAAAAGCACTGGCTCCATTGTCGCAGCATCAGAGCAGCCAGGTGCAAATCTGCTAGCCTCCCAGGCAGCTGAAATCTCTCCGCATATCTCGCAGCTCAGTCGGGGACAGAGATCGGACAATCACCTCTGGTCCTTCCTCCTGTTCCCCTGATGGGCCTGGCTCATCCTCATCCCTCACTCTGCGAACAGACTTTCTGGTATATTTTGTTTTCTGTATCGGGGCGACTGACACTGGCACTGCCTGGCTCTCTGGCTCAGTCTGTGTTCTGGTGGAGGCGACTGAGACTGGGTCTGCCTGTGCCCCCGGTTCAGATATTGTTTGTGTGGCCTTTTCTTCCCTTTGAGGGCAGCGGGTGGTATTAAAGAGGACACGGCATGCATGGGCAAGTCCCCAACACATTGCAGCGATTTGTGTCTCCTGGGTTTTGCCAGTTTGGTAACACACCCTTTCTAAGCACTCCATCAGCTTATCAGCTCTCTGCATTTGCTCAGGAGTGAAGTTCCAAAGCATTGGGGATGCCCACCGACTCAGGCCTTTGCCCATCTTTTCCCACACCCCTTGCCACTCACTATTATCTGAACTCAGAGCAGGTTTCCGGGCACTGCTATTGTTAGAGAAATACCATATGGCCAAAACCGAAATCAGACAGACATTCAGAAGGCATTGTGTCACAATCACACTGGCCTGCAGGCTCCAAGGAGGGTTGAACCGCCCCAAAGCTGAGAGGATCTCTTCCCCTGGCTCACCCACAGAGGGGGTGAGACCCCTAACAAAAGCCCAAACGGCAAACAGGTACCGGCCAGCCCCCACGCACAGCATTACAAAGGCATTATAAGCATTCAATAGCCAGTATAACAACATAAGACCCTTTGCACATTTTCCACTGATAACAAACACCACCACTGGGATTATACACTGGATATAAGGATTAATCCAGCCCCACCACGCAAGCAAATGGGCCAGCATTGCAAACATTTTCTTATCAAATAAACACAAATACAAACAGAAAGATGACACCCAACAGATTGCTCTACCACACTCTGGCCAGGGTCTGCCCCACGTTGGTGCTCCAATTTTTAATGTGCAGGTTTAACCCCTGCCGGGATTGGAGCGCACGTTTTGGTGCCATTGCCTCTCCCCCACCCGCAGCCGGTCGGGCTGGAAGTTAGGCACAGACCCGGGCTAAAGTAACAAGAAATTTAATACAACAGAGTGATAGAACAATCTGAACAACAACAGTAGCAATGATAATAACAATAAACAGCAATAACAGTGAACAAGACAAACAATATACAGAGAAATACCGCTAGCTGGTTTACGGACAAAGGGTTCCTGCCACTGAGCCCGCCAAAGAGCAAGGTAAAAAGGTTCCGCCCCTGGACCTGATGTCAGCATGGTATGAATAACCCAGCTGGAGATGCCTTCCCCCTCTCTCTTTGCTGGGGGAAACTTGACCCTATCCCAGCTGAACCAGGACAGTATTATAAATTAGTTTACAAATCACCTCATGTTTTGTTACCTAGGTTCTAACCATTCCTACTGAACAATTACAACCAATCCCTTTGGCCTTGGTACGGGGCTGTACAGGGAATTTTAGAGTAGCAGTCGGTTGCTAGATTCAAAATACAATAAATGTAAAATGATTTTTACTAAAATATCCATTAATTCTATACTTACATTAAAATCAAACGTAATTAAATTTCAGTTGATAATAAAATCAGTAACACAGGCAGAAAATTCATGGCTAGCAGCTTCTCTGTGCCTGGGAAGGGCAAACTTACACGTTTTTGGCGGCAATAGCATTTTATAACCAAAAAGAACACCAAGGCTCATTAGTAGCCAAAGAAAGCACGGAGGATGAGAATCACAGTTGCCCTGAATAGCTTTCCGTGCAGCGGGTAAATCCAGGCAGAGAAATCCCGGCTAGCAGATTCTCTGTTCCTGGAAAGTGCTAATGTACACGTTTTCGTCAAGGTTGTATTTTCTCGCTTAGAAGCACACCAAGGATGATTCTGAGTAAAAGCAAGCACGGAGCATGAGAATCGCTGTTGCCCTGGATAGCTTTCCGTGTAGCAGGGAAGTTCACGCAGAATTTTCCCTGCTAGCAGCTTCTCTGTGCCTGGGAAGAGCAAACGTACACGTTTTCGGCTGGAAACACATTTTCTTGGCGAAAAGAACACCAAGGCTCATTAGGAGCCAAAGCAAGCAGGGAGCATGATAATCGCTGTTGCCCTGGATAGCTTTCCGGGCAGCAGGTAATTCCAGGCAGAGAATTCCCAGCTAGCACCTTCTCTGTGCTTGGGTAAGTGCAAACGGACAAGTTTTCGGCCGAACTCACATTTTCTCGCCGAAAAGCACACCAAGGCTCATTCTGGGTCAAAGCAAGCACTGAGAAAGAGAATCGCAGTTGACATGCGTAGCATTTCGGGCAGCAAGGAAATCTAGGCAGAGTATTCCCGGCTAGCAGCTTCTCTGTGGCTGGGAAGTGCAAACGCACATATTTTCTGCTGAAATTGTGATTTCTCGCCGAAAAGCACACCAAGGCTGATTCTGAGCCAAAGCAAGCACGGAGCACGAGAATCGCTGTTGCCCTGCATAGCTTTCTGTGCAGTGGGTAAAACCAGGCAGAGAATTCCCTGCTAGCAGCTTCCTTGTGCCTAGGAAGTTAAAACGTACACGTTTTTGTCCGAAATCACATTTTCTCGCCTAAAAGGATACCAAGTCTCATTCTGAGCCAAAGGAAGCACGGAGCACAAGTATTGCTATTGCCCTGCATAGCTTTCCGGGCAGAAGGTAAAACCAGGCAGAGAATTCCCGGCTAGCAGTTTCTTTGCCTGGGATGTGCAAACGTACAAGTTTTCAGCTAAAATCGTGCTTTCTCGCCGAAAAGCACACCAAGTGTTACTCTGAGCCAAAGCAAGCACGGAGTACGAGAATCTCTGTTGCCCTGGATATCTCACAGGGAAGCGGGAAAATCCAGGTGGAGGATTCCTGGCTAGCAGCTTCTCTGTGCCTTGGAATTGCAAACGTACACGGTTTTGGCCGTAATCGCTTTTTTCGTGAGAAATCACTTTTTCTCACTGAAAAGTACACTTAGGCTGATTCGGAGCCAAAGCAAGCACGGAGCACGAGAATCCCTTTTGCCCTGCATAGGTGTTCTGCTGATTAAGGACACCACATAAACTCAGACACCAGAGTGAAAAGAGCAGGCGTATTTTACTAGTGATAACAGTGTTATACAGGAAACATGCAGTAAGAAAAAGCAGAATAGTGCACTTAAAGCAGCAAAGAGCAAAAACAGAGTAATGCATTAAATCATTACTACACAAGAGAGAGAATGGAGATTACGAAAAATACATCACCACTTGCATACATTATCATCATCCAGATCTGCAGTCGCTAAGGAGCCCCAGTTACAGCAAGGATTTGGAGAGCCTGTCCCGGCAAGTGGGAAATCTTACGCGGTGCGTCCACCATATTTGAGTTTATTTGGTATCCTTAATCAGCAGAACATAAATTGGTGTCAGAAGTGGGATCCGACAAAAATGACATTATTTAAGTTCAAAGGTAATTTGTCAAGTCCACCAGATACTCCCGATTGGAAAAAAATCTTCCCTAGTTAACTGGCTCAGGAGTGGGCTCAGGTCAGAGGACCGTGCAAACAATGGGAGAGATGGCTGAAAGAAGCCGAACTGTTAGATGTTTTAAATTATAGGAAAAGGATACCTATTGGAAAAGGAAAAAAAACTACAGATTCAAGCAATGGATTTTTTTAATTGCATATAGAAAACAACAACAGAGTAAAGAGAGGCTGTTGTTAGAGCGCTCCCAGATGGAGCGACAGATATGTGATTTACGGAGCCAAACAGTGATGTTGTAGTGGTGGGATAAGTTACTTGCTGATAAGCTGGATACTTGTCAGACAGTGGCAGAGAAAGCCACAGTGCGAGTAGCACAATATATGTACAGTAAAAGAAGAAGAGCTGGATTTGTTGTGTACTTTGACCATTAGCACCGATATTGTCTCTGAGACTTGGAGCTTGTATATCGTATGTATGGTGTTAAATCTGGATTTGTCATTTGTCATCATTGTCCTAGCGGTACTTGTGGTTATAAGTGTAATTCTGTGTTGTTTGTGTGAATGGTGTAAGGGAGCTCCTTGTGTGGTAACATAAGATCAATCTGTTTAATATGAGAGTGTGTGTGAGTGTGTGAGATGCAGTACTACTGTAAAAATGTTATCATGACTCTTGTGATTACTGAGATAGGAAATTCCCTTTGTGATGCGATAGAAAAATAAAGTAGCTGGGTGACCTTGGGGAGTGGGACCCCCGAAGGAGTGCAGGGAATCGAGATACTCGAGACAGCCCTAAAGACAATGAAAATAGGATTTCTCATAAGGAAAAGTTTATGGCTTTGTTAAAAGACAGCATGTCTCAAAAAAAAAAAAAAAAAAATCCATGGTGTTCCAACTAATGAGCTTCGCTGAATATATACACAGAGAGGGCTGAATAAACCTATCAAGAGAGTGCAGAGTTCTAAAACTAGGAATTCAGGGACAACTCCGCCTACGGCACCCCTTCTCAATGGGACCCTGCATCTGCCCATGGAGGATGCCCACCCCCCACCCCCCCCGGTAAGTTGGTCAGCACTTCCGGGGTTGAAAGACAATCAGACACCATTTTCTGACTTGCACCCTTTGCATGAGGCAAGGGAAGTGATTCAATATTATGAATCCCAAGAAGTATAGATGACAACTTGTAATTATTACAGGTTTAGAAGGAAAATAAAATAAAGCTGTACAAACACAAATAGAAATGAAAACAATAAACCTCCCAAAAATATTATATTCAGTCATGATTGTTCCTGTTCCGGGACATATAAAAGGTATGGAGATTCTAAAAAGTCTAACTTTAAATCTTTCTGATGGTCAATATCAATTTGGAGTTAAACCCTGTATTAGTGCCAGACCTACTATAGCCATCGAAGTAAAAAGGCCTCCTGTGCAGATCCCAGCTGCAACTAAGTTAGTCACAATGAGGAGTATAGAATTCCAGGAGGACATGAAGAGATATCACAGACAATTAGAGATTTATTAGATGTAGGAGCTTTAAAGCCGACCACGACAGCTTGGGACAATCCAATATGGCCTGTCAAGAAACGTGATGGATCCTGAAGAACGACGGTGGATTTTAGAGAACTAAACAAACATACTCCACCGCTTGCAGCAGCCATGCCAGACACTGTCACTTTAATAGAAAAAGTTCAGAAACATCCAGAAACTGGGTACGTTGTAATAGATTTGGCTAATGCATTTTTTACCATCCCAATTGCAGAAGACCACAGGGATGGTTGCATAGCCCCTCTATCTGTCATAGAATTGTAGTTGAACATTTAGATGAAATACAGCTGCCCCCTTACACACAATTAAGCCACTATATAGATGATGTTTTGATCCAAGGATATGAGGAGGAGGAGTTACAAGTCCTTGAATTAGTGGTAAATCACATGAAACAGAAGGGTTGGGAATTTAACCCTGGGAAAAAAAATAAAAAATAAATTCCAAGGACCATCTCAGACAGTGACGTTTCTAGGAATTCAGTGGCACTGTGGGCATCAAGAAATACTGCCTAAAGCCCGACAAACAAAAATATTTTTTAGATTTTAGATCCGTTGGGCTATTGGACTTCTGGAGGCAACATATTTCCTGTTTGGGATAAATGTTAAACCCTTGGTATAAAGTGATAAGGACAAAATATGAATTTGAATGGGGAAATGAACAGCAAGCTGCTTTTGAATTAGTTAAAGAAACCATCAAAAGGCTTCAGATTTATGGCCTCTGCAGAAAGGATAAGTGGAGTTAAATGTGTCAGTAAATGGATGCCCAAAGATCACAGCATTCTGTCCAAATGCTCCAACAATTATGCCAGCCCCATGGCCTTGACCACCCCAGAAATCCATCTCCTTTTCTAGAACAACCTTAGTTGAACTCCCCACGGTGGGAGCAGCACCTTTGGTATTGGATACCCCAATAAAAAAGTACACCTTGAAAGCCAAAGATGCTCATGGAAAGGAGCACAAAATTAATACAAGGCAGATTATCCCATCCTTCTAATTATAACCCACCTTTGGTTCTCAAAATGAACCGAGAAGGTTTTCTTTCCTTTTTCTTGCAGGTAAACCTCTTGGAGACAGATATTCTGAGTCACCACGGGGGATCCTTACGTGAATTTAAATTTTTGCATAGTGTTGATGTTGTCTTATTAAAGTTTTTAGGATGTATTGTCTATCATTGCAAAATTGCTTTGGGTGACCGTTCTCTTCTCCCTTGGCTCCAGGGGAAGCTCTGGCTTCCGAAGTATTAACCAAGAATGGGAGGAAAGCGAATTTGTGGTTTTAGGTGATTCTGTTGCCAGTATTATGATCAAACAACAGACATCAAATCAGGAGAAGGTCCTTTTGCTAATGGGGCCTGGACTTTAAAAGGTCATTATTGAGCACATGAAGGTGAGATGGAAATACCAAGGCCTAAACTGTAGATGCCCTCTGCTCTGGGGAGTGGAAATACATTTTCCTGCTGTGTAGGCAGACGCCAGCTCCAGCGAGCCAGACCACCATCTTCAGCTCCACAATTGACAACAATAGCCAGAATTTATCCCCTTTTGATACTTAATTTGTGGAGGTTGCTCTGTTGGTTTTTGCTATATTTTCTCTTGTGGGATGTATGTATTCATCTTGTCAGTGTCTATGTGAACCGTCTTGCAATTGTGCTTATCCATGTAGACAATCACGTCCTTCCACCAATTCCCAAGGACCGGGAGCACATCCTTAGGCCCAGCCTCAGACTCATTTTGGTTAAATATGTTTAGTTAAAATACTATTAACTGACATGGTTATTGTTGCTGTTACCTTTATTATATGTTTCGTTGTTAAGCATTGTTAGTGTTAATATTATTTTACTTATTATTTGTAGTGTTATTACTAATTTACCTTTGTTTGAATCTGGGATAGAAATTTCTAGGCCCTGATGATATAAGTGCTTTAGGATAAGGGGGCATGGAAACCAATTTCCCTGCTGCGTATGCTGACTCCAACTTCGGTAAACCAGGGCAGCAGACCGCGTGGACTGCCAGAGCTGCAAACACTCAGTGGTACATTGCCAGAACCATGGAAAAATAATGGATCACATGTTAGTGGTGATTCCTATTTACTATATAGCCTTATAAAATGTTTTGGTTAAATAATTTTGAGCATGACATATTTGTTAGGGATGTTGTTAGATATATCTTGTTAACTGAAGATATTCATATTTGTTATATTATTAGTTTCATGTTTATTAACGGAAAATTTATATATCCGTTAAAAATGTTATTAGTTATATGTTAGCCAAAAGTGTTATTAGTTATCATGTTGCATGCTATTTCTATCCTTTCTGTCTTTATATATCTATCCTTCGTGCCACCACGAGGATAGCAATGTCGAGCCATGAGTTGGTGTAAAAGACTGTTAGACTGTGCTTGTCCCAACATTGCTGCTGCATCACTACCACTACTTGGTCTCAACATCCTGTCACCATGGTGAATTACGCTCTGAAGGAGATGAACTGTTCACAAAGAAACTACCATGTCTGCCTGAAGCCAGAACGACGACATCCTTGGCAGTGCCTGTCAAGCTGTGCTTGTATGTGAGCCAAGGGAAGACCACCGTGAACACCTAGGCATGCACACATGGAAGAACACAGGGTAGCACATATGACAGTGAACTCTGTGGAAATGGGTGGACTCTTTGGAGGAATTGTGGGGACTGGGACAATAAAAGGACTACGTAGTCTTTTCCCGGGGCTTGGAGCTGGGATTTTGACATCATCTCTCTCTCGGTGGAGCTTGGAGCTTGTAACAACCTTATCACCTGCACTGAGACTGAGACAACGGGATGTTGCTGGATTCATGGTGGTAGTAACTGATCTGGCTGCATCTCTTCCATTTGCTTGCTTAAGTATTCGGACTTTTTCTTCTTCTCTCTGTCCTATCCCTATTATTGCTTGATACGGGCAAGGTTGTAGGACACTTAACCTCATTTGTGTCTTAAATTCACTCCTAGGATCATTTAAGAACCCTCCCTGATATTGGACTGGGACATGCCTGACGAGACATCATCAACTGATGGACGAAGGCTAATGTCAATAACGATAGAAATGGTTTGAGAGCCATGATTCACTTATAAGTCAAAGGACCGAATGAAGTGCTAAGGCTTGGACAACTGGCCCAAGCCAGAGTTGACCTATAGATGAATCCTGTATATTTTATAACTGATAATCATTGTGCTAGTAGGTATTGTACTAAGTTATAACAATGCACTTATGCTGATGTAAAAAGTGCTAAAGCATTGAAGTACTGAAGCCTGAACAACAGGCCCCAAGATGTAATACATAACTTAGTATGTAATCATTAACAAAGTATGTAAACTCACTAGTGAAAGATGCAGCTTAGACAAAATAGAATCAGTAGTGATGAGCGAATGTATCCAACTTCCCTTGTTTAGCCTTGTTCAAGGCTGAGAACCCAAGTATCTGGCCTTGTTAGAAAATCCCTTGGTCTCCCCCCCTAAGCCCTGGCCAGGCTTTGGGTGGAATTCAACAGGAGAATGAAACCAGAAATTTTCTGCTCAAAACAAAGGTGCCAGCTATTCTGGCCTGTTGATCTCCTGTATATAAGGCTGGGCCTGTTTGCAGCGACTTTGGAAGCCTCACCTACAGGTGGACACACCGCGTAGGATTTCCCACTTGCCGGGACAGGCTCTCCAAATCCTTGCTGTGACCGGGGCTCCCTAGCGACTGCGGATCTGGATGATGATAATGTATGCAAGTGGTGATGTATTTTTCTTAATCTCCATTCTCTCTCTCCTGTAGTAATGACTTAATGCATTACTCTGGTTTTTACTGTTTGCTGCTTTAAGTGCACTATTCTGCTTTTTCTTACTGCATGTTTTCTGTATTACACTGTTATCACTAGTAAAATACACCTGCTCTTTTTACTCTGGTGTCTGAGTTTAATTGGTATCCTTAATCAGCAGAACAATAGCTTTCCTGGCAGTGGGGAAATCCAGGCAGAGAATTCCCAGCTAGCAGCTTCTCTATGCCTGGGAATTGCAAACATACACTTTTTTGGCTTAAATGGCCTTTACTCGCCGAAAAGCACACTAAGGCTGATTCTGAGCCAAAGCAAGCATGGAGCAAGAGAATCGCTGTTGCCCTGCATAGCTTTCCGGGCAGCGGGGAAATCCAGGCAGAGAATTCCAGCTAGCAGCTTCTCTGTGTCTGGGAATTGGTAATGTAGTCAGTTTTGGGTGAAGTCTCTTTTTCTCGCCAAAAAGCACATCTATGCTAATTCTGAGCCAAAGCATGCACGGAGCACAAAAATCGCTGTTGCCCTGCATAGCTTCCTGAACAACACCGGAAACCAGGCAGAGAAATCATAGCTAGAAGCTTATCTGTGCCTGGGAAGTGTACACATTTTTGCATGTAATCACGTTTTCTCACCAAAAAGCCCACCAACACTGATTCTGAGTCAAAGGAAGGATGGAGCATGAGAATGGCTTTTGCCCTGGATAGCTTTCCGGTCAGCTGAGAAATCCAGGCAGTGAATTCCAGGCTAGCAACCTCTCAGTGCTGTGGAATTGGAAGTGTTCACATTTTTGTGTACAACAATACGAATGGACAGCAGCCAGAGAGGTCTCCAACCGAAGTGGTCAGCACTGAAAAGTGTTGCTTGCCCCCACCTTCCCTGGCAGTTCGTTTTACATCCTCATCAAAAGCAGGGCTCTGTTTTTGCTCTAAAACCTAGTCATCACAATGGTCAGAGCCCAGCAAGCAATCGCAGAGCCGCCAACAAGCGGGTCCTCATAGAAATGCCCAGGACTGAAAGCTGTTGCTGGCCTGCACCTTCCCTTGGCAGACCGTTTCAAAACCCCACCCACACAGGCTCTATGCTTGCTCCACTGGCTAACCCTCACTCTCTCCAATGCACATTAACAAAAGGTACTGTGTATGCCTACTACACAGAAGTGGCCAGAACTGAAAGCTGTTCCTGCCCTCACCTTCCCATGGCAGCCCATTCACAGCTGCATAAACATGGGGGATCTGCACTTCACCTAAAGATTTCCATCACCTGCTGATTCCCTCCAGCCAGACATTTCTGTGCACATATCTTTCTCTGGCATATTTTCACCTGTGAGATCCCAGAAGTGACGGAGCCTTTGAACATCTGCTTTCAAGTTCCTCCTCATCCTTTCATCCATGGACAGAAACAGAGAGCACTACGCTTTTAAAGCTGCGTATCACAGTGCTTCCAAAGCCCTGAGCCACACTGTTAAATGTGAGTCTGACAAAGAATGAGAGAGCCTCTAGGGAAAAGGGAGTCAGGAGCCCAGGTACAGAGTCATCTGGGAAGGATTGCGGGTGAATGGATATGGCTCTGTCTCAATGAAACAAGGCTTCAGTGCTCTGAGTGTGTGTCCCAGTAAGCATCCCTCTTGTTCCCACCCTTCACTTTCATAAGGTTATGCTGACCACGTCAAACTATGCAGGTCTTTCCACCAGGACGCTGCTTCCAACGTTACACACCATCAAGAGCACTGGACATTTTGAAGTGGATGCGATCCATGTGAGAGAAAGAAATTCTCCTGTTCTACCACAAATAACCCACAAGGAGGAGACAGGTGTTACATGAAACCTTGTTCTGTGTCGTTGAAGGGGAATTCCTGTCGAGCTTCTTCTCACTACTCTCACCCCCCAGTAATCATTTGCACTCCCAGTATAAGGCCAAGGGCAGTTTTTCCTCCCTTCAGATGTCTCTTTGGAGGAGAAAGGAGTATTTACAGAAGGAAGAAATGAAAACCACACAGCATCCCCCCTGCCCTGCCTCAAACTCAGGCTTCCATGCAGCTCCACCATGCTCCCGTGATTGCATGCACACATACACACATATGAAGTCAGCTGTACAGGTGTTGTGTTCGAGTATTATCTCCCACTGATCCAGCCACTCAACTACTTTCTTAGATTTCAGGTGCTCTCACACTGCCCTGCCCACGCCCAATGTTATGCAGCTCTTCCTTCCTCAGTGTTTCCTCCTCAATGTCCTTGTGTCTGTTCCTGTACTGCCACCACAGACAGATTTCCATCGCTGACTTATTTTTTCTGGTTTCCTCACCATTTGAAATGTTTCTAATGCATTCACATTTTCTGTCAGCTATTTCTATTAGGTATTCATTGACAGATGAGAAATTTGCCCATAGTTTTAAACACATCCCTTATCCCTCCTAGATTCTGCAGGGGGTTTTTCATTCTGTTCCTCCTGAAATCATTTCACCTTCTACCTAGCATCCTGCTTCTTCCCTCCTGCCTCCTGACAGAGTAGTCCCTTCAAGAGTCTCCAGAGGCAGCCATCATAGCGGGAGGAGCTGTGACTCTCAGATGTTTTCAGATGGGAACCACATGCCCCTATGTGCAGTTTGAGGATGAATTTTAGAATCGTTTCAAGTGCTGTGGGAGTATGGGCTATTGCTTGTCCTTTTCAATAGATTTTGCCTCAGTGAATGACTCTGGCAAGTATTACTGTGCTAAAATACAAATTGATTCAGATGCTGAGGAAGATGAGCACAAATCTCTCTGTGTAGAAAGTGATATGATGGCTGGGAAGATTCTAGCTCACCTCTCTCTTGGTATGGTCAGCTGGCCTTTGCCTACAGAGTTGAGGCCAGACGTCCCTGTAGAATCAGTTTGGGAGACTACGGGTTCAACTATCATTTTCCTCACACACCATCAGAAGATGCAGCCTTCTCTCTTTTTCTGTAGAAAGAGAGAGCGTTATTGCCAAAGGCAAACGAGAGCCTAGTTCTTGGGGATCTGCACCAGGTATTGTCTCTGTGGAGAAGCTAGGACCTGCAGAGTGCCCAAGGCCAGCTGGAACCATCCAGAACCATTGGAAAAGCCGAGAATATTTTGTGAAGGGAAAGATCCTATAGGTGTGTGTGAGGCAGTGAAACAGAGCTGATGTTGGAGAGAAAGATGGCAATGTGGCTCCAAACCACCTCTTGTACTTGGTGCAAAGGGTGTTGTAGAATTCAGCGATGCAAACCTCAGCTCCTTGGCAGCACTGACACCTTGCAGGCTGCAGGGGATCAGGTCCTCTCCTCAGTGCAAGGGAAGGAAGGGTGCAGAAAGAAACCCATGCCTGTTAACTGTATGAGGGTGGAGGAACCCAGCTTCTTCCTGCACCTCATCTGCTCACTGGAGGACAGAAACCAGGTTCACACACTTTGTGTCTCAGCAGAGACAGACAGAATTTCTGTGCCTCCTGTGTTTGTGCTGATATTGAAGTACATCATATGTACAACATGATGCTTTCTCTGTTTCCTTTTTTTGTTTAGCACCACACAATTAAGGAAACTGTTAGCAGCCTTCGACAGAAAGATAACAATTCCCACTTTTCTGGAGACAGGCAGGAGGAAAACTTCAACATCAAGCACATAAGAGAATCAAGAGAGACCAGAACACTCTATTCAGCTACGGATGTCTTTCTCTGTATCACACAGCTATGTAACACCTGCATAGCTATAGCATGCAGCTAATAGCCTGTGCGTGAAACTCTTCCCAGTGACACAGACTGTAGTCATCCAAGCACAACTCCAGGTGGCCCCAATAATGAGGCATCTCAGGAGTCTACTGTATATCAAAGCTATTTTATCAGGGTAAATTCTCCCAGCTACAGACATATGCCCACAGAATAAATAGATCCATGGGTGCTCTCAGGCTCCACTGATCAGTTCACACCAGCTGTCTGGGGACAGGCTTGTTCACTAATCACCTTATTGCTCCTTTAACAGATTTTACTTTTTTTCTCTGCATCACTATTTTTCCCCTTCTCTATTTGTGTTTTGGGATTTTGGGGGGTTTGGGCTTGTTTGGTTGTTGTTTGTTGGGGTTTTTTTTAATCTTAAAATGGTTTGTTCCTTTCTTCTGCTATTTATTTTCTCTCAGGAATTCTCCCCCTTTTTTGCTGTGGCATTTAGATTTGTCTAGGATAAGTTGATATGTCTGAGAAAATCTTGTTACCTCCTTTTCGAGATGAATTGAACAGTGGATATCTCAGATGTGATCCACGGGCTAACAAAGTGTTGCAATCCCTGCTTCTTGAAAACTAATGATTTTTCCCACTTTCTTTCCCCCCCCCCCCCCCCCCCCTTCATTTTGTCAGAGCTATTCCTCTAGCACTCTAGAGGAGTGTCATTTCTGAGTCATGGATCATCCCCTCTACCCTTCCCCAAGAGACATGCTGATTTTACACAAACCAGTATAATTTGTAGCCCAGTTCTGTTCTTAACACTTCTTTCAAGTCTTGTGCCTCTTTCAAGAACTGGGACTGACTGAGCGTTTTAGCTCTGTCTTGCCTTTGGAGCCTTTTCGAAAAGTAACCACTTGATTAGTTCCCTTCCTGTCATGCCATGTTGGTGCAAAGTTGTCATGCCTTCATATGTGCACTCAAAAACATTGCATTTGATCCCACTGAACTTTTTTCCTCAGAAAAAAAAAAAAAAAAAAAAAAAAAAAAGAGAAAGCACAGGGCATTTTGTCCTGTTGACCCTCGGGCTTCAATCAGGTCTCACACGTCTGTAACCCTCTCACTCCTGCTGTGCAGAGCTGTGTGACAAAAGCAGTACGTGGAAATGTCATCAGAGAGAACGAGCGGGAGAGAGAAATAGTGTCCTCATATCTCAGTGCTCTGCAGAGGTCTGTTGCTCTTACTAGACAGCATAAAGAAGAGAAAAACATTCTCAGCCACCTCTCATGGTACTGTCCACTGCAGGCATTAGTGGTGTTCCAGCCATGTAAGAAGGGAGGTCCTGTGAGGCTGTTCCAGCAATTTCAAAATCATGAATGGCCTATAATCTGGGAAGTGGAAGTTCTTCTTTACCTTGACACATCAGGGGGATAGTGACAGAGGACTGGGACTGTTTCCAGACTACTTTTCTCAACATCCCTGTCAGTCATATTTCAGAATGCACTCTGGCTGATGACAGAAGCATTTCTTTATCCCCGTTTTCACCTCGTCATCTTTTCATCACATCCTCTCCTCTGTGCTCCACCAACTTCTTCCCCTTTCCCCCAACATATGAGGCAAAGACATCAATGATCCTCCACTCACAGTGGTCAGGGAGGGAGAACCTGTGCCTTCCAACTGCTTCCACATAAGAAGGCTGTCTCCTGGTGAAAAGAGGATAAAGGGAAGGATCCAGACTACAGCTCAGGGCTTTTTCTGGAAAAGGGCAGATGCTGCAAAGGAATTCAGCAGGTGCTTCCTTCCGATCCTGTTTGCATGTTGTGCCTATCTCTATTACTCAGGCACCTAGGAGGCATCTCAGTGGCAAAGCATCTGAGAGAGCCGGGCACAAACTTCTCTGTAGGCAAATGGCACTTGCTCCTCCTTCTCCTCTCCCTCCCTTTCTTCCAGTGTCAGATTTCTTTTAAATTTCTTCCCATTTCACCTATTCCCTGCTTTTTCTCTCCTTTTATTTTACTCAAACTCTCTGTTTTCTTTTTTAGGAGACAGCTGCACAGCCCATTGGCAACTTTGGCAGATTTTGCATGGGCTTTCAATTCCAGTGCCAGTTGGGGTTAGGAGAAGCTAGAACCCAGAACCCAGGAATATTTTGACTCTTCCAGGAAAACTAAGCAAAACCATCACGGCCAGTTAACCGAGCAAAAAGGTATAGACAGCAGCCTCAGCGGCACTGGTACGTGAAGAGAACAAGCCCCAGCACGAGGTGGTTTCATTCCCAAAGTAGAGCTTTCAGGGAAGTTCCCCTAGGGAATGTTCAGTCATATTGTTGGGGGTGGGAGCAGGGGCGATGGGGAGCATTAGTGTTGCTGCCCGATGTTTTCTACATTAGGAGGATGCTGCCTGTGTGATTCAGCGCACTTTCTCAGCTGTTTTAGGCAGTTTTGTAGCACCAGAGTACTTGCTGATAAACAGAAAAGATGTTCAGCTCCAGAAATGGCTGCATGTAACTGACCAAAAGACTCCTGAAGATGTGTCTGGAAAAATGTTTCAAGATCCTGCTACTTGCACTACAAATATTAAATATTTTCCCCAGAGTGACATACCCCGCCTCTGTCCTCCATATCATGGGCTATGGAAAGTACCCAGAGAAATGTTGCACAAAGAAGAAGTGCCTGAAAGTCTTTATTTTTTGATGATTTCTTTACATCCAGTCCCAAAATAGAAGATGAGGAGGAGAAAAAGCAGGTCACATAGAGCAAGAGTGTCTCAGTTGGCAGACATAGTTGCTTTGATCCAGGAGACATAATTGCAAACCTTAGTGTAAACCCCGGGATAGCCTCTTTGCGCACATCCGATACCCCAGGAAACAATGCCCTGGAGCTGCCCATTGCAGACTACTGGACCGCCGGAATCCCCCTGTGCACGTAAAGAATATGCATGTTCAGCAGTTGGTATCAGCGTGATGGACCAGAGATCCCAGAAATCACTGACATTTGAGGGAGCTCCACTGGGCTTTCCCTACACAGAAGTCCTACAAAGGTCATTTCTGATTACCACTCTACACCTGACGCTACCATGCCATACTTCAGCTGCAAGGGCACCACAGATAAGGGTAAGTAAGACGGTCTATTTCTGATGATGTAGTCCTTGACAGATGCTTAGGATATGTGTGTCTTAAACGTTATTCAGCCAGGTACGAGGTACACATAAAATGCAAAGCAATTGTCAGGTGTGTTCACTTTCCAGACTGCCTGGATCTTACATGCTATTTCCTTTTCAGTGGGTCCAAAACTAACATTTGCATCCTCAGCTCTAAAGTCACCATGATTACTATTGTCTCTCTGGTGCAGCACTCCTCCATTTTCAATAGCCTCATGGCAGGAGGTGGCATAGCCTGCTTTTGGAGACTTAGGGCAGAGGTATTCACTACCTCAAAGAAGGGACAGTGACTAATTGGAAAATCCTAGCCTCACTCAGTAAGCAACTTTCACCCTCAGTCTCCACTGTTGTTCAAAAAAAGCGCCAACATTCAGACGTGCCAGTGCAGTGAAGAGAGCAGATTCTGTAATATGATAGCCCCTTCTACTGGCAAAAGGCAGGAGAGAAACATACGGGAAAGGAGAGGCAGATGTTTTACCTGGCAGGAGTCTTTCCCTCCCTCCAAGAATCCTACACATATCATGTTCTTGGTAATTTTCCCAGGGTAGGCTTTGCTACACTCGCTTGAAGAGAGCACAGGAGCCTTCAGGCACTGCAAGGTATCTGGAAATGAATCTAGGAGAAAATAG
This sequence comes from Athene noctua, assembly GCF_965140245.1. Classification (NCBI taxonomy): domain Eukaryota; kingdom Metazoa; phylum Chordata; class Aves; order Strigiformes; family Strigidae; genus Athene; species Athene noctua. The sequence goes on along the minus strand of NW_027437562.1, from coordinate 40,770 downwards.
GGAGAGATAGTTGGTGAGATCTCTGAGTTTATTTCAGAGCCCAGAGAAGATCTTCCCTAACAAAAAATAATCACTGAACATACTGTTTTAGCAGTCATCATTTTTCCTCTGAAGAGCAATCACAGCACAGATTCCATTTGTTTAGATGGAACAGATTCTACCCATGGGTCCACCATTTTACACCGCAGCCATGTTAATTTTTCTGATACCTAGAAAATCATCCACTGGCAAGTGTGGAGCTAAAGCTACTCTTGTAGCACATAGCCTGGAGGAAACTTGGGCCTTGGGATGACAACAACAACTTTAGCTGTTGTCATCGAGTTAGACACCAGTCACCATTCACACCTCTGACCATTGATGTAGGAGAATGGACCTCTCTCGTACTAATTTTAGAACCACAGTAACAGATTTTCATCTTGTCCTCAGAGAACTGACAGTTCTATTGATGTTACTTAAATTGCTCGTCTTGGCACTGCACAGCTGATAGCGCCAGGCCACAAGATTTATGGCAGTGTGAACACGCTGGTGAATCTCACATGGATGACCTAAGTGATGCCATGTTCGTAACACAGAACAAGAGGAAAGACCTTATAAAGGCTTGCCTTTAAAGCAGTTAACTGGTTACTGTCCTACACAGACTGATCACTCAAAATGGCCTGCCCCATAGCCCTTCCCAGTACTATTTGGAGTTAATCATGAGGTCTTAGCATGTCTCCCGGCCCCTCATGACGCTGCACATTCCCACAGAGTACTCACTGCCATTGCTGAGAGTGTTGCCCCAGCCAGAGATTAGGCATGTGGTGCCTGTGGCCACACAGCTGGTAGGCAGAGGAATTGTTTGTACGGCTCGGTTGAGCTGGGCTGGTTTGGAAAGCTTGATGAGCATAATGTCATTGTCCAGTGTTGCAGAGCTGTAGCCAGAGTGGCGAATGACTTTAGATGAACTGATCAACTGCTCTGTTGATTCTGTGAGTGCCAGGTTATGTTTCCCGAGCTGCACTTGGATGCGGCTGGAAAAGAGAAGGAATGGCATACACTTTACTGCTACCGACAGGTTATGAGGAAGCTCCCTGTCACCGTATGCACTCGTTTCAACATCGCTATCATAGTAGCTGTTTTCATGCAGGTTGTCCTGCAATAAGCCCTGGGGATTCATGCTGAGACCTTACCCACTCGCAGCACAGGTGGTGAATTTCTGCACGTTTATTTTTTTGAGGTGGGATGGGTTGGATGTGCAACGGTGCTTTATACAAACATTCTGGAAAAAGGCAAACTGCTATCACCCTGACCTCATTTCTCTTCCTGTTCTCCAGTGATGAAGCTCTAGCAAGATTAATCCAATTTACAAGAAATGAGAGCCCATAACTCCTTGCTAGATTACCACATCATCATTCCAGGAAGTGTTCTGCATTCACAGAAACATTTGCAGAAGTGGAATACCCCTTATGATGCCTCAGCACAGTTTCCTGAATGAGCCACCCATTCCTTGGTTATCTCCTGTCAGAATGGAGTCACTTACATATTTGGATCTTACAGCTCAGAATTCCTGCTAGAAGTGAACCGGAAGAAAGAAGAAGGTTACAGGAGAATATATTTTTTCCACTCACGACTTGTAGCAGTGAGCAGCTGACACGACCCACTGGCTGCTGATGAGGGAACCTCCACAGAAGTGATAGCCAGAATTCAGGGACACCTGATAGGGGATAGAATTTGCTGCACAGGTGTAACCTCCCACGATCTTGTCGTCGTCATCATCAGCACTGCTGGGGAAGGCAACTGGGAGATAAGAAGTGGTGTATGTCAACATCTGGCATAAGGAACCTTGTGCCCTTGTGGCTAACTGAAGCATCTCACTTGTAGGCTCTACTTCTATAAAAACTCACAGTAGCAGTGGTGGGCAAGACTAACGGACATTCACTTCCTGCTCCCTGAAATAAGGTGATCAGACTCCGATTGGCGTCTCACGTATCTGCATCTAAAGCACTGGATGCTAGTCCCAGAGTGAACATAAAAACATAGAAATGTTCTTGCTGGATCGGATCAAAGTCATGTCTGTCCCAGGATCCTGTCTGCAGAAGTGGTCAACAGTGGACTGAGTGTAAGTACAAAACAAGTCTGCAGTGGTATTTCCTTGGGGCACTCGCTCACAGTCCAAAAATTTACAGCAGCTTTAGGACTCCCCGAGACGGAGGTGTTACCTTTGTACTTCATAGTCCTTAAGGGAGAGGCAGTCTTTTTTGAAGCTATGGACACATTTCAGTATTCTTTGGTCAAGCACCCTTATGAAGGCATCCAGTCCCCATTTTGTGACACAAGCAATTACGAACAGACAGCAGTCAAAAGAAGTTGCAGTGCTCTGCCTTAAAACTTTTGCAAAGTTGAAGCTCGACTTTCCCCCAATAAACTACCTTGCTAATGTGCTCAGAAAATCAGATGACTTATAAATTACAAAAATAGAAGTAAAAAATATACTCACCAGCCACACCAACAAAGGTGACAAACAGTATGTATTTCATGATCCTGACACAGCCTCAAGCCCACACTGGTGGAGTGGAAGCAGGAGCTGCTAGATATACATTCTCTGAAATGGCCTTATCTCTAGTCCAAGGTTTTCTCCAGACAGAAAGTACACAGGTGGAAAATTCGAAGATCCAAATGGGGGCATTAGCAGGCACTGGTAGAAAGTACAAATAACATATCAGTTAATCATAAACCTTTCCTAAGATAGCGTGCTATTTTAAATTATTTCAGAAGGCAGACTTCAATTTAAATATACATTCGAGCTTTGGAAAATGTGTAGTTGTTTGCCTGTCTCATTCTTACATGCAGCACCTCTTGAGAGCAACCCTCAAACCCCTCTGAGATCCCTCTGCGCTGATGGTGTCATTCCTGATAAAGCCTATTTTTACCAGAAGCTGAACATTGCAGGTAATGGAGTACAAGATACTGTGTGTTTATTTTGAAAACCAAACCAAACTAAACCAAACCAAACACCTCTCAGTGTTGTTATTTTAGCAAATCCCTTTTCTTGAGTAATGTGGAGGGGTGGGGTTATCATATAGAACATTATTTTCCCAAATAAAATTATTCAAAAGTAATTTCAGTAAGTGAGCAAAAAAACCTACTCTGTGCCCCTTTCCCCACCTCCCAAGCTGAATTGTTCAAATGTGGCGATTCTCACCATTATTTCTTTGAAAGCTCACCTAATCCTTATGATAGTATTGACCTAAGTACCCAACTGTGTTTTTTATTTAGCTTTGGAACGATCTATAGGGACTCATTTTTGTCACAGAACAATTTCAGTATGTGCTGGTTTTGGCTGCAGTAGTGTTAATTTTCTTCACAGAAGCTAGTATGGGGCCGTGTTTTGGATTTGTGCTGGAAACAGTGTTGTTGATAATACAGGGATGTTTTAGTTATTGCTGAGCAGGGTTTACACAGAGTCAAGTCTGCATGCTTGACTTCTGCTCCTCATACCACCCTGACAGTAAGCAGGCTGGGGGTGCACAAATATCCAGGAGGGGACAAAGGGACAGTCCATACCGTATGACATCATGCCCAGCAGCAGACTAGGGAGAAGGTTGGCTGCGGGGGCTGCTGCTGGGCATTAGTTGCTTGGTGATGAGCAATAGTTTTCATCTGCATCACTTGCCTTTCTTGGGTTTTCTCTCTCTCTTTGTAATTTTCCATTTCATTGCAAACTATTATCTTCATTATCATTACCACTACTGTTATTTTATTTCATTTATTACACTGTTCTTCTGTCAACCCACGAGTTCTCTCACTTTTGCCCTTCCAATTCTCTTCCCCCCCCCCCCCCCAACCTGCTCGGGGAGGGGAGTGAGTGAGCTGCTCTGTGGTGCTTTGTTGCCGGCTGGGGCTAAAGCACAACACACTATAACATTGATGTTTAGAGATGTCATGCTTGTGAACAGAACTAATGAGATCTTCTGAAATCCTTCTCTGAAAGAGCGATAATTTCTGTCACAATGCTGAATTTGCTAAAACTTATTGTGTTTGATGAATAACCATTTTCCAAGCAGCTGCTGGCTTCATCATGTTAGCTCCTGAAAGACAACCTCAAGTAACTATAAACAGAAGTCATATGCTTTGAGATGCTGAAATGGAATGAGAGACTAAATAGGAACAACCTTTCAGCTCCATTTCTTGATCAGTTTTTTGAGAGCCCTGGAGGACTGGTACACACAGTGGCACTGTCCAGCTGGCAATTTTTCTTCATGTTAAACGACAAGTCCAAGGCCAGGAACTCCCGAAGGAGCTGCATGACTTGTCTTGGGCTTTAAACTGGCATCAGAGCACAGTTTTCTTACAAACACATTTTATCCTTAGAAACAAATGAGGATTAGAAGATTCCTGTGGAAAACTGAAAGATCTGTAATAGTCTAAGCATGGCAAAAATTACTAAAGCTATCTAATCCCATCATAACTAAGCAGAGCAAGAACAATTCCCAATCTACAATAGTGTATAATTTTATGTCCCTGTGAATTTATGATTTCTTTGTCCAAAACATACATTGGCATGGAGATAGGCTGTCATCAGATTTTTTAAAACAATATTTTTCCCAAGATACAGCTCTATTAACCTGTTAGGCAACACCTGGGTTATGAAGGACAGCTTCCTTTTCCTTTTTTTTTCACAGGGTTTAATACTGGGTTTAGTATCCACCCAAATTTCAGGAAAATCCAGTAATTCAGCATCTCAGTTGAGAAGCTCGACCATACCACCTTTGTCTTTTAAAATCATTATCATTATCTTTATTTAAATCATTAAACTGTTTTTATCTCAACTCATGAGTTTTCTCACTTTTGCCCTTCCAATCCTCTTCCCCCCATCCTGCTCGAGGAGGAGAGTGAGTGAGCAGAATGATGAGAACGATGACTTCTTTGCGTTCAGCTTGAAATTGGAACACCCCCTCCCACTCCTCCTTCCTTTCTTTAAGACAATGAATCTCTACCTGAAACGTAAATACCCTCTTCTGCTCAGTGCTGCTGAGCATTCTACAGACTGGGGATACATCTCCAGCTGCAAACAAGTCTCTCCTTTAATGCAGTGATGCTGCAGCAGAATGCTGGTGTTTCCAGGGACACAGGAAGGAGGAGAAATGGTGAATGGAAGGCAGCTGTGCTAGATATTATCAATGGACAAGCAATGGCAGCTTACATTTCTAGAAATCCATGTTCCTAGTTCAAGTATTTCAGTCAGCTGTATCATTACTGGACTCAAATAAAGTAAATACATTTGTCCCAGGTGATGCAAGATCCTGGGAAAGGGAAACCTGGCGAGGCCATGAGCTAACAGAGATAAAGCTTCCCAGGGGCATGAAGTGGAGGAGTTTCTGAAGCTCGTCCTTGTACACATCACGTTGGTGGAGGGACCATTGATTCTCTCTTCCCAAGTCTCTCCTGCCCGGGAGGACCTGGTACATTCTCCAAAGCTTCTGCCACATTCTGCCTGTGAGTTCCCCAAACTGTCCTGCCATTGTACCTCAATCAGGAATGCCCTTTGCATTTTCCCATGCAGGTCAAGGGTTAACCTGGATGGTTCTCGCATATAGGTCTACAGGTCTTTCTGTTCACTGAGTGCTGAGTCCCAAGATGAAACCTAATTTTCACTGCTGTCCCGGCAGCCAATTTCCTACGGTTCTCCAGTGACTAGCAACTCCAGTTCTGAGTAACCAAAACTGCCAAGAGGCTTACCCAGGACAAATCACCAGCAATATGATCTGTGGAGGATTCCTGGATGGTGGGAAAGACTCATGACAGGTAAGCATTGATGTCTGCACAGAGCTCAGAGTCACACACTCCAAGGTCGCTCAGCCCGCACAGTATTTGTCAGAGCTTGGCAGAGTGCTTAGGCCTCCTCATATCCAGGTTTTCTGTTCTGACACAGTATCCTTCCAGCAGGGTTTTGATATAGGTGAACTAGGAGGTCCAGCCACATCTGCTGGGCACTGAGTTCAGTAGCAGTGAATTGTTGGGGGGTAGGGGAGGTCAGCAAATAAGGGGTGTTATCTTCCTGTGCTCCCATGTCAGGATTTGCTGCACTTCACTGTGCATTCCTTGGATTCTTTGTACCAAGTCAAAACCTCTTCCGATTACATCAGCTCATGCTTCTAAATTTTTCTCTCCAGGACGTCTTAAGTGTCTCAGCTGTATGCATTGGAAAACTCCAGGGAATCATGTCATGGGAAAATGAGTGTGCTCTGAAAGGTTATCCTGGTGTCTACACCAAGGTATGCAATTACATTGATTGAATCAAATCAATCATTGCAGCCTAGTGATATGTTGATGACTGCCTTGCTCCTTGGCTGCTACACTCCTGCCCTATCACTCCTCTTAAGAAGATGATAGCACAAATATAAGTCTTACTTAAAGAGCCTTACAGATATATGTATCCATACATACCACACCCAAGTGGGGTTCCCTGCAGCCTTACACCAGCTCCTCTTGAACCTTCCCTCCTGTTTTAGTTTAGGATTTCTGGGGTGGTCAAGGCCATGGGGCTGGCATAATTGTTGGAGCCTTTGGACAGAATGCTGTGATCTTTGGGCATCCATTTACTGACACATTTAACTCCACTTATCCTTTCTGCAGAGGCCATAAATCTAATGCCTTTCGATGGTTTCTTTAACTAATTCTAAAGCAGCTTGCTGTTCATTTCCCCATTCAAATTCATCATTTTTCCTTGTCACCTCATACCAAAGGGTTAACATTTATCCCAAACAGGGAATATGTTGCCTTCAGAAGTCAAATAGCCCAATGAATCTTTGAGCTTCTTTTTTATTTTGTGGTACAGCAAAATCTAAAATTTTTTCTCGGGCTTTAGGCAGTATTTCTCGATGCCCACAGTGCCACTGAATTCCTAGAAACGTCACTGTCTGAGATGGTCCTTGGAATTTATTTTTTATTTTTTTTCCCAGGGTTAAATTCCCAACCCTTCTGTTTCATGTGATTTACCACTAATTCAAGGACTTGTAACTCCTCCTCCTCATATCCTTGGATCAAAACATCATCTATATAGTGGCTTAATTGTGTGTAAGGGGGCAGCTGTATTTCATCTAAATGTTCAACTACAATTCTATGACAGATAGAGGGGCTATGCAACCATCCCTGTGGTCTTCTGCAATTGGGATGGTAAAAAATGCATTAGCCAAATCTATTACAACGTACCCAGTTTCTGGATGTTTATGAACTTTTTCTATTAAAGTGACAGTGTCTGGCATGGCTGCTGCAAGCGGTGGAGTATGTTTGTTTAGTTCTCTAAAATCCACCGTCGTTCTTCAGGATCCATCACGTTTCTTGACAGGCCATATTGGATTGTCCCAAGCTGTCGTGGTCGGCTTTAAAGCTCCTACATCTAATAAATCTCTAATTGTCTGTGATATCTCTTCATGTCCTCCTGGAATTCTATACTCCTCATTGTGACTAACTTAGTTGCAGCTGGGATCTGCACAGGAGGCCTTTTTACTTCGATGGCTATAGTAGGTCTGGCACTAATACAGGGTTTAACTCCAAATTGATATTGACCATCAGAAAGATTTAAAGTTAGACTTTTTAGAATCTCCATACCTTTTATATGTCCCGGAACAGGAACAATCATGACTGAATATAATAATTTTGGGATGTTTCTTATTTTCATCTCTATTTGTGTTTGTACAGCTTTAATTTGTTTTCCTCCCAACCCAGTAATACCTACAGGTTGTCATCTATACTTCTTGGGATTCCAGTATATTAAGGAGGCCTCTGCTCCAGTGTCAATCAGGACTCTTACAGTTTGCAGGGACTGCTTGTTCTTAAAAAAAAAAAAAAAACAAAACCAAAACTTAAGCTCCACATGGGGTCATCAGTCCTTCTGCACCCACGGCCCTGGTGCTTGGCCATTAATTCATTTGTACTGATCATCATATTGATTCACTTCCCTTGCCTCATGCAAAGGGTGCAAGTCAGAAAATGGTGTCTGATTGTCTTTCAACCCCGGAAGTGCTGATCAACTTACGGGGGGGGGGGGGGGGGGAGCGTACTCCGTGGGCAGATGTAGGGTCCTGTTGAGGTTCGAGAAAGGGTGCCGTAGGCTGAGTTGTCCCTGAATTCCTAGTTTTAGAACTCTGCACTCTCTTGATAGGTTTATTCAGCCCTCTCTGTGTATATATTCAGTGAAGCTCATTAGTTGGAACACCATGGATTTTTTTTTTTTTTTTTTTTTTTTGAGACATGCTGTCTTTTAACAAAGCCATAAACTTTTCCTTATGAGAAATCCTATTTTCATTGTCTTTAGGGCTGTCTCGAGTATCTCGATTCCCTGCACTCCTTCGGGGGTCCCACTCCCCAAGGTCACCCAGCTACTTTATTTTTCTATCGCATCACAAAGGGAATTTCCTATCTCAGTAATCACAAGAGTCATGATAACATTTTTACAGTAGTACTGCATCTCACACACTCACACACACTCTCATATTAAACAGATTGATCTTATGTTACCACACAAGGAGCTCCCTTACACCATTCACACAAACAACACAGAATTACACTTATAACCACAAGTACCTCTAGGACAATTATGACAAATGACAAATCCAGATTTAACACCATACATACGATATACAAGCTCCAAGTCTCAGAGTCAGTATCGGTGCCAAAGGTCAAAGTACAAAACGAATCCAGACCTCTTCTTTTACTGTACATATATTGTGCTACTCGCACTGTGGCTTTCTCTGCCACTGTCTGACAAGTATCCAGCTTATCAGCAAGTAACTTATCCCACCACTACAACATCACTATTTGACTCCGTAAATCACATATCTGTCACTCCATCTGGGAGCGCTCTAACAACAGCCTCTCTTTACTCTGTTGTTGTTTTCTATATGCAATTAAAAAAATACATTGCTTGAATCTGTAGTTTTTTTCATTTTCCAATAGGTATCCTTTTCCTATAATTTAAAACATCTAATAGTTCGGCTTCTTTCAGCCATCTCTCCCATTGTTTGCACGGTCCTCTGATCTGAGCCCACTCCTGAGCCAGTTAACTAGGGAAGATTTTTTCCAATCGGGAGTATCTGGTGGACTTGACAAATTACCTTTGAACTTAAATAATGGCATTTTTGTCGGATCCCACTTCTGACACCAATTTATGTTCTGCTGATTAAGGATACCACTTAAACTCAGACACCAGAGTGAAAAGAGCAGGCGTATTTTACTAGTGATAACAGTGTAACACAGAAAACATGCAGTAAAAAAAAGCAGAATAGTGCACTTAAAGCAGCAAACAGCAAAAACAGAGTAATGCATCAAAACATTACTACACGAGAGAGAGAATGGAGATTATGAAAAATACATCACCACTTGCATACATTATCATCATCCAGATCCGCAGTCGCTAGGGAGCCCCGGTCACAGCAAGGATTTGGAGAGCCTGTCCCAACAAGTGAGAAATCCTACGCGGTGCGTCCACCCGTAGGTGAGGCTTCCAAAGTCGCTGCAGACAGGCCCAGCCTTATATACCAGAGATCGACAGGCCAGAATAGCTGGCACCTTTGTTTTGAGCGGAAAATTTCTGGTTTCATCCTCCTGTTGGATTCCATCCAAAGCCTGGCCAGGGCTCAGGGGGGTGAAACCAAGGGAGTTTAAGGCCAGATACTTGGGTTCTCAGCCTTGAACAAGGCTAAACAAGGGAAGTTGGATACATTCTCTCATCACTACTGATTCTATTTTGTCTAAGCTGCCTCTTTCACTAGCGAGTTTACAGACTTTGTTAATGATTACATACTAAGTTAGCAGCTTCATCTTGGGGCCTGTTGTTCAGGCTTCAGTACTTCAAAGCTTTAGCACTTTTTACATCAGCATAAGTGCATTGTTATAACTTAATATAATACTTACTAGCACAATGGCTATCAGTTATAAAATATACAGGATTCATCTATAGGTCAACTCTGGCTTGGGCTAGTTGTCCAAGCCTTAGCACTTCATTGCCTTGCTCCTTGGCCGCTACCCTCCTGCCCTATCACTCCTCTTAAGAAGATGATAGCACAAATATAAGTCTTACTTAAAGAGCCATACAGATATATGTATCCATACATACCACACCCAAGTGGGGTTCCCTGCAGCCTTACACCAGCTCCTCTTGAACCTTTCCATCCTGTTTTGGTTTAGGTGTGCATGCTAGGAGCAGTGCTCTAGAGCTGCTGGGCTAGGAGGCAAGTGCACAACCACCTAGGAAGTCTTATAAGCCAGGCACCTCCTTTTCTTTACTCCTGCCCTTCTTACTCGGAAAGGGAGGAGAGGGAGCAGGTTCCTAGGAGAAGATTCCTACAGCAGTGGAGCGGAGTCCTGGTTTGCTCCTGCCAATGGTGAAGTTATCATTTCACTGGTACTGTGACAGTTCTGATGGTGTCATTTGAGCTATGGTGTTAAGTCAAACAGTAATCAGAGCCCATGGGCACAGAGCAATCGGGCCATGGGCAAAAACTGTGACCATCAGATTTCCCCTTCACATCCTTGGGAACATCTGAGATGGGTGGACTGGGTCTACCAGGATCTAGCAGTTAACACAGACTAGTTGCTAGAAAAAGGAAAACAATAGCAAGAAGGTGGAGAAAAGGCCTGTGACCTCACAGCAGCGTAAAGCATGGAAGAAGAATGGTTAAGAAAGGAAGGATGGGGAGTGGAAGGGATGGGAGGAGCAGGGCTAGCTGAATCTTTATGTTTCTTCTGCTGCTGTTCTTATTTTTTTTTAAGTGTTCTCTGGAAGAAGGAAAGTTATGCATTCTTTCAGAGTGGCTGACTCAGGAACTAGGGAGGAGTCCTGGAGGACCATGGGCCAGAGGCACTGGGGGAATAACAGAGTAAGGAGAGACCATGGTACTGGGAAGAAGGGTAGGAAACTCATGAGAAGAACAGTTGTCCCACATGGAGCCAGAAGTGAATACACGGCTTCAGCCTTTGAGGTGGGAAATAGACTGTCCCAGGAATCTTCAGAAATGGCTGGACAGGAAAGGAAAGGAAAGGAAAGGAAAGGAAAGGAAAGGAAAGGAAAGGAAAGGAAAGGAAAGGAAAGGAAAGGAAAGGAAAGGAAAGGAAAGGAAAGGAAAGGAAAGGAAAGGAAAGGAAAGGAAAGGAAAGGAAAGGAAAGGAAAGGAAAGGAAAGGAAAGGAAAGGAAAGGAAAGGAAAGGAAAGGAAAGGAAAGGAAAGGAAAGGAAAGGAAAGGAAAGGAAAGGCCCTGCAATGACATAGCAGACGTGGGACATTGGATTTTAAAGTATTTACTTAATCCACCTCATCCAGCACGTGATCTGTACAGAGCAGCCAGGAAAACCTCTCCTGAAGGGTCTGTGTACCCCAAGTCTGTCCACTACTGGGCAATTTTAACATCTCCAAAACTAGAAACTCCTTCTGCTGTGAGAATACAGGATGGAGAGTTCGGAACAGAAAAATGAGACCAGAGGGGGACTGGAAAAAGTGTAAAAGTTGGTGAGGTAGAAAGTCAAGTCATCTGAAAAAGCTGGAGGAGTTTAGAGGTGGCAGTCAGTGAGGACGGTGCAGTGAAATAGAATGGATGAGGAAGACGAACTTGCACCAGACAAGCAGACACAGCTGGATTAGAAATGGAATTAGAATGGACTGGTTGGGGATGATAGGTGTTAAAGGAGCAGCACAGGTCTGACTGAGCAAGAGTTCTGGGATGACAAGCCTGAGGAAGAAGGATCTTTCTGACTGCAAACAGGTGTCCCTAGAGAAACTTTCTGTACCAGTGTAGGCCACGGAAAGAAACTGGCTTGAGATGCCTTAAATCTGCTAAGACTAAAGACCCATCTGATGATGATTGATGGTAATCAGGATTAGTGTGGCCAGCAGGGCCAGGGAAGTGATCTTGCCCCTGTACTTGGCGCTGGTGAGGCCGTACCTTGAATACTGTGTTCAGTTTTGGGCCCCTCACTACAAAAAGGACATAGAGTTACTTGAACATGTCCAGAGAAGGGCTACAAAGCTGGTCAAGGGTCTGGAACACATGTCCTATGAGGAGCAGCTGAGGGAACTGGGGTTGTTCAGTCTGGAGAAGACGAGGCTGAGGGGAGACCTTATCATCCTCTACAACTACCTGAAAGGAGGCTGCAGAGAGCTGGGTTTGAGCCTCTTTAGCCTAGTAGAAAGCGACAGGACAAGAGGGAATGGCCTCAGGTTGCACCAGGGAAAGTTCAGACTAGATATTAGGAAGTATTTCTTTACAGAAGGGGTTGTTAGGCGTTGGAATGGGCTGCCCAGGGCAGTGGTGGAGTCCCCATCCCTGGAGGTGTTCAAGAGTAGGGTCAATTTAGAGCTTAAGAATATGCTTTGGGTGGGAACTGTGCTAGGCAAACGGTTGGACTAGATGATCTCCAGGGTCCTTTCCAGCCTAGATGATTCTGTGATTCTGTGACCATTGACCTGGACACAGTCCTAGTCCTAGCCTTCAGTACTAAGCCTATATGTAGCTCTGAAAATGCCTTCCTTGTGTTGCAACGGTCATTTTTCTCTATCATTCTGGACTGGAAAGCCAATTTTTGCTGCTTGATGCTCTGTTTCATGACATTAGTTTCCAGATCCAGCACAAACCTCTGCTAAGTGAGTTCTTATTGTTTCCAAGTTTTGTTAAACACTCTTCAGTATGAAATTTTTCCTCGTTCCTCTGGTTCTCTTCCATGTAGGCAGTGTACCTCAGTATCACATCTCATCTACAGTCTATTTTTCCCTCAAGAAAGAGACCTCACTGCTTTCCCTGAGGCTCACTGGTAGGCTGGGCTGAATCTGGTAGCCTGACATAGCTCCATGCTCATGATCACTGGGTAACAAAGCTGAGAATGCATTCCCAGTAGACACACATGTATACAATGCATATTTATATGCATACACAGATCAATGCAGACAGATGCACCCACCACTCACACAAACAGAAACAACACCGATGGCCTTATCCTGTTTCTCTCTCTAGCTGAATTGGACGAAGGTTCAATAGTGGGAAATATATGTATGCATATGTACAGTGTGCATCCTTTCCGTAGCTGTGCTTAGACACTGAGTATGCCCAATAGGTGCCCCTGGATCCCAGTCAGCACTTTTGCCAGCACCTGGGCCTATGAGCTCCCAAGTTCTGCAGCCCCACTCCAATTGTGCAACGCATGTATGCACGCACACCCCCCACACACACCACTCCCCTCTCCAATAGGTGTCTGGGACTCTTCTGCTCCCTCTGGTTGCTACCTCACACTGGCCTTGCCATTAGAGACACACACATCACACATCTGGAACCCAGGTCACTTCGCTTACTTGCCAGCTAGTCTGGCTTCATTTTCTCTGGTGATCACACATACCCACCCACCTTCCCTTGCCGCAGCTGCTGGCATGACAAACACAGGGCCACTCTTACCTGTGCCCCTACTCCAGTTTCCGGCGTTTAATTTCATTCACTCTGGTCTCTCTGGTTGCTGGTATCTATGTTCTGACTCCAGTTCTCAGCACTTAGACCTCCATACAAAAAGCACATGCACACAGCATAGACAGACCTGGGAGAAATACTTAGAAATGGAATTTAATAAGACATGGATACACTGAGCTAAGCAGGTACAATGCATAGGTAGACAAACATTCTCACCATCAATTTGTTTCCATGTGACTCGTCCCTTTTAGAACTTTATTCCTCTATTTTCCTACATCTATTCTTCCTCAAGTAGTTCAGGTTCTGATTTGGGAAGTTCGACCATACCTGCCTTTGTATTTGTACTTTTTTGTTTTCTCTTGTTTCTTCTTTAATCTTAAGAGAAAATAGACTGAAAGACAGAAGTTTTGAACAGAAAAACAAATCTAGCTACTCTTCAGAAGGCAGCAACATGTTAGGCAATTCCTGAGAGACACGCTAGAGGTCCCAAGTTGCATCTTCCAGGTACTTCCTGTTTTCAGAGAGTCTGCAGTCATTTTTTTTGTTTCCTGAGACAGAAAAAGTTACTCTGAATAAAAATCTTCATCCTGGAATGAGTAGTAAGTCCTAATGCATGTGACTAGTGAAGAATGTGCAGCCCGGCTGCACTGAAATTATTTCACCTCGTCTCAGAGTTCTTACACAGCATAATCTTAGAATTAATTGCCACGTTCTCCATTGCCTGTTTCATTCCCCATCAAGTCTCTGAAATAGTTTCTCCCTCCAGAACTTGAGGTCTAACTACCACTGGAAGGAAAGGTTCTCAACAGCTCCAGCATGACAGGCAATAACCAAAATAAAAACCCTGTAGTGTCTCCATGTCCAAGACAAAAAGGGGTAATTTTAGGACATTCATCAAAGCAGCAGTGTCTCATGGAACTGTCTCAACATGGCCCAGAGAGGTGTCTCAAGATGTCCCATCCTAGCAGTAACATGAAAGAGCAATAAATTCAGACGGAGAACAAGAAAAACTAAGACAAGATTTCCGTGAAAGATAAAAAAGAATAAATTGTGGGGAGTAAATGCTAAAAATATGCATCAAAGGATAATCTGTGTCAAAACCATAAAAGAATATAAAGGCATATTAAATTTGGACAAGCTCATTTGCTAACTGCTGTATTGACTTTGAAAGCAGCACAAAAATTCAGAGAAAAATGTAAAAGATATGGAAGGTAATTTAAAAAATACTCTGTATTGTCTACAACTCTTCACAAGTCACTGAAACTGTAATACATGCAGCACAGGGCTCAGCCTTGCTGGAGCATGGGTAAGAAATAATTTCTCCTGAGAAAACCTGCAGTGGGAAGAACTAGAAGGGACTGAACAGGAGCCATGGTCAAAAACCTACTTCTCATATGCTAAGTGTCCATATCACTGGAGATCATGCAAAACTTTTATACATCATATAGAATATATCTTCTTTCCTGTCTGTGAAGAAACTATAGCTTCTCAGGTAATTTCTGTTAACTTCTTAAGCAGAGATTTTGCTTTCAGAAAAAAAAAAAAAAAAAAAAAAAAAAAAAAAAGGCTGTCAGACATACCTTGCTTTTTGTAATTAGGAAGTGAATTGGAGCTCTCAGGAAGATTAAATTGCAGAGAATATGCTTCCCTGACTGGAAAACTGAAGAAATTAAGATGTGAATAAACATGATTTTTTGTGCCTCCCCTCTCATCTTTGCTTCTAATGTAAGTGCTGAGTTGTGAGGTATCATCTTTGAGGTATTAAGAACTTCTCTCCAGAATGAAACGATACATGTTTACATTTACTGGAATAAACCCTTCTGGAAAGATGGACCAAGTTATATCCACAGGTGTAAATAAGTCAAAAAATTATTTGTGAGGCCAATATTCCCAGGTTCATGGCTGACAAATCCAATACCCAGACATGCATGATGATGGAATGAGAGACAGTACAATATTCAATCAGCAACTTACTGGTCTGCAAGCAGTCTCACTTTTTGGTCAGGAGCTCAGAACACTGCCTGTTTTGTGGAAAAGATAAAGCAAAACTTAGAGCCACATGAATACTTAGTTTTCTTTTTAATGGCTCACCAAATGAGGTATCAAAGGTGGTCTGTCCCTTCTCTCTTCTCTGCTGAACCTTGATGAAAAAATCAGAACAAGGGGAGGGGCATCAGTGTCTCTCTAGCCTCTTCTCTCCTAACTCACAGTGAGCAGTAACATGCTGTTCTTGGACAGATGAAAGGCCATGCTGACTGTTTTGCTTGCTCTTTTACCTGGTGAGAGACAACAGATCCATCAGCAGCATGGCTCTCATCCAGGCCATGCAGTGCTAGTGTGAGGTAAAGGACACTTTCTGACCATCATCTGTACTTCTCTTCCTCCATTTCTCTTTCTCATTCATGCAGGTGCTGGGGTCGGACACCTCATCACACAGTGGCCAGAAGAAACCCTGAAGAGAGCTGGAGAGACTGTGGAACTCTCCTGCTACCAGAACTATACCACACTTGCCTTTATGTATTGGTACCAACAGCATCCAAGAAATGGCCTGAAGTTAGTAGCAAGTATTAGTACATGGATGAAGAACTCTTATGAAGAAGGTTACAGTGAGGCCAAGTTTGAGATAAGCAGAGACAATAATGATCACTCTGTTATGACAATCAAGAATGTGACATCCAAGGATGCAGCCATATATTTCTGTGCTGCGAGTGATCACACGGTACAGGGAGGGGGTTGAGCACTAAGATAAAATCCCCGCCTTGCCTGAGTGAGAGATGGAGTCTCTGAAAAATGTGAGAGAGGAGTGGAAGAAGAGCAGAAGAAAGACAAGGAAGAAGTGGAGGAACACAGCCAGGAGGTTTTGGAGGGAAGAGGGACAGACAAAGCAGTGCAGCAGCATCTAGCTTCAAAGACAAAAAGCCTTCACACATACAAATAAGAATTGAGGAACTGCTAGTGTGGTTAGTGAAAGGCAGAAGATACTTCTTAAGATTGGTGCTACCGAAGCACAGCCACGTTCTGAGCCATGAGTTCTCCACAGATCCCACCATAGCACCAAGGAAAGAGTACAAAGCAGAAGGAGAATTCAAGGTTCTTTCACACACTGATGATCCACCAAAAGACAGAGGAGCCCAATGAGATTGGTGTGGGAGAAGACCCCACCCTCTGATTATGGACATAGGAAGGTGGCACCAGTACCGGTGGGAGGAAACATACCCAGGGGTCAGGCATATATGCCATTGTGGAAAGGACAGTCCCTTGGTGGGTTTACAAGCAACAGTGTGCCCTGCAGTACTTTTATTCACCTGTCCCACACACTGCTTAACTGTGGGACCCCTCTCTTCCTTACCAGGGAAATGCACACAGTTCTGAGCCAGACCAAGACATCTCTTCATGACCAAACCTCATGGGCAGAGAAAGGAAACCACAAAAAGCTGCTGTCACCTGGTGCTCCCCTTGTGAATTGCTTTTCTGTGATGCACCTGGGAAAAGTGAGGGCAGGGTATTATTAGGTCTCCCCCACGTGCCATTGCCTGTCTGTGCTCCTGTCTTTTATAGCATAACCTAGGACTTACCTTTTCTTCAAAGAAAGGAAAATAGCACATAAAAGAGCAAAAGGTATCTTTAAGAAAGTATGGCTACACACTTCTGGTGTTAGGTCATGTCTTTGACAGTCCTCATACGGTTGAGCACAGACTGATTGTCCCATATGCTCATGTGGAAGATATAGCGTATGAAGTACCTAACTATCACACGTAGCAAATGTACTATGCTGCTGACTGATGTGGCAAAGCCGGATGTGCTCCCACAGAGCGCTCATCTGACCCTCAGAACACAGATCCATGATCTACTCACTGGTCATATCAGGCTACAGACATACAGCAGGGAAGCACTGGGAAAGCATAGTCTCTCACAAAACAGAGACACACTGAGTTCCTTATTCTCTTCAGACTCTGATCTTCTGATATAGAGATCATCTTTGCACAGGTACCAAATACATTCACTCTGTTGCTGTCTGGAATTATTAGTGGTGATCCAAATGCCCTTTGAAAGCTCTAGGAAAAGTAGTTTATGCTGGAATCATTAAGGAATATAAACACTATGGTGGTAACTGTGGGAGTGACTGTTGGGTGAGTTTTTTAGATATTTTTTTATACTTTTTAAATTAATTGCCAGTTCCTGAAAATCATAATGTTACAGTCCTAGCTCAGAGCTCTTGCATAAACACTGAAAACCAGCTTTATCAGCTCTGGGAACATAACAGAGGAAGGATACTTTTCTATTTGTCAACTCTTGAGCATTTTTAGTTTAGGGCGGCAAATGCAATTTTAAGGCCCTGTGAAAACAAATGTATTAGTCTTCAAGGTTCAGCAGATTAAGGAGCTGGCTATCAGCTGGTCACAGCTGTGCAATTTCCATGTAGTAGTAGAAAGCCACAGAGATCTCTAGCGCTTATTGCCATCTTGAAGTTCTGCAGCCACAGCTCCTTATTCCAGTACATTTTTTTCCCATACAGTACTTCTTTTGCCAGCTTGAAGTGGAACTGCACAAAAAGCAGCTCTTCTAAGAAATTTTGCATGAAGTAGTTACTCTCCTCCTTGTTGCACTCCCTGTTCTCATATTTATTCTCCTTTGTCTCCTGCTGTAGAAGGTGGCAGGGGAGCTATAGCTACAGAAACCATAGTCAAAGGTACTTGTTTTAGATGTTCAGTGGTGACATCTCAGGCACATTTGTGTAAACATAATGAACAGCAGTTTCTCAATAATAGCCTAATTGCAGTGTAGAGATTATGCTGGCTACTCAAAAGATAAGATTATGGAAGGAAAGTGTGTGTAAAGTCACATCTTTATGCAGGTTATGATGCCATGCCATGTGATGCAGTCATCCCGCAACTACTCGGAGTGTTTTGCAGAATCATAGAACCACAGAATCCCAGAATGGTTGAGGTTGGAAGAAGCCTCTAAAGGTCCTCTTGTCTGAAACTCCTGCTCAAGCAGGGCCACCTAAATCCAGTGGCCCAGGACTGTTTCTAGACAGCTTTTGAACATTTCTAACATGGAGACTCCACAACCTCCCTAGGCAACTATGGTGTTTTGACTTTGGCTAAATGCCAGGTATCCACCAAGTCGCTCTATCACTTCCCCCCCCTTTCCCCTTGTTTTCTCAACAGGGCAAAGAGGGGAAAGAAAATAAGATAGACCCACCCTTGTGGGTAAAGCAAATGCTGTTTTAATATAAGCAAAGCGAAGAAAAGTTCTGCGTGCAGAAGCAAAAAAAAAAAAAAAAAGAAAACAGATTTATTCTCTACTTCCCATTAACAGGCGATGTTGGGCCTTCTCAGGAAACAGGGCTCCAATATGCATAGTGGTTGCCTTGGAGGACCAAGGGTGACCCCACCCCCTTCCTTCTTTCTCCCAGCTTTATACTGAGCAGATGTCATATGGTATGGAATATCCCTTTGTCAGTTCGGGTCAGGTGTCCTAGTTGTGTCCCCTCCCAAGATCTTGCCCAGCCCTTCCCACTGCAGGGTTGGGGGGAAATGTCGGAAAGAGCCTTGGTGTTGTGCAAGTACTGCTCAGCAGTAGCCACAACACCAGGGTGCTATAAACACCCTGCCAGCTCCCAACATAAAACACAGCACCGTGAGGACTGCTATAAGGGAAAACCAATTCCAGCTCAGCCAGACCCAGTACAGTCTCCACCCCTTATTCCATGCTATTTACATCATGCCCAGGTCCCACATTCATTTATCCATTCCATAAGCTTTTTTCACTCCTTCAGATGTTCAGTGACTTGGCTCCCATCTGTCAAGATCGATGTTCAGGACAGAAGTATGTTTGACTGTTGGACTCCAGCACCGGCTAGGTTTGGGTCATCATTGCACGTATCTGGTTCACTGTTCATCATTCCTACTTCCTCCATCACTTCCTGCAACATACAACTCATCCCACAGATGACTTTTCCCCCAAGGTTAAATGTCCTTGAGGCACACACTGAGTAGTCCCATCCTCCCGCATTACCCACCAAGTACATCCAGGTCCCTGAGCAAAGACAACCCCACGAGTGGACTTGCATTTTCCCAAGGGAGGAGCAATCCACACTGCCTTCCCCAGCCATTTCCCTGTGTGTACTACAGGGACCTTATCTCCTCCCACAGTATGAAGGGGGTTTGTTTGGGCAGGACCAGGATGGTTAACAGATCCTCTGGTGTTCATTAGCCAAGTGGCTTCTGCTAAATTTATACCCCAGTGCTTCCATCCCCCATTGTCCAATGCTCTCAACATAGTCTTCAACAGTCCATTATATCTTTCAGTCTTTCCAGTCGCTTGGGGGTAGTAAGGGATGTGATGCACACACTAAATGCCATGTTTCTTTGCCCAGGAGTTTATAAGATTATTTCAAAAATGGGTCCTGTTGTCTGATTTGATTCTTTCAAGAGTACCATGTTACCATCAGATTTGCCTTTCAAGATCTAAGATGGTATTTTGGGCAGTGGCATGATTTACAGGGTACGTTTCAAGCCAACCGGTAGTTGCTTCTACCATGGTGAGTATGTAGCGTTTGCCTTGGCGTGTTCATGGCAGTGGTCCAATATAATCAATTTGCCAGGCCTCACCATATTGAAAACTCAGCCATCGCCCTCTGTTTCCGGGACACTTTACTCGTGTGGCTCGCTTGATTGCAGCACATGTTTCACCTTCATGAGTGACCTGTGAGATGGCCTCCATGGTCAGGTCCACCTCTCGATAACGAGCCCATCTGTATTTTGCATCTCTCCCGAGATGCCCTGATGTTTCATGGGCCCATCGATCTACAAACAGCTCACACTTGCGCTCCCAGTCCAGGTCCAGAGGAGCTACTTCAATTTTAGCAGCTTTGTCTGCTTGCTCATTGTTTTGATGGTCTTCAATGGCATGCCTTTTGGGGACATGATCATCTGCATGACATACCTTTAGAGCCACGTTTTCCACTTGGGCAGCGATGTCCTGCCACAGTGCAGCAGCCCAGATGGGTTTACCTCTGTGCTGCCAATTGGTCTTCTTCCATTCCTGTAGCCACCCCCACAGGGCGTTAGCCACCATCCAGGAGTCAGAGATATAGTACTGGCCACTTTTCCCGTTCAGCAATCTTTAAGGCTAGTTGGATTGCTTTTACTTCTGCAAACTGACTTAACTTGCCTTCTCCTTCAGTGGCCTCAACGACTTGTCTTATGGGACTCCACACAGCAGCTTTCCACTTCCGATGGCTTCCTACCACATGACAGGATCCATCAGTAAACAGAGCATAATGCCTTTCATCTTCTGGTAACTCATTATATGGCAGTGCCTCTTGGGCACAAGCCACCTCCTCAGGCAACGCTCCAAGATCTCTACCTTCTGGCCAGTCCATGATCTCTTCCAGGATCCCTGGATGGTTGGGTTTGCCCAGTCAAGCCTATTGTGTGATTAACTCTACCCATTTACTCCAGGTAGCACTGGTTGCATGGTGTGTGGAAGGGATGTTTCCTTTGAACATCCAATGTAATACAGGCAACCGTGGTGCCAAAAGGACCTGTGCTTCTGTACCAACAACTTCTGAAGCTCAAATCCCCTCATATGCTGCCAGTATCTCCTTTTCAGTTGGAGTGTAGTGGGCTTCTGATCCTTGATATCCCCGGCTTCAGAATCCTAATGGTCGACCCTGAGTTTCACCTGGTATATTCTGCCAGAGGCTCCATGTGAGGCCATGCTCCCCAGTTGATGTGTAAAGTATGTTTTGCACAGTTGGTCCTGTCCAAACAGGCCTAAGAGCTACCACCTGAGCTATCTCCTGTTTGATGTGCTCAAAGGCTTGTTGTTGCTCAGGACCGCACTCAAAATTGTTCTTCTTTTGGGTCACTTGATAGAGGGGGCTCACAAGCTGACTGTAACCTGGAATATGCATCCTCCAAAATCCCACAAGTCCTAGGAAAGCTTGTGTTTCCTTCTTGTTGGTCGGTGGAGACATAGTTGCTATCTTGTTGACAACATCCAACGGCACATGACAGTGTCCATCTTGCCATTTTATTCCCAAGAACTGAATCTCTTGTGCTGGTCCCTAGACCTTGCTTTTCTTTATGGCAAACCCAGCTCTCAGAAGAATCTCAATTACTCTTTGTCCTTTCTTGAACACTTCTTCTGCCTCACTGCCCCACACAATGATGTCATCAATGTATTGTAGATGTTCAGGGGCATCACCCTTTTCCAGTGCAGTTTGAATTAGTCCATGACAAATAGTGGGGCTGTGCTTCCACCCCTGGGGCAGTTGATTCCAGGTATACTGGACACCCCTCCACGTGAAAGCAAACTGTGGCCTGCACTCTTCTGCCAAAGGAATTGAAAAGAATGCATTGGCAATGTCGATTGTGGCATACCACTTGGCTGCCTTTGACTCCACTTCATATTGGAGCTCTTAACATATCTGGTACAGCAGCACTCAGTTATGGCATCACTTCGTTCAGGCCACAATAATCTACTGTTAACCTCCACCCTCCATCAGACTTTTGCACCGGCCATATGGGGCTATTAAAAAGTGAATGTGTTTTACTGATGACACCTTGGCTCTCCAGTTGATGAATCAGTTCTTGGATGGAAGCCAGAGAGTCTCAGTTTGTATGATACTGCCATCAATGCACAGTCTTCATAGCAATTGGCACCCGTTGTTCTTCAACTTGCAACAGTCCCACAACAAAAGGATCTTCTTAGAGGCCAGGCAGATTAGAAAACTGTTTTACCTTCTCTGTGTTCACACTGGCCACACCAAAAGCCCATTGGTATCCTTCTGGGTCTTTCAAGTATTCCCTCTTGAGATAGTCAATGCCCAAGATATAAGGGGCTTCTGTGCCAGTTATAATGGGATGTTTTTCCCACTTGTCCCTGGTCAAGCTGAACTTGGCCTCCAGTACTGATAGTTCTTGACATTCCTCTGTCACTCTTGAGATCCAGATAGGTTCTGCCGCTCTATAACTTGATGGCATTAATGTACACTGTGCCCTGTTGTCGATTAAAGCCTGGTACGTCTGTGGATTTGATGTGCCAGGCCATCGAATCCACACTGTCCAATACACCCGATCATCCCCTTCCTCCTCCTGGCTGGAAGCAGAGGCCCTCTATTCCCATTCTTGGTCGGAGTATTCACTGTCTGACCCTTGCCATGCCAGGCCGGATGTTCCTTCATCAGGGTCAAGGGAAATGATCTCACTCTTCCTGTATCTGGGACATCACTGGTTACTTTCTTGTGGTTTTCACCAGCTACATTAACAACCTTCTTGCATGTCTTTTTCTTAACAGGGGTCTTTCCTTGCAATTCATGTACACGAGCTTCCAGCTTAAAGGTGGGTTGACATCCCACTTTCTCATGTCCTCCCCCTGGTTGTGCAGGAAGAACCAAAGTTCACCATGTGTCATGCGCATGGGTTTCCCTTTCCCCCTGACTGGGACAGAAGAGAACTGAGTTCTTGGGGAGCTCCTAACCTCCAGGGCACTCACCCGTAGAGATGAAGAGGTACCAAGACTATCTTCAAAGTTCTGAAGCCAGGAAGAGACTGCCTCCACAGTTGGCATGTTGTGATAAGGTAATAGCTGTCTTTTTCTACCTGCCAAGCCACAGAAATGCGACGTTCAGATCACAGCTAACCCTTGCAGGAGGTTAAAACCTTTGCTGGAACAAAAGCACGAACGCCAGTATGGTGGTTGCTGTTTGCTCAATTTATTAACTGCGCAATTGCTTTATATACGCCTTTCTGTACCTCGCAAGATCTTTAGTTCGCCGTTCTTTCCGTACATCATGAGATCTTTCATGCACCTCTATTCTCCCCGTACATCACGAGATCTTCCAAGCGCCTCTCCCTACACTTCCCCCTCCCCATGCTTTATCAACCATGTGTCAGAGGTTGTATAAGGCTGATGCCTCCTAGATCTCCCCTTTCTCTGTTTTGTAGCGGCAGCTGTAAGACTTGTTTGAGAGCTGTATCAATCAAGGGTTAGACAAACTTCAAAAACATAGCGTACTTGGAATAGTTCCACAGAAGGCTAAAACAATACAGCAGTTATAATTACTAGTTAAAAGGTAAGCTAATTTCACTACTTATAATTAAGGGATATGACTAAATACCACAAAAATAAACAGTAAGGAAAATACGGAGTAGCACACTTAATTTAGGAGTACTAATATTCAGATCTGCAATTGCTAGGGAACCCAGGATGCAGCGAGAATTTAGAGTGCCCTTTCTCATAAACCGGAAATCCTACGCGATGCGTCCATCCGTAGGTGAGGCATCCAACGTCGCTGCAAGCAGGTCCAGCCTCTGAATCAACAGGCCAAAATAACTGGCACTT
The DNA here is from genome assembly GCF_965140245.1 of Athene noctua. Lineage (NCBI taxonomy): Eukaryota > Metazoa > Chordata > Aves > Strigiformes > Strigidae > Athene > Athene noctua. Next base: position 16,987 of record NW_027437562.1, on the reverse strand, counting down.
TTCTTTGAGCGGAAACATCTGATTTCATCATCCTGTTGGGTTCCACCCAGAGCCTGGCCAGCACTCCAGGGGGAAAACCAAGGGAGTTTCTAATAAGGTTAAACACTTTGAGTTCTTAATTCTTAATATTACTAAACAAAGAAAGCTGAATACACACAGTCTTATAGCATTCCATCCTTATTAATAACTACATTCCATCTAAACTACATCTTTCACTATTGACTAGTAAGCCTAGATATTTCATTAAGGAGTTGCAATTACTGTTAGCATTTTCTCTTAAAAGAGTTGGCAACTGTAGTGTGGTTTGTTCTGTTGCAGTAGCAAACATTACCCAGACATTCTGCTTAAATGATCAGTCGAAGAGATTGCAAACAGTTGGTACAGGGGCATCCACAGCACCCACAGCTGGATCCTGAGTACTGGCTGCCTCTCACGCCTCAGGTATGGTTACACACACCTTGCCAGTAGTCACCAGGGACTGTGACCTGTGAACACACAAGCATAACCTCTTCCCCAGGTTATTAAAGAAAATGGTTCTATTTGTACCACATCCCTCCACCATCTAGTAATTTGACCTTGCCAAATGGCTGTGGTGTTGCCGCTAGAATTAATATTTTGGGCAGTGGCGTTGACCTGTGAAAAGGTCATCTTTGCCCAACTATCGTTTGATACCAGCTCAATAAACTCTTATGGGTTAAAGTATGGAACTCTTAATAGACGTGTTTGGAACGGATCAGATGGCATTGCCATAGATAGACAAAAGGGTTCTTTTCCCATCTCATTTGCTATAGTTACTGTTGCCTAATGATGCTTAACGACCTGGCTCAGGGAAAAACAACATGGTGACCAACCCCAGGCCGCTCGGTCCATCTGCACACAGACATCAATGTGATGGATGGCAAATGGCATTTATTATTGCATAACACCGCTTTTTATACCCTGGGTTCATGGCGTCACATCCGTCTGCCTACGTTTTATCTTCCCGTACAACGCGATATCTTCCGAGCGCCAGACCCTAACTCCCACATTCCCCCCTCCCCCCCCCCCCCCCCACTGTTCTAATGATATGATAACACTTGCTAAATTTATTGGAAGGTTATATTAATTACAAATTAGATAGACCTTAAAAGTATAGCGTACCTAAACGTGTTTCATAAAAGCTAGATTTATATAGCAGCTGCAATCATTGATAAAAAAGGTAAACTGAATATATTATCTGTGATTAAAATATAAAATAGTGCACTTAATCAGTAGGAATACTAACATTCAGACCCGCGATCGCAAGGGAAACCTGGGTGCAGCGAGAATCAGAGTGCTCTTCCTCACAAACCAGAAACCCTACGTGATGCGTCCATCCGTAGGAGAGGCATCCAACATCGCTGCAAGCAGGCCCTGTTCTGAAATTAACAGGCCAAAATGATTGGCAAATTCTTTTAAGTGGAAACATCTGATTCTGAATCTCCTGTTGGGTTCTACCCAGAGTCTGGCCAACGCTCTGGGGGAAGACCAAGGGAGTTCCTAAAGGTAAAATATTTAAAGTTCTTCGTTCTTAACGCTGGTAAATATAAAAATAAAGCATATATATATATATATATATATATAAAACGTTAAGGCTATAGACACTGCTTAGACTATCAGACTTAGAATGACAGACTAAGGAGGTAATATATTGAGTGTAGAGCGAGCATGCTTTAGAGCATTTGTTGGTGATCAACAAACAGAATGTTAACCTTTTCTAAGCAGCTTTTCACAAACGATGCTAACTTATTCAATATGCAAGGCCCAAAAATTAGTACCAACAGTATTATGGTGAGTGGGCCGATCAGAGCGGAAAAAAAGGATGGTTCGCCATGGAGACTGTCTGAACCAAGAGCCAAACCATTCTTGTAGGGCTTCTCTTTCCCTTTTTCTTTGGGCTAGCCAATCTCTCAATTCAGCTATGGTGTCCTGTACGATTCCTGTGTGGGCTGCATAAAAACAACATTCTTCCCCTAATGCGGTACAAAAACCTCTCTGATACAACAGTAGAAGGTTTAACCTTTGCCTATTCTGCAAAATGACCTTTGAAAGGAAAGAGACTTTTTCCAAAAAGGAGATAGATTTTTCAATTCTTTGCAGGTCCTCATCTATGGTCATTTGTAGCTGGGATAATCCCTGGCGCTGGGCTGCGAGGGCCAAAACTCCCGTGGCTGTGCCGACTGCTCCTAGCCCGAGCAGCGTTGCAATGGTGATGCCTGTTAGTATCGCTCTTTTATCAATCCGGTGAGGTTCTTCAAAATAGTGATATAGGTCTTCCTCTGGGTGATATAGGACCTTAGGAACAACTATAACTTGGACACAAAAGTTGGCAGAATTATCAAGAAGAATAAGGGACACACAGGGGGTTACTCCTGACTTGTGGCAGACCCACATTGCGGATGTAGGCGGGATTGCCCATTTGTAGGCTCTATTGACCCTAACAGTTTTCGCACGAACAAAACTACCCCAGTTTGCCAAAGAGGTATTGCCCAGACATACGGCCTGGCCTTTGATCTGGTTCAGGGTGATTCCTCTCTGTGGTGTGTCCCACCTGCATTGAGTTGGATTATTGTCTGGCGAATTGTAAAAGGAGGCATTGAGGGCAACGCCCTCATAAAAGGGCGGGTTCATATTGTAGCACAGCCAGCAGGAGCTTGTGAGGTCTGGATCTGACTGATTCAATGACCAAAAGGTAGCATTCAGTACATTAAGGAACGGCTTATCAGGTAAGCGGTAAGGGCCCACCTTGGGTTTGCTTGGGGGGGTTATCTGCTTAGCTACTAGGGGAATAGTCAAGATAGGGGTGGATAATGGCAAGCTTTCTCTTCCTTGCTTGACGTCATTGTCACTTTTGGCTATGACATTGGGGGCGATTGCTGTGCTGCTTTGTATTTCCCGTTTTCTAATAGAAAACAAGCTCCCCCTGTCCGTACTAGATTCATAGTGTCTGACGCCCCGAGTTTTCCCAATCATCCATCTCGGATCATCCTCATTGGTGACATTGAACATAAGGTACAGACACCAGTTCTTGATTTTCCCATGGGTTGCTGCTAGCCCTGAGGGGTCTTTTGGAGGAATAACACACCCGTAAGGTCCTGGTTGTACTTTCAAATATTTGTCTGGTCCTGCCCCTGGTGCCCAATCTGAGGCAATTGTCTCACATCCCCAGTGGGAACAGTAATACTGATTGGGGGTGTTACAGTAAGGCCTGCCGGGGTTAGAGCTGGGACACATGTAATAGCTCGACGTCTGTAAACAGGACTCTACTGGGGCTAAGTCACAGAGTTTTACCTGAAAGCTAGGAGGCCCCAAAGTGATGTTTGTTTGCAGTATCTCTTGATCCCATCTCGTTATACCCATTCCCACGGCTGGTGTTCATACGAGCCACAAGATACTATGAACCCCAAAAGCAAAATTAAACAGAAACATCGCAGCAGCAAAATTACACAAAAACATCGCAGCAGCCCTTTGCGGGGGCGTCTCAGCTGATGCTCGGGTTCTGGTGAAGCAGAACTATCTGTTGTAGTCAGGGTATTCTCCGACTCACTCTCCTCTCTCGCCACAGGAGCATACGGGTTACAGGGGCACCCAATGGTTAGGTCCTGTGAATAAAAACTTACAGTTCTCATTAGTTTCATCCTAGAGGTCGGGTTTAATAGACTTAAGAGGACACCATTTAATTTCACCATCTTTTTAACTGCGGCATACTCCTGTCCTGTTAAAACTAGCCTCCACCCCTGTTCCCATTTTCCCAGTTCATTTCTGATTGTGGCCGGTGGACCTTCTTCTAATGCTCGAGTGGTCCAGTATTTTTGGGCGGGGCTATGCGCCTCTTCTCTGGGGAATTGGTTTAACGTTAGCAGGGCGGTTGCCAAAAGACGTACTTGGTCTTCTGATGGAATGGCATTGGTAAAGCCTTCTGTCTTTGCTAATATTTCTAATTTCGATTTCAGAGATTCATGTAGTTGACGGGCCTCCCTTAGCATCCGTAATTCTTTTGCAGCAGTGTCAGCTTTATCATCACCAATTTGGAAGTACCTTTTAACAGGACTATGACTGTTGACATGGAGAACTGAAAAGGTGCCTTTCCTGGTGGAGAGTGCCTCTTTGAGCATTAGCCCTGCTGTGGATGTTGTCACGCCAGGACCTGACATGGCTAGGCAAAGTTTAGCTGCAAACATGGAGTCAGTCACTATATTGAGATGTTCCATTGGGAACAGCCCGCGTGCTAGTACTATAGCTGCTGCTTCTAGCTGTTGAACTGAAAGCTCATAATCGGCTGTTTTGATACAGTGCCATTCGTCTCCTGATTGCCACACTGCTGCGGCAGTCGATGTCATTGAAGATGCATCTGTAAAGACTGTTGGTCCTTCCTGAGGTCGGTCCATGACCTTAGATGGGGGGTCAACGTGTACAACCGCCAACATTTGAGTCCAGGGAGGTTTTGTGGCATACCGGATTTCTCCACCAAATCCAGTAAGGGCTATAGCTAAATACTCTGATGTCGTCACTGCGTTGAGAGCTGCTTACGGAAGGGTAGATATATCCTGGCAGGCTCAATGCCCAAGTGTCTTAGGGCAAGTTTTCTGCCTTTCATGATGACATTACCAATGCACTCGACCCCTGGAGAGAAAGCACGTGATGGTTTTCCCAGGGCTATCCAATGTATTGGTTGGGCTTCTTCAGGGGAGCCCTGAGCTAGTACTCCTACTCCTCCTCCTGACATGAAATGTACGTACAGATCAAGTGGTACATTCAGGTCCCATCTGGCGAGCGTGCTTGACGATACCTCCTGTTCGATGAAATCAAAAGAGTTCACTGCTTCTGTCGTCAGAGCTTTTTTCTCCCATGGGTTTTTTCCTTTTAGAAGATCATACAGGGGGGCCATGATTTCAGGGGGAATTAGGACGATAATTGCAGAGCCATTGTAAAGACCCTACTAGCTGTTGCATATCATAAAGTGTTTCAATGTGTCGACGGATTTTTACCTGAGGAGGGGTTATATAAGAACCTGTAATTCCTACTCCTAAAAAGCTTACACATGGTCCTTTCTTAATTTTCGTTCTCACAATTTCGAACCTGTTTGCTTTCAAGGTTTCTGAAATTGTTGACAAGTGGTCCACCTGATTTTCTGACTGTGCGGCGATCAAGATATTGTCCATGTATTGAATGATGGTTGCAGTTGGGGTTGTGGTGCAGGTTGAGCCATAATAAGTTGAGCCATAAAATTGGTCGCTTCTCGAGGGGGGAGCAGGTTCGGGAGTGCTTCGCTCCATCCAGGGTTGGAAAATTTCTTTGGTCGCCGAATTGCATTGTTGACGTATGCATTCTGTTACAACTGGGCCTTTTGCCTCTGCAGGTAATGTTGAAGAGTCGATCGCTGCCTGGAGGCGGTCTATGAACTGTGTAAAGCTCTCACTTTCATTTTGTTTAATAGTAGACCAAGAGGACGGGTTTGCAATGACCCTACAAGCTATACAAATGGCGTCTCTGGCCGCACGAGTAGTTGCCATAATTTCCTGGGCTCGTAGGCCTTGAGCTTGCGCTTGAGGCGTAATTATCGCTGGATCTGTGCCCATCAGATGTTGCAAGCTAGATCCATGCAAGGGATGGTCTGCCCCCGCTACTTGAATCAATAATCTTCTACAAATATCCTCCCATTCTTGTTTAAAAACAATCATCCCTGTTCCGTCAAAGATTAATCTACAAGTTTGTATTATGTCAGATGGGAGCATGTCGTCACCCCCAAAAACGCCATCAATAAGGGTGGAGACTAAGGCGGAATTGAGACCTTTATCGGCAATTGCTTTACCAATCGCCTGTATGTCTTTAGGGTTTATGGGCGAGTAAACCCTCTGTCCCCCGTCTGTCACCCGGACCGGGAATGCTAGTGCTGCCGGTGGGAATAAGTCGGCGCATGTCATTTTTATTTCTCTCCAGTCCGTGAGGGGGGTTTGCTTTTCTTGTGGATTCTCTTTAGAGTGGGTGGGTGGGGGGTGTTGGCCTTTAGTTCTGTCTGCTCCCGTTCCTTTTTCCTTTAAGTCGACTGTAAACCATTCGTCCTCGCTACTGTCTGACCCGAAGTCAGAACTCGACTGCCAGGTCACTTCCGGCTCCAATAACTTTTTGTCAGACTCCTTCCCCTTCCACTCCCCTTACGGGCGGGCTGTTCTCTTCCCCTAGGCTCGCCCCACCTCCTGCTAAGGGAGGGCCCTTCTTTATCAAGGTGTCCCTCCGCGTGGCCGCTTAGATTGGCTCTCCGCCCCTCGCCCGGGCTCTCCACTCCTCCCCGAACACTTCCCCCACCTTTCCTTTTATTCTCTCCGGCTCTGTACTCCTCACCCGTACATGCCCTCCGCCCCTCGCCTGTGCTCTCCACCCCTCCCCGAACACTTCCCCCACCTTTCCTTTTATTCTCTCCGGCTCTGTGCTCCTCGTCCGTACACCCCTCCCCTCTAGCCTTGCTCGTGGTTGCTGGCACTTCCTCATTCTTTTCGTTGGGACCATTTTTATCTTGTCCTCCCCCTCTTTTTTCAGCGCCATTCTGGGGCACATAGGGCGGTGGTCTGTCCCAGGTTTGTATTGATTCTGATATTTCTGCAGAATTCCTTGCCTCCTCTACCAAACCGCCCCAGAAGGATTTTCTTGCCTCCTCTACCAAACCGCCCTGGAAAGATTTTACTTGGTTTTGACCTTCCCCTTCCATAAGCGGATCGGGGTCCGAGGATTGAGGGAGTGTACCACCCTCCTGCGAATCCTTTGGCTCAATATAATTAGTATCACTTGGGAGGTTAGTAGTCTGAGCTCCAACCCCTAATCTCGGGGTGGCCAATAAACAGTTTTTTGCCGCCTTCCCAGTTTTCTGCTTCTGCATAGCTTTCTTAAGGGCTAGTTTAACCCTCCCCCACAACTTAAAGTCTTTCCCACAACCCGAGGGTTGTAAAAGCCTCACGCCAGCGCGAGTAAAATCTTTAGACTTGCACTCAATTCCCCACTGCTTATGCAACTGTGATACGACCTTCATGAGAGCTTCCATCTTCCTCGCGGGTCCTCGGGAACTGCAATCTGACCTTCACAAGGCGACCTTCACAAGGATGTTCCCCCTCTTTTTTGGTCCTGAGAACTTATATTCTCTCCTCCTTGTTGGTCCTGGGAGCATCCTCCCTACAGCAGTGGAACACCGGGCGTCTTCCCTAGCAAGCCGTTTCCCACTTCCCGGGTTTCGGCACCATTTGTTGCCTAATGATGCTTAACGACCTGGCTCAGGGAAAAACAACACGGCGGCCAACCCCAGGCCGCTCGGTCCATCTGCACACAGACATCAGTGTGATGGATGGCAAATGGCGTTTATTATTGCATAACACCGCTTTTTAGACCCTGGGTTCATGGCGTCACATCCGTCTGCCTATGTTTTATCTTCCCGTACAACGCAATATCTTCCGAGCGCCAGACCCTAACTCCCACAAGTTACCCATATGTTAGGTCTGGGCAAGATGGTTTGTCTAGCGAAAGATCCAAGTAGCCAAAGGCCACAGAAAATCTACAAAAACTTTTAAGAAGAAGTGGTTATTTCAGGTTTTATACATCGTGCAGGTATCCATTTAATTAAACCATCCTTTTCCACTGCTGCGTACCCACGCCCAAACACTCTCAGCGACCAGCCCGATTCCCATGCTATCGCTCTCGGTTCCTTGATCTGAACTAAAGGATATTTTTTTTGTCACCGGGGTTGGCATAAAGTGTTTCCACAGGGGAGGTGTGGACTCGTCGCCTCTAACAAAATGATTTAAAGCATAAAGGGCTTGGGACAAAAGAGTCTGCTGTCGGTCTATGGGTATTGTCCCCATATGACCTTCCCCCTCCCCAGGTTGTTGTAGTTTTGCTTTTAGGGTGTGATGCACATGTTCTACTATTGCTTGTCCTTGACTGTTGTAAGGAAGGCTGTATACTAACTTGATGTCCCATAATGCACACCATTCTTTGGTACGTTTAGCAATGAAACAAGGGCCGTTATCTGTCTTGATTTCTTGTGGCTTCCCTAATAAGGCAATGATGCCCTCCCAATGAATAATAATGTGTCTGGCTGTTTGTTTGCGATTGTGATGAGGCATCTGTAAAGTATATTGTGCCAGTAAGAGGGCGCATGACTAGAGGTAGTGTAAGTTGTAGCTGAATTGTTTTCAGGTGTGAAACCCATTGTAGACCCTTTCCAGTTACTATGGAGCCCAGAAAGTCAAAGATGGCACATTGTAAGTCTTCCGAACGCGTAACTATGTCGTCCCACACTTGCTGCTTCCAGGGGATGAGTATTGTGTCAGGTTCCTTTCCAAGGTGTTGAAGGGTCATCTTACGTAGGCTCCCTATCAGGTCTGCTATAACAGCGACTATGGTAACAAAGGCGGCCTTGTTGGTATTTTGGTAAGCCCAGGCTAAAGGCACAGGCTTGCCGTCTGTGCCTTGAAATAGGATGCCTATTGTGCCATGTTCAGAAATAAAGCACCCTGCTGTGATTGGCTGTTTTTGGATCCCATCGCTGCAAAGGTCTCTGTTGTTGTAAACCAGCTTGTGTAAGTGTTAAATTGTCCTGAAACACCTTTGTGAGTTTCCTTGGTTCCCACAAGAGTTCTCCTTTCAGCAACTCATAAAAGGGTTGCATAAGTCCCAAGGGAATACAGATAAAGCTGCGGAGCCACTGCAAGGCTCCTACTAATTTCTGAACATCATGAAGAGTGGCAATGTTTGGAGCAAGAGCTATTGGTTGTGGACTTACATCGTTCCCAGCTAAAGTCATGCCCAGATATTGTAATCACCTACCTCTCTGGATTTTTGCCTCGGCAATGCTCAAATTATGTTGTTGCAACAGGGCTTTGGCACGCTGGAACAGGTGTTCCACTTGCTGTTCTGTAGGTGCTGCTAATAATATGTCATCCATGTAGTGTACCACATGATGGTCAGTCTTACCTTCTCTCAACGGCGCGATGTCTTTGGCCACATACAGCTGACGGATGACAGGTGAGTTTTTCACACCTTGAGGCAGTACTGTCCATTGCCAACGCTGAGCTGGTTGAGCGAGGTTCACAGAAGGCACGGTAAAAGCAAATCTTTGTTTGTCGGCGGGATGTAAAGGGATGCTGAAAAAACAGTCTTTGATATCAATAATCACAATGGACCAATCTTTTGGTATGGTGGAACCCCAGGGCAATCCAGGTTGCAGGGCACCCATTGCCTGCATCTGTTGATTTACAGCTCTGAGGTCATGGAGTAAGCGCCATTTAGACTTATCTTTCTTTTGGATAATGAACACAGGAGTATTCCAAGGGCTTGTAGAGGGTTCCAAATGACCCACCTGTACTTCTCTTTCCACTAATTGTTGAAGTGCACTTAGTTTTACTGAGTTAAGCGGCCACTGCTCGACCCACACCAGTGAAGAAGTTAACCATGTAAGTTTTAAGGGTGGTATGTGCTCGGCAGTGGCCTCTGACCTAAATTTGTAATGCCAGTTTTCATTTGTTGCATGCAGTCGCAGCCCAGCAAAACTCCCTGGAAATTTGCTAATACTATAGGCTTGAGTATTGCAATTAAGGCCCCCTTTTCCTGGTCTTGGATTTTAAATGTTGTGTCAGTGATTGCTTTGTACACTGTTTTTTCTCCTCCAACACCTGCCACAAATCCCCCAAATGTAGTTTGCCACTGCCCTGGCCACCATTTTTCACCCACTACTGTTATATCAGCTCCTGAATCAATCATGGCCTGCAGCACTATTTCGCCTGTTCTTCCTGGGTGAGGCTGGCTTATCCAAATGGTGACCATGGGCTTGTCGCTACAATCTAGGAGAAGAGCCACAGTTCCTGGCTCAGAGGGACCTCCTGTGGACAACTGTGGGCATATTTGATTGTGACTTGGGGACTATAGGAAAAATTGTCCCTGATGTGTGGGGGTTGCCTGTGGGGTATTGGAGGAGCCCGGCCCCCATTCCTGGGGTCAACCTAACTGGGTAAGCATGTATGGTTGTAGGTTCAAGCTTCACGCCTGACATTACACACTCTTTAGCTATGAGCTGCCAATCAGTAGGGTGTTTTTGTAAACAAGAAGAAGTAGCCCCGCCCAGGATCAGGCATGCGTTCTGTTGGGTGGAGGCTGCCAGTGTTTGCACCACTGCTGTCAGTTCCGCTAGCAATTTCGTCATATCCTCCTCTGGGTTCTTCTCCTCCCTTTCTGGCATCGCTCCTCCCTTTCCCATTTGATTGGATTTCGGACCGCTGCTGTCTGATTCGTCATCTGACTCCGCCTGAGTTTTTTGATCTCGCCAATGAGCAAACTGATTGCTCGATTCCTTTGTACGGCAACGGTCAAAAATTCCTGCCACGACACAGGGCGCCATCTCCTCCGAAGGAGGGGGTGCACCTGGAAGCCAGTCGAGCAGGGGATCCGGCCGGGGCCACCCCTTTTCGCTCTCTTGCTGTTTTTGAACTGCCTGATTGTTTTCTTTCAGTTATTGCATTTGAGTTCTCCATTCCTCCTCAAAGTCAGCCAGTTGTGTTGTGGCTTCTGGTTTTTGTAATGTTCCCCGAGGATATACAAGGGTGTGTGCGGGCAGACCAGAAGGGCTAGTGCTATTTCCGCTCCCTGCTTTGTTCTTGTCAGGGGGTTTGCCTTCTGTGTGCCACGCCACCCCTAGCTTGATGGCTTCCTCTGTAGAGGAAATATCTGCAAGGTCCTCTGTCTGAGTAATTTTCTCTGAGAAACTTGCAATCCCCTATGTGCATCCTTAGATGCATGTTGTTCGTCTTGGGTGGCTTTCATTAATGCATTTGCCTTATCCCAAGTCATCAAGTGCTGTGAATTTCCAAATTTTGCCTGTTCTGTTAAATCAGCTTTTATTAGAGGCCACAGCTCTGACTTCATACAATCCATTGGCTCAGCCAAAATGCTGAGCTTTAATAATCATTGTAGAATAGCTTTTAAAGTGCTTGACTTCATAGAAGTCTTATATTGTCTTCCCCATATTTTAATTACCTTGATTGTGGCCTCCATGGAGTGCCCTGGAGTCTCCCATCCTGCATGGACCTCCTTCACCTCCTGCTGTGTACCGCCGACCGCCACCGTCCGTACACCAGAGTAACCATTTGTTGTGGTAAGGTATTAGCTGTCTTTTTCTACCTGCTAAACCACAGAAAAGGGGTGGCCCCGGCCGGATCCCCTGCTCGACTGGCTTCCAGGTGCACCCCCTCCTTCGGAGGAGATGGCGCCCTGTGTCGTGGCAGGAATTTTTGACCGTTGCCGTACAAAGGAATCGAGCAATCAGTTTGCTCATTGGCGAGATCAAAAAACTCAGGCGGAGTCAGATGACGAATCAGACAGCAGCGGTCCGAAATCCAATCAAATGGGAAAGGGAGGAGCGATGCCAGAAAGGGAGGAGAAGAACCCAGAGGAGGATATGACGAAATTGCTAGCGGAACTGACAGCAGTGGTGCAAACACTGGCAGCCTCCACCCAACAGAACGCATGCCTGATCCTGGGCGGGGCTACTTCTTCTTGTTTACAAAAACACCCTACTGATTGGCAGCTCATAGCTAAAGAGTGTGTAATGTCAGGCGTGAAGCTTGAACCTACAACCATACATGCTTACCCAGTTAGGTTGACCCCAGGAATGGGGGCCGGGCTCCTCCAATACCCCACAGGCAACCCCCACACATCAGGGACAATTTTTCCTATAGTCCCCAAGTCACAATCAAATATGCCCACAGTTGTCCACAGGAGGTCCCTCTGAGCCAGGAACTGTGGCTCTTCTCCTAGATTGTAGCGACAAGCCCATGGTCACCATTTGGATAAGCCAGCCTCACCCAGGAAGAACAGGCGAAATAGTGCTGCAGGCCATGATTGATTCAGGAGCTGATATAACAGTAGTGGGTGAAAAATGGTGGCCAGGGCAGTGGCAAACTACATTTGGGGGATTTGTGGCAGGTGTTGGAGGAGAAAAAACAGTGTACAAAGCAATCACTGACACAACATTTAAAATCCAAGACCAGGAAAAGGGGGCCTTAATTGCAATACTCAAGCCTATAGTATTAGCAAATTTCCAGGGAGTTTTGCTGGGCTGCGACTGCATGCAACAAATGAAAACTGGCATTACAAATTTAGGTCAGAGGCCACTGCCGAGCACATACCACCCTTAAAACTTACATGGTTAACTTCTTCACTGGTGTGGGTCGAGCAGTGGCCGCTTAACTCAGTAAAACTAAGTGCACTTCAACAATTAGTGGAAAGAGAAGTACAGGTGGGTCATTTGGAACCCTCTACAAGCCCTTGGAATACTCCTGTGTTCATTATCCAAAAGAAAGATAAGTCTAAATGGCGCTTACTCCATGACCTCAGAGCTGTAAATCAACAGATGCAGGCAATGGGTGCCCTGCAACCTGGATTGCCCTGGGGTTCCACCATACCAAAAGATTGGTCCATTGTGATTATTGATATCAAAGACTGTTTTTTCAGCATCCCTTTACATCCCGCCGACAAACAAAGATTTGCTTTTACCGTGCCTTCTGTGAACCTCGCTCAACCAGCTCAGCGTTGGCAATGGACAGTACTGCCTCAAGGTGTGAAAAACTCACCTGTCATCCGTCAGCTGTATGTGGCCAAAGACATCGCGCCGTTGAGAGAAGGTAAGACTGACCATCATGTGGTACACTACATGGATGACATATTATTAGCAGCACCTACAGAACAGCAAGTGGAACACCTGTTCCAGCGTGCCAAAGCCCTGTTGCAACAACATAATTTGAGCATTGCCGAGGCAAAAATCCAGAGAGGTAGGTGATTACAATATCTGGGCATGACTTTAGCTGGGAACGATGTAAGTCCACAACCAATAGCTCTTGCTCCAAACATTGCCACTCTTCATGATGTTCAGAAATTAGTAGGAGCCTTGCAGTGGCTCCGCAGCTTTATCTGTATTCCCTTGGGACTTATGCAACCCTTTTATGAGTTGCTGAAAGGAGAACTCTTGTGGGAACCAAGGAAACTCACAAAGGTGTTTCAGGACAATTTAACACTTACACAAGCTGGTTTACAACAACAGAGACCTTTGCAGCGATGGGATCCAAAAACAGCCAATCACAGCAGGGTGCTTTATTTCTGAACATGGCACAATAGGCATCCTATTTCAAGGCACAGACGGCAAGCCTGTGCCTTTAGCCTGGGCTTACCAAAATACCAACAAGGCCGCCTTTGTTACCATAGTCGCTGTTATAGCAGACCTGATAGGGAGCCTACGTAAGATGACCCTTCAACACCTTGGAAAGGAACCTGACACAATACTCATCCCCTGGAAGCAGCAAGTGTGGGACGACATAGTTACGCGTTCGGAAGACTTACAATGTGCCATCTTTGACTTTCTGGGCTCCATAGTAACTGGAAAGGGTCTACAATGGGTTTCACACCTGAAAACACTTCAGCTACAACTTACACTACCTCTAGTCATGCGCCCTCTTACTGGCACAATATACTTTACAGATGCCTCATCACAATCGCAAACAAACAGCCAGACACATTATTATTCATTGGGAGGGCATCATTGCCTTATTAGGGAAGCCACAAGAAATCAAGACAGATAACGGCCCTTGTTTCATTGCTAAACGTACCAAAGAATGGTGTGCATTATGGGACATCAAGTTAGTATACAGCCTTCCTTACAACAGTCAAGGACAAGCAATAGTAGAACATGTGCATCACACCCTAAAAGCAAAACTACAACAACCTGGGGAGGGGGAAGGTCATATGGGGACAATACCCATAGACCGACAGCAGACTCTTTTGTCCCAAGCCCTTTATGCTTTAAATCATTTTGTTAGAGGCGACGAGTCCACACCTCCCCTGTGGAAACACTTTATGCCAACCCCGGTGACAAAAAAAATATCCTTTAGTTCAGATCAAGGAACCGAGAGCGATAGCATGGGAATCGGGCTGGTCGCTGAGAGTGTTTGGGCGTGGGTACGCAGCAGTGGAAAAGGATGGTTTAATTAAATGGATACCTGCACGATGTATAAAACCTGAAATAACCACTTCTTCTTAAAAGTTTTTGTAGATTTTCTGTGGCCTTTGGCTACTTGGATCTTTCGCTAGACAAACCATCTTGCCCAGACCTAACATATGGGTAACTTGTGGGAGTTAGGGTCTGGCGCTCGGAAGATATTGCGTTGTACGGGAAGATAAAACATAGGCAGACGGATGTGACGCCATGAACCCAGGGTCTAAAAAGCGGTGTTATGCAATAATAAACGCCATTTGCCATCCATCACACTGATGTCTGTGTGCAGATGGACCGAGCGGCCTGGGGTTGGCCGCCGTGTTGTTTTTCCCTGAGCCAGGTCGTTAAGCATCATTAGGCAACAAATGGTGCCGAAACCCGGGAAGTGGGAAACGGCTTGCTAGGGAAGACGCCCGGTGTTCCACTGCTGTAGGGAGGATGCTCCCAGGACCAACAAGGAGGAGAGAATATAAGTTCTCAGGACCAAAAAAGAGGGGGAACATCCTTGTGAAGGTCGCCTTGTGAAGGTCAGATTGCAGTTCCCGAGGACCCGCGAGGAAGATGGAAGCTCTCATGAAGGTCGTATCACAGTTGCATAAGCAGTGGGGAATTGAGTGCAAGTCTAAAGATTTTACTCGCGCTGGCGTGAGGCTTTTACAACCCTCGGGTTGTGGGAAAGACTTTAAGTTGTGGGGGAGGGTTAAACTAGCCCTTAAGAAAGCTATGCAGAAGCAGAAAACTGGGAAGGCGGCAAAAAACTGTTTATTGGCCACCCCGAGATTAGGGGTTGGAGCTCAGACTACTAACCTCCCAAGTGATACTAATTATATTGAGCCAAAGGATTCGCAGGAGGGTGGTACACTCCCTCAATCCTCGGACCCCGATCCGCTTATGGAAGGGGAAGGTCAAAACCAAGTAAAATCTTTCCAGGGCGGTTTGGTAGAGGAGGCAAGAAAATCCTTCTGGGGCGGTTTGGTAGAGGAGGCAAGGAATTCTGCAGAAATATCAGAATCAATACAAACCTGGGACAGACCACCGCCCTATGTGCCCCAGAATGGCGCTGAAAAAAGAGGGGGAGGACAAGATAAAAATGGTCCCAACGAAAAGAATGAGGAAGTGCCAGCAACCACGAGCAAGGCTAGAGGGGAGGGGTGTACGGACGAGGAGCACAGAGCCGGAGAGAATAAAAGGAAAGGTGGGGGAAGTGTTCGGGGAGGGGTGGAGAGCACAGGCGAGGGGCGGAGGGCATGTACGGGTGAGGAGTACAGAGCCGGAGAGAATAAAAGGAAAGGTGGGGGAAGTGTTCGGGGAGGAGTGGAGAGCCCGGGCGAGGGGCGGAGAGCCAATCTAAGCGGCCACGCGGAGGGACACCTTGATAAAGAAGGGCCCTCCCTTAGCAGGAGGTGGGGCGAGCCTAGGGAAGAGAACAGCCCGCCCGTAAGGGGAGTGGAAGGGGAAGGAGTCTGACAAAAAGTTATTGGAGCCGGAAGTGACCTGGCAGTCGAGTTCTGACTTCGGGTCAGACAGTAGCGAGGACGAATGGTTTACAGTCGACTTAAAGGAAAAAGGAACGGGAGCAGACAGAACTAAAGGCCAACACCCCCCACCCACCCACTCTAAAGAGAATCCACAAGAAAAGCAAACCCCCCTCACGGACTGGAGAGAAATAAAAATGACATGCGCCGACTTATTCCCACCGGCAGCACTAGCATTCCCGGTCCGGGTGACAGACGGGGGACAGAGGGTTTACTCGCCCATAAACCCTAAAGACATACAGGCGATTGGTAAAGCAATTGCCGATAAAGGTCTCAATTCCGCCTTAGTCTCCACCCTTATTGATGGCGTTTTTGGGGGTGACGACATGCTCCCATCTGACATAATACAAACTTGTAGATTAATCTTTGACGGAACAGGGATGATTGTTTTTAAACAAGAATGGGAGGATATTTGTAGAAGATTATTGATTCAAGTAGCGGGGGCAGACCATCCCTTGCATGGATCTAGCTTGCAACATCTGATGGGCACAGATCCAGCGATAATTACGCCTCAAGCGCAAGCTCAAGGCCTACGAGCCCAGGAAATTATGGCAACTACTCGTGCGGCCAGAGACGCCATTTGTATAGCTTGTAGGGTCATTGCAAACCCGTCCTCTTGGTCTACTATTAAACAAAATGAAAGTGAGAGCTTTACACAGTTCATAGACCGCCTCCAGGCAGCGATCGACTCTTCAACATTACCTGCAGAGGCAAAAGGCCCAGTTGTAACAGAATGCATACGTCAACAATGCAATTCGGCGACCAAAGAAATTTTCCAACCCTGGATGGAGCGAAGCACTCCCGAACCTGCTCCCCCCTCGAGAAGCGACCAATTTTATGGCTCAACTTATTATGGCTCAACCTGCACCACAACCCCAACTGCAACCATCATTCAATACATGGACAATATCTTGATCGCCGCACAGTCAGAAAATCAGGTGGACCACTTGTCAACAATTTCAGAAACCTTGAAAGCAAACAGGTTCGAAATTGTGAGAACGAAAATTAAGAAAGGACCATGTGTAAGCTTTTTAGGAGTAGGAATTACAGGTTCTTATATAACCCCTCCTCAGGTAAAAATCCGTCGACACATTGAAACACTTTATGATATGCAACAGCTAGTAGGGTCTTTACAATGGCTCTGCAATTATCGTCCTAATTCCCCCTGAAATCATGGCCCCCCTGTATGATCTTCTAAAAGGAAAAAACCCATGGGAGAAAAAAGCTCTGACGACAGAAGCAGTGAACTCTTTTGATTTCATCGAACAGGAGGTATCGTCAAGCACGCTCGCCAGATGGGACCTGAATGTACCACTTGATCCTGTACGTACATTTCATGTCAGGAGGAGGAGTAGGAGTACTAGCTCAGGGCTCCCCTGAAGAAGCCCAACCAATACATTGGATAGCC